>NC_135628.1:56314026-56620114 GCF_053574225.1 Canis aureus | reverse complement strand
AATAGGTAAATAGTGGTTTAGTAGGAGTTTCAGTGGGTTCCCTTTCTCCCAACACCGCAAATAGTAACTTGGTGAGAAGGCAAGGGAAATGAGAAATATTTTAAAAGTAAAAATATGGAAGATGGAAAGGGAGAAGAATCCTTCCTGATTGCGCCCTATGAAAGGTTAGCATTTTGCAGGGTGTGCAGTTGGTGGAATTGATGTTGATGAGCTTGAAGAGGCAGCTGCAGAGGGCAGAGAGACTATTCGGAGGGTAATAATAACAGTAGTCCGTGCATGAACTGTTACATTAGCCTAGGGTTCTGTTAGGGCGAACCAAGTGATGGTTGAAAGTGTGAAAGATTTTTCAAGGAAAGAACTAACAATCTCAGTGACTTCTTGAATATAAAGTATTAAGAGCACAAAAAAGCAAAAAAATGTCATGCCTACTGATAAACAGTATTGCTCTTGGTGAAAAATGGAAGGAAAATCTTGTTTGGTTAAGGAACTAGAAATCAAATAAATTGGACGTATCCAGTTGATGCTTAGTCTAAAGATCTTTGAGTTGGCAGGGTTAGAAGAGGATCGCCAGATCTAGTCCCTAGCTTCAGGAGGGGAAGATTACAGCCTCTGTGTTTTAAAAAGAAACCGATACCCAAAGAAACCAAAGGTCACACGGCTGCCGACTGATGGAGAAAAACTAGAAAGCCCATTCTGTCCCCCAGAAAGCAGGAGGACAACCCTCGAAGAGGGAAAGCTAACTTCACCTGGAACCACAGAAGAATGACAGGGCAAAGACCTGAGCTTTGGGGGTTACGCACAATTTAAAGGGGGAGAGGGCAGTGGGGAAGAGCAGTGGAAGAGATCTAGAAGGGGCCAACCTCCCTGACACACAAGGATTTCATGCATGGAGACAGCTTCTAGGCTTTGTACTCACGTTACATTTTACTCCCAGTGGTTTGCCCTGTGCCTTGAAATAACCGGGTGGTTTCTCTGTCCTGTTCTCTCACAGGGTTGCTGAGATATTAAACCAGAAGGGCTGTACTGAAGGTGGACATGTGTGAAGGCATTGTGAATTCTTCCCCAGTTTATATTCTCCTCTTTGTGTAGAGTTGGCGTGTGGGATTTCTTACCTGGAGTCTCAGCGTGATCTGTTAAGTGCTGCGGATCTTACAGGTTTTGGTGCTTAGGCACCTGCAAGAAAAAGCAACCTTCTCTTCTAGCAATTTTCCAGGGCATACAAAGTACCTGTAGATAATATGGCATTGTAATCTTTAAAATGAATTCTTTCTTGATAAGCAACATATGCCTGTGATAGAAGATGTAGATGTCACCTGCAAAAGTGGAACTCTTCCTAAATAAGTCCGTGACCAAGGTTTCTCCTTTGAAGCAACTCCCCTTACCAATTGTGTGGTTTTTTAACCCTATACGTCTTCTGCGTATATCAGCATATGCACATTGCATGATTTTAAGTTGCACTTGAGTACGTGATGAGCTTACAGGGAATAAGTAACTATAGTTAACCAACACCCTTGAACTCCTAATTTTTAAAGACACTTTATGCCAAGCTGTCTCCATCTTCTGTTAACCATTCATCAGCCATTAATTTCAGCCTACATCTGTTTTGGAGAACAGTAAGGGACTCGAACGCACACATATGTCCCTGCCACAAATGCATTTACTTAGTGTATTAAAGAACATGCTGGGGTGGGAGGTGCAGGGGGGGTCTCTGGCCTGTCCCTCGGAAGCATCAGGAGTCTGGACACCACTGCGTGCCCGGGCAGTCGGCATGCTCCTGCTTTGCAGTGCCGTCTCTGCTCTTCTGCCACCAGCACCTAGTGACACCTTCAGGAGGATAATCCCTCTTCTCCCTTACTGGGCAGGATTTCCCCTTTCTGTCATATGCCTCCACTCACCATTGAGGTTTCTCAGCAGACAGACGATGGCCTTCTTGTCCTGCATCTCACCAGCCTCATATTTTGTATCCTCCATGCTTGACATCGTGCTTTAACCAGGAAATCTGTGTTTCTCCATGATCGCACCACGTCTGTAGGGACCAGGCCACCCATTCTGCCCTTCATGCCCTCCTTTAAAGGCCTGTTGAAAACTCCTCTTTTTTTCACACAGCCTTCCCTATTTGCTGACTTCTGAACACATCTTCCCTGGTTACTGTACTTGATGGGAATTCCTTTGTCTGCTTGTAGAACATGCCTGTTGAAAGCGTTTGGCCTTCTGATCTGTATGTGAATTTCCATAGGAATCTTTCGAAGAAACAGTTTGTTGGTGATATCGCTGCCTTTACTTCTTCACTCTTCTGGCCCGTCTCTCTACTGCCTGAGTCTCTCCCATTCTTTAAGACCCTACTGAGAGTCTCTCATCTCCTCTAAGACCTCCACGTCTCTGGCCAAATGTAATCTTCCCCTTTCTGTATTTTTCCTTTTCTTCCATGGCCAGTTGTACCCACTGAAGTAGCTCCTCCATGCCTCTTACTGCCTTGCCCGTTCCTGAAATTGTTTCTCCAGGTTGATAGGGATCAAATACCATGGCCTATTAGCAGCCTTATTCTTGGTGGCAGTCCCCTTTCTCAAGAGACTCAGCCCTCCTCAGCTCCCCAGCCCAGGACAGTGTGTTGCAGGGTTCTTCTCTCCACTCTGGGCTCTGGGGCCATCCCTCAGCCCTCCCTACCGCTGTCCCCTGGTGGGGTGACCGATGAGGGGCTGCCACTCCCCCAGCATGTTCTGCCTTCCATCTCAGTGCACCCTGGGTCTTGCTGGGGCATTTCTCATGTGTTTGTAGTCCTTCCAGTGCTGAGCTCCAGCTCCACGCCTCTCCGCCTGGGGTTCCTGACATCCTGGAGCACTTTGATTGGATAAATCCTCTGGCCTAAGCCCCGTGTGCATCACTCAGTCTTTCCTCCGTGTCCTGACTGCCACCCCCTCCTTCCATTCCTACTTTCCAGTGCTGCCCTTCTTGCCTGTGTTTGTACCCGGGCGGGGCTCTGCTGGCCTCCCGAGCCTCGGCAGTTCCCTCTGCTTCCATCTGATTTTATTCATAACAGATCAACCTTTTCATGGTGGCATCTTTATAACTTCACTCTCTTGTTTGGAAAGGCTGGTGGCTTGCCATCAGCTGCGGAATAGAGTCTAAGCATGCTGTCAATTACTACAGGCAGTGTGTCCCCCCCCAGCCCCAGCCCCTTCCTTTCCAGTATCCCATCTCACCTCTGCAGGTCCTGCCTCCAACCTGAGTCCTCTGAACTTGGCCAGCTGTTTCCACTGAGCCTAGGCTGGGGGCTCACACACACCCTCCCACATGTCCTCTGTCCTGCAGTCCCACCCTTCATTCAAGGGTCTTCTGTTATCCCCTCTCCTTTTACATGGACTCCCACGTGAACTCCACCCAGAAGAGAAGACCACTCTTTCCCCAGAACAGTGTAGCACCGGCTGCTGTACCCTTCCCTTAGCATACGTATTGCCTTATGTTACCCATGGCTTCTGCGAGTATGTGTCTTTAATGAGCATGTTTTTTTCTCCCTCCTTTTGTCTCTACACACCCTTTAGCACCCCCTCCACAGTGTGTACATGGTGGCCACTGCTGTGATGCCCTGTGTCTTTTCCCTGCCCGGCTGCCCTGTGTCCCTGGGGGTTTGCTGGTGGAGCCTAGTACACCCATATAGGGAGTTCCTGCTTCCAGGCCCAGTACTTCAAATCACCAAAGTCATGGAGAACCAACAACAGGCTTAGTTCTACCTCCTTCCCACCTGCAACCCCCCCGCCCCGCCCCCTCCTCATTTCTAGCACTCCAACACTTACACAGCAAATCAGTATGGGTGATTTTTTTTCCCTTCACTTGTCACTATAAGAAATACATTTGCAATTCTTCCAGTTAAGAGAGCCAGACACACTCCTTCCTGGGCAGATCTGGTATTCGATCTTGCTTTCAAAATGTAGTGGCAGAAAGAGTATCACCTCAAGTAATGCAGCACACCGTGTCACGACAGACTTCACGTTTGGTCTTCTGAACCTAGTTGTTGTAGGATGTGCTGCATTCCACATTGAGCTATGTGACAGTTTTGAAATTTTAAAAACGAAGCTATTCTTGACTTACCTTAGTATGAAAAGCGGTCTCACATGTGATCACAGCAGGGAAGAGGTGGGGATAGCGAAGTGTATTTTTATGCTTGGGTGACTCAAATGGGATTTCACCAAACGTCTCGCCCTTCCTGCCCCCCAACACTGTGGAGCATCCCCTCAGCTGAAGAGCATAAGAAATCCGTCCCAAAGGGTAATTCTTTTTGAAAAATTGTAAGTGCCTAAAATAAGAGCTTAACATGAGTGCGTATGCTCAACCCTATTTCTGTACAGGCTGCTGGTACCATACTACTCAACTAGAAAATTCTGTGATTCTATGCTGTTATACTAGTTAGATCTTGTTGTCGAAAATGATATAATAAGGCCAATGAAATAATATATTTCTCCAAATATGGAAGGATTATCTCTAGGAGGTTGTATTCAGCATTTTGTCACATTTGCATAGAGAGTCTTAGAGAGTCTTAGATTTATTGCAAGTGTACTCTGTCAGAAGAACCTTCTAAATTGCCAAGACTGGTGCCTGCCTTTTGGCTATACTGGGGATAGCTGACTGTATCCATTTCTTCCTCTTTTGAACTTGAGGACTTTCTGCAGGAAGAATGGGTGATGAAGGGAAGTATAATATCCCTTCCAGAATTTGCAATGAAAGTTGTCTTGGAAAACAAAATGCCACAGTTTACTTCATTTCAGCCTCACAGCCTAGAATGTGCAGCCTTCCATCTGCATTGTCCTTCCTCATGGGCTGGTTGGGACGCTCAGCCAGTTTCCGTTTTGTCTCCCCTGAAACTCATCTGGCCCAAAATGTCTTCCCTCTTCCTTCATAATTCTGAGTGTTCTTTTGCTCCCCGTATCTTTCTATCTTCACCACCATATCCCAGTTCCTCCTGCCTCCCCCCCTACCTCCAATTTTGGGCATTGATCCAGGACCAAATTATCCAGTTTTATTATCCTTGGCCATATCAAGTAATTAATCAACAGAGTAGGTACAAAAGTCATTATCAAATAGGGAAAACAATGAAGGCTGAAGAGTCATTTCAGCACCAATTGAGAGTTACCACCATAGCTACTAAAACAGCAACTCGCAACTTTTCTCAATATTTGTTTATTGTTGGTAGGTCTAAAACTGTGCTCTGGCTTCTGATAATTTCCTTTTGGTTTCCTATTGACTCAGAATTTATAAGCTTTAACTATTTCCAACTACTTCTACCTCTCCAAACCAAGCCTGTGTTAGCAAATGTCATGAACACAAATATCAAGCTATTCTCCAAGGGAAAGTAGAGTTCAGAAGGCTTGGAGTCACCAGGTTATGGGTATATACATATCCCAATAGTCAAAGGAGTTCTTTCCATCTCTGAATCTGTCTCTGTAGTCAAGATAAACTGGACAGAGCTTCCAGAGGCTTGAAGGTTACTTCAGGAAAATCATAAGGTCAGTTCTTGCTTCCTGTTCAGTGATAGATATCCTCCAGTCTAGAACACTGTGCATTCTGTTTCCATCCTATCCAAAACTAGATCTCTGGATTTGCTTAGCACTATATTTACAACTATATTACCTCTCGATCTCGTAAGACATCGTGTACACTTTTGTCTCTCCCCATCCCCGTTAGACTGTGAGCTATCTGAAGGCAAAGATCATATCTTACTTAGCACCTATCATAGTGTTTGGCATGTCCTGAATGCTTAATAATATCCGTTGTTGAGGTAACAGAGGATGAAAGAATGAATGAACCAGCCAACCCTCATATTTTCCATTCTTAGACCAATTTTAGTGAACATTCCAAAGTAAGAGGATAGGGGAAATAGAAATCACTCACAAAGTCTGGGGGGCAAATATAAATTAACTTGTGTTGGCATAAGGTCAGTGTATTATATACAGATACATACATATTTAAAGTAAAAGAAATGCAATGGTGATGTATTACATATGCTCAGGATTAACATTTTGTAAGTTGCTTAATTAAACACTTGCTTTACCAAGTCAGGTGAGAATAAATGCCATGCTCTTTTTTAGTACAATCATGTTATAAATAATAATGCATTTCTTCACCTTGAAAGCCTTATTGAGTTATTTCAATAAAAATAATTTGGTGTATTTAGATGGCTTGGTCTCACTCACACAGTGATGTATCCTTTGGAGATTCACATTTAACATTTGGCCCTGGACATCTCTGCATTCTATGGCTTGCAGGTCTTTTGAAGGAACAGAGGATGCTTCTGTAGATAGTACAGTACGTTATAAACAAGGACTGCTTCTGTGAACTGTGATTCTGTTTTATGCCTACTGTGTGCATGCAGGAGGTGATGTTTCTACTCAGGACACTTGTGTTAACTGTTACTGTATCAGGCACTGCTAAAGCAAAGAGTTGCATTGTTAACCCACTAGTCCCTGTTTTTATTACAGCATTAATACTTGGCATTTATTAACCAATAATATTCCAAGCATCATAAAGAAAGGGAGAAAGGGAAGGATAGTGTATAATTCTCTAAATTAAGACTCACTCAGACTAAAGTGCAATATGTTAGCTCTAGCATTTCGCCTAATGAAAAGATTGTGAGTTTGAGAAAACAACATCTCATAAGTCCTGTGTTGTTCCAAAGAGAGTGTGATTGGAAGTTGATTTGGGATCCTTCCAGGTTGAGTTAATGTTGGCATAATTTATATTCTGTGTCCCTAAACTCTGTGTAATTATTGCCTTTTATTCCAGATATGTTTTATGTAAGAAAGAAGTATTTTATCTCTCTTTTTCAAGATGTGAGCCTTGCTGCACATAGTCCATATGTGTCAAGGATACCATGATGTGGTAAAAAATTTGAAATCAGTAGTCAATTGATTGTTCTTCTCTGCCTCATACCTGATGCCTGACTTCACAAATGTTTTCAACAAAATAAATATTTCTTGTCTAAGATATTGTTACTTAGAGATATTTTTCTAGAAAAGCTTTTTTCACTAACATTAGGTGGCCATTAGTCTCTCTAGGTCACCAGAGTTTAGGGAAATGTTTATAAAACAAAACTGTTTGGGCCCTTATTCTTTGGAGATATAGCAGAAGATGGCCACATTTTTCTAAATCCAGACACTTTGGGGTGATTCATATTGTAAGATCTCACTCAGGGCGTGGTGAAGTCAGCAAGATGCCACGTGGCTCTCTTGGAAGATCAGCGTGCTCAGGAAAACAAAGCAGACATCTAGGAGCCCCAAAACGTTAGAGTGTGTTATTGTCCACTGAGCACCGTGAGAAGACAGAGCAGCCAGGCCGTACCACCTTCATGTGCTCAGCTGTTAAGTTCCCACTCTCCTCCTAGGTTTGTTTGCCCTACTGTCCCCATCATTTCCAAGCATTCAGTATTACTGAATAAGACCAAAAAATATATTGCCAAATTAGATTTTCACTCACCTTATATTGTGGTGTATTTATGTTCATCTGCTTAGGATTTGCAAGGCCTATTGGCCTAAGAACAGTGAATCTGTGCATGAACAATGTTTTATTCATTTTATCTTGGACAGGTGACCAGAGATCCTCTCTGTATTTTTCATGCTATAGGGCCTTTTACTGGGAATGCTAAAACCTGGGGGAGGACTGGCAGTGTCTTTCCCTCCGTCCTTGCAGATAGGTCACTTTCTTCCTATAGACCCAGGTTACTGAGTTGTGATTCTGACATCTTTCTCCGAAGTCCATCATAGAATAAAGTTAAAATTAAATATTAAAATATTTTCAGATAGATGCTGGTCTTTCAAGCCTTGGGTATTTAGGATAGAATTTTACAAACACTGTGTTCTATGTCTAGCCAAAGCTGAGTTTTTCTTTTAACAACCCCCAGATGTAGTCTGTTAACGGGGGGAGGCCTCTTGGCATTTTTTGTGTGTTAAGATGATAGATACCATCATAGCGAACATACATCGTTTTAGAAAATAAATGTTAAAAAAAATCCTCTGCTTTTATTTCATTTTTTTTCAGATTTTTAAAAAAAGATTTTATTTATTTATTCATGAGAGACCCAGAGAGAGGGACAGAGACACAGGCAGAGGGAGAGGCAGACTCCCTGCGCGGAGCCCAATGTGGGACTCCATCCCAGGACCTCGGGATCACAGCCTGAACCAAAGGCAGACACTCAACCACTGAGCCACTCAGGTGCCCCTATTTTTTTCAGATTTTATAGCAAAAAGTACATGGAGACAAATTGAAACAAAGCAGGCAACTTTTGTAGATATTTTACCTCTGAAGTGTAATTGTGGAAATCTGATTACAGCTCACATAGAAGCAGCATCATTAATAAAAACGGTTAGCAGTTATTTAAGAATGCCAGAAAAAGCTTGAAGTTGAGTTATCTTTCAGATTTTGCATTATGAGAAAGAGGCTATTTACATTTTATTTGGAAACTGTTATTAGGCTATTGTAATTTAAGGTAAAATGAAAAAAATTGAATAGATGATACTTTTGAGTTAATACTTTCTTCCTTGCTATTGCATTTTATGATAGCTTTATTCTAAATGATAAATGTGGATTATTACATATTTTTAAACTATTGGCAATGGGCTTTTGATAGCTTTAGTTTTCTGTTATAAAGGCAGAAATCCTGATTCCTGGGCTTAACAGCTAATGAAATGTTTAATACAGAATAAAATCAGAGTTTTTGCATTAGCAAAATTGCTAATTGCTTTGTGCCATAGCAATTAGACCTAAAGATTTGACTCCATGGTTGGTGTTGTGTGCCTGCTTTTAATGTGGTTAATACCACCTTATGAGATCACCAGATCCCATGAAGGATGCATTGTCGCAACTTGTTAAAAGAATCAGAATTCTTTTAGCACCAGCCATTCTCTGTGTCTGTCCATCTACCCATCCATTCCTTCCCTCCCTCTCTCCTCCTCTTCCCCTCCATCTCTCCCTCCCTCCCTCTCACCCCTCCCACCCCACCCTGCAAATCTGTACTTAACTGGTCCAGATAGAGGGAAAGGATCTTTTTGTGTGTGTACCTGTACTCAGAATGAATGATTTCTGTGTTCCTGAGAGCTTTAGGAATTTGTGGCTGCTGATTGTCATTACATGACTTCTTTAGCCTTCTGGTGGAGACTGGTATGTGGAGAGCTATCTCCATATTTTTTTCCTTCTCTGAAGTTACCTTATTATCCTTGCCATTTATATTAGCAGAACTAAAAAGATGGGTAAGTAGTTTCCTCGAAATATAAAGCTCAGACCCACATCAAAGAAGTTTCTCAGACATGAAAGTGGAAGCAGCAGCAGTGAAACCTGCAGATAGCTCTAAAACAGATGGTCGAGTGTCAGTGTGTCACCAAGTCTCAAGAGGAGAGCTGAACACTGTTTATCTCAGCTTCATTTTTTCCAAAATGTTTTTATTTGTCTTTGACCCTTAATTCAACTTATAGGAAATTATCCCCAGGAAATAATCAGAGATGACAGTAATAATTTATATCCATCACCATGTTACTTTAAGCACTGAAAAATTAAAAACAGCCTAAATGTATTTCTGTATTCTTTTCTGTATCCCCCACCCACCCACCCACCCAAAGTTTCTACAGTGGCCCTGTCAGTATAATGAGCAAAACACTGGGATCTATTTTCTTAGCTGCCTTTTAAGTGACTATTTAACATTAAGCATTGGCAAAAGTGGCTCTGCTGATACAGAATGCCACCAGGAGTGATTTTATTTTCTGTTCACGTCTTAGGCTTTCTCATTCTGTCACTGGATATGGTTATCAACCCCCTTGGTCCTTAGGGCCACTGTGGGGTAAGGTAGGAAGGGCGAAGGTAGATGCTTGTGAGAGGGAGGGAGGGAGGAGGAAGGGAACAGAGTGTAGAGTCCAAAAAGGCAAAGTGAAATGAAGAGGAGGAGTATAGGGATACATGGTGGGACCCCTCAAAATCCCCAATCATTTCAAGTGACCACGAAATTGTTTTTTTTTTTCTTATTTTTGATCAGTATATATTTTCAAGTATCGACTTCATTCCACCAATTCTTTTTTGCCCAATATGTTTGGGGATTACCGTTCTAGCTCTTTCTCGATTACTGTTTCGAGTTCTCTAGATTTGTTTTTCATCTTTGTCTTAACATTTCTCATTCGCCATTTGCCTTTTAAAATATCCTTTTCATGCAAAGAAATTAAATTATTTAAATGTCTCTTGCCGCCGAGATTTAATTTTCCTTCTTAGGTATCTTGAAATTCTGCCCTTTTGTTATTTTTGCCTTGTTGTGGCTTTTTCCACCAGCAGGAAGGAAAGCAGTCAATACAAATCAATTGCTGACTCGGTGGCTATATGGAGGGCTTACCATAATGCATATTGGAAATGCCTTTAAACCTTTTCCTGAATGGAAGGTGCCATGGCCCGTGTTTTATGGCCTTCTAATGGTGGACGGTAATCTCATTTAGCATTTTCCCAAAGTGAAAACAGTGCATTAGAGCAGCATAACAAGCATTGCGGATCAATACAGAGGCAGAGCTTTGCCCTTTCAGATTAATCCAAGGAAAATGTACCAGAGTCTACTCCAGGAACTGGGACACAATTATGTTGATTTCTACCCGTCCTTCCCCCTTTATACTATCTAATCGTCAATACTATTGAAATATATACAAAAAAGATTTCAGAAGATGTCTGAGTGTATGTGTGACATACATGCATAGAACAGACTACCAGACAGGAAATCAGGACCCTGGAAGCGAGCAGTATTGATTTGTGGTGATAAAAGTATATTTTGACACATTTCAAATCATAAATAACTTATGGACATCAACTTACATGACTGATAGCTCAACTCGGTAAATGTTTATTATATAACTTAAATTACCCCTTTTTACACAGTTCATAGTATTGGATGAATTGTTCCATCGTGAATAGTTTTTTAAAAGAAAAAACCCACCAACTTCTTTATATTGTGCAGTATGTGGAAGCTCATTTTTTTTTTAAAGACTTTATTTATTCATGAGAGACTCACACAGAGAGAGAGACAGAGACACAGGCAGAGAGAGAAGCAGGCTCCATGCAGGGAGCCCCATGTGGGACTCAATCCTGGGACTCCAGGATCACGCCCTGGGCCGAAGGTAGGCGCTCCACCACTGAGCCATCCAGGCGTCCTGAAGCTCATTCTTTATAATCTTTTCCTGTATATTAATGGAGAAGAGCTGAAGAGATGGTTGGGATTGTTCTAGTCTTCTTTCCCCATCCTCCTTCCTCTCCTTTTATATATACATATTTTAAATATTTTATTTATTTATTCATGAGAGACACGGAAAGAGAGAGGCAGAGACATAGGCAGAGAGAGAAACAGGCTCCTCGCAGGGAGCCCAATGTGGCGGGACTCGATCCCGGCTCTCCAGGATCATGCCTTGGGCTGAAGGCAGGCGCCAAACCGCTGAGCCACCCAGGCATCCCCTTCCTTTCCTTTTAAAATCTAAGATATAGTAGAAGAATTGTGGTCCTCAGCACTAGGAGAGAATGTAACCCTGTTTTCCCATGAACTGTTCTAGACATTAGTCATGTATTTGCTAGGTTCAGCTGCCCTAATGCTTAATTATATTTTATTTAGTATTTATCCAGGTATGTGCCTTGCTATCATCAGTCAGTTTGTGATGACTGTGTTTCTGCTCTTCAAAGAACAGCTGACTCCCTTTAGATGCTGATGTTCATGGTAGGGGATTAGGGAAATCCGTGTCCAAAAAAAATTCATAGATGTATAAACTTCGAAATCTTAGAATGGAAACTCCGGGGATTGGATTTAAATCCTGTTCCTAGGTATTTGGCAGAGCAGTAAGGTCATGAATGAAAAAGTAAAAGAAGTAAAATCAATGTTACAAAAAATTTGTGGGATTATTTTTTCCCTGTATGACTACCTTCTTTAGAAGGTAGTAAGAGGGGATCCCTGGGTGGCGCAGCGGTTTGGCGCCTGCCTTTGGCCCAGGGCGCGATCCTGGAGATCCGGGATCGAATCCCACGTCAGGCTCCCGGTGCATGGAGCCTGCTTCTCCCTCTTCCTGTGTCTCTGCCTCTCTCTCTCTCTCTGTGACTATCATAAATAAATAAAATTAAAAAAAAAAAAAAAAAAAAAGAAGGTAGTAAGAGGTAAATTCCCTCAGGGACCAGTAACATGGTTTGCATTTCAGTTTTCTGTACTAGCAAAATCTGTTAGCTTAGTGTATTGAATAAAAGTAAGGAGACAAATCGTCACCCAGGGGATTCCTTATTGATGAGAAATATTCCCCCTGTATTCTCTAGGGTTTTTTTTTTTTTTAGAACCCATTTAATATAAAATAATGCTATTTCAAGATTACTATAGAAATAAAAAATTTAAATTGCAAAAAAAGAACTGATATGAAAGATTGGAAGCCTTTTATACTAAAAACTAATTTGGAAAAAATATAAATTCCTGGATTAAAAGTGATAATATTATGTATTTTTTCTGGGTATGTTTAGTTCTTATAATTCAAGTTCCTTTACCATCTTAAGAATATTTCCTTTTCATTGGCATAATTCATTTGGTTGATTTTGTTATCATTTTTCAAGTGTGTATTTTAAGATTTTTGGAGGCATTATGTTTGGTACTGTATATTCACTGAAAGCAAATCTAACTAAAATCTGAGATTTGTAAGTATAATTAGTAAAATTTTAGCCCAGAAAATTTAAAAATGTTTTTTCTCCGCCCATTTGTATTCTTAGCAGTTTATTGCATGACTTCCATAAGAGGTATCCGTATCAATAACTGAGATCACAAAGAAAATAAGACAGTCCTTACTTCTTGGGATTTGCCTTCTAGTAGATATAGGCTAATCAATTACATCAGGCTATGGTGTAGTCATTGTTAAGTGGAAGGTGAAAGAAAGTGGTAGAGGAAGCTTAATACAGGCTCAGTGGGGTCACCAAAAAGGGAGTAGTAGACTCTACGCTGAATGGAGAGCTAATGAAGCTGTCTAAAGAAGGTGACACTTCAATACTTAACTCAAGTATTGAAAGACAAGTAATTATTTTCTGGATATATAGGAATGAGTGCGAGTGTGGGTGCAGAGCATGTCCAAGATCAAGAGCAGCATGAGCAAAGACGTGAAGAAGGGATGTGTTGTATGGATCAAACCCTGAAAGCAGTTTGGTCAAGCTACAGCAATGTGGGGAATGAAACCTAAGAGTAGGTGGAAACCTGATCCAGAAGGACTGCCTGTTGACCTTGCATTTTATGTAGAAAGCGGTAGGGAGAGATTTGGTCTTAGATTTACGTATTAGAAAGAATGTTTTGGAAGGTAAGAGGAGAGGGCAAAAACCAAGACATTAGTTTAGAGGTCATTGCCTGATTCCAGGATAAAAGTGATTATGAATTAATGTAATGACAGTGAATATGGTGAAAGAGGACCAGACCACACATTATCTCGAACTCAGTGACTGACTGGAGTGGGCATGGGTGAGAGAAATTGAGGCTCTTGGGTTTCTGATTTGGTAGACTGGGCTAAAGATTATTGGCACCATTCACCTGGTTTAGGTATAGGCTTGGTTGGGAGTGTTACAGTGTCCGGATAGGCTCATGGTGGTATCACTGGTATCAACTATTGGAACTAATTTCATAGAAATCATTTTTAGAAATGTTTTTTCTATGCTTGAAACATTTATATCATATTTAATGTTTTATATACTCTTTAGCCTTGATCTTCATTCTGATTGAAGACCATTTGTCTCACTCACCTGTTTTTGTTTCAGGCGGTATGAGTTTCATCCTGTCTGTGCTGATCTGCAGGCCAAAATTCTCCAGTGTTACCGACAGAACACCCAGCAGACCCTCAGCTGCTCTGCTCTGGCCAACCAGTACATGCACTGTGTCAATCAGGCCAAACAGGTGGGTGTGAGCCAAGTTCATTGAGGCACCAGAAGGAAGCAAGCCCAGCATCATGGGCACTGATAAGGACTGAATAGGCTAATGTGTATGGAAGAGCTTTGTAAACCAAACTAGTCATCACCATCAAGAATTGCCATAACAACTAACTAACAAGATTCGTTAGTAATCGACTTCCATCCAGGTGGTTGGGAGAAAAGTCTACATTCTCCTTGTGTTTAACTCATTTCATTTACTTGCAGGAAAGAAAAAGATTCTTACTAAAACAATACTTTTCCCGGTTGTTTTGAACTTTTGTCTTTTATGATAATTGTGTCTCAAGGTCTCAAGGTTATTTATTCATGAGAGACACACACAGAGAGAGAGAAGCAGGCTCCATGCAGGGAGCCCGATGTGGGACTCGATCCTGGGACTCTAGGATCACGCCCTGGGCCGAAGGCAGGCGCTCAACCACTGAGCCATCCAGGCGTCCTGAAGCTCATTCTTTATAATCTTTTCCTGTATATTAATGGAGAAGAGCTGAAGAGATGGTTGGGATTGTGGGTGTGTTCTCTAATTCATGTGCTTTAGAAAGCTAATGATAAACCCTGACGCAAATTTTCAATTCTGGCAGATCACCTAATTGCCCATCATTTAACTGATTTAGCAGTTGGATATAGGTTGTTCTGACAGAAATTGTCGGAAACCTTGATTCCTTCTGCTGACAAACTCCCCAGAGTTGGCCTTCTGACCCAACTAAATGTAGTGTTTGAGTAACACAGCATGGCTTTCTGTAGTCTAATTTGCTGTAGTTTTAATAAAACCACTTAGTGTAAATTTCTAACACTATAAATTTCTGATATTTGTGGGAGGGTTGGTATTGTCTGGGTAGCTGGAAAGTAACATCAACACTAGTAGAAAAAAATATATAACCAAGATTTATTAAAAAAAAAAAAAAAAAAAGCCTGTATTTTCTTTAAAAGCCTACTGGCTTGAGGCTTTCTTCTGTTTCTTGCTTGTAGCTCCAACTGTGTAACTCCTACTAGCATGCCAGTGATTCTTTTCTTTAAAGGTCTTTGGTAGAAGTAATGTTGCTCATGTTAAGTTAGTACATTTTATTTGTCAAAGACAACCTCTGATATGTTCTTAACAAGCCCCAATCTTTAGTACTAACTGAAGCCCCTGGGACCTGCAAGCTGATTCATGGATTTTTCTAACTTAATATTAGTGCCATATTGGGGTGGAGGTAGTAGTCAGTGCAAAGAATGGCTGTGACAACGTGTATGTTTCTATGCTGGTATCTAACATGCCTATTTGCACAGTGTGATATGTAACATTACTGAAGTGGCAACTGCAAGGGTGCATGGAGTTTTGACTCCACCCTGTCTATCTGGGTTGTGTTGAATTGTCTGCATCTAGTGCCATGCGATCAATGGGATATATTTATACAATAAAACACAAGTTACTCTGTGACAACATCAAATATGCCACACAGTGCAGTGGGGAGTTCAAATTGGGCAGATCTGGGTATGCACTGAAGTTTTGTCTTTTACTAACTCTGTGACCTCGGGCATTGATTTTTCTTGTCTGTGAATTGAGGTGATGTTATCCCCAGTGTCATGGGGATTACATTTATATAAAGTATTTGGTACATCTTAATTCTTCCTTCTTTTCCTCAGCTGTGTTATTTCATGTTGAAACCACTAAACAGATCATCCTGGAGCACCAGATTATTACTGGTGATTCCAAAATAGGCCCCCTCACCCCCATCTGCAACATAATTTAATGTTCTTTCCAGCAAGTGTGTTTTGAGGTACCTGTTTTCACGACCCTTCTATTCAAATATCAGGGAGTTATAGCACCAGGTAATAATACAAAGATAGCTGTCCACAAAATATTTCTATCCTAAGATGGGCAACATTGTAATAGGCAAGAAAACAAGAAGCAATAATACCTTGTATTTCTATAGTACTTTAGATTTCCAGGTGATTTCACATCCATTCTCTTGCCTGTTTTTATGACAACCTGAGATGTAAATAGAGATGGTTTTATTTTTGCTGTTTTCCAGTTGAGAGAATTGAAACCCAGGGCATTCGTGACAGTCAATGTAACAACGAGACCAAGATATACCCTACCATAAAAACAAAACAAAAAAAAAATTTTTAATGGTGTTTGGTTTTTGTTTTAGATATGAGACGGGATGTCCATGATACAGAATATAGAATATATACATAATACAGAAATAAGGCGATGAGAGAAAATGTCAACGATGATCATGAAGTGTAGAGAAAAACATGAAAATACATGAATATCAAATTAAGTCATAGTAGAGACTGAAGGTCACAAATAGGGAGGTGGGATTACTAAGGCCACGCAGAAAGGTACCCTATTTTAAGACCACACCAAGATGCCCACAGGGGGTTGAGAGCATCATTTCTGCTGGAGGTCCCCAACTTTTCTTCTAAAGCCCGTTTCCAGTTTTCTCAAGTTGGCCTAACCTTGTGACCCCCAACTCTGCCCATTGTTATTAGAAGGAGCCTCAGCAGTATAGTAGTCCTGAGCATCAGTTGTAGTGGATCCTGACCAGTCAGTTCCCCTTTCTTGTGTTCCCTTGTTAAACCCAAAGAACCACCTAGACATGCTAATGTGGAAAATGGTCAACATGACAGCAACCCATTAGGTGTACTGTCATTTCCGGTATACTGCAAGAGTTTTCCCCTTGGAAGAACTCCAAGAACCAAATCCACTCCACTTTTAAATGACTCATAAGATTGGGCTTTCACTGGTTCCCTTGAGACACTGTACTGTAGACTAATAGATTTTACTGATTGGAAAATTTCCGGATATTCCTGTCTTCATCCATTTACTCACATCAATCTTTCTTCAGCTATTCTTAAACAATTCTTCATGGGTTGAGACATTGAGACTGTTACTTCCAGTATATTAAGTTATGTGTTCTTCATCAGGATAAAGAGATAATAAATTGCTGTAATTATTATTTCTAAGACGTAAAAGCTACTGGCTAGCTGTATGAGGTACAGCTTTTAAAAATGTAGGAAGACATCAATTGATAGACTGTTATTTCTCATATCTGCCTAGCTTCATAGCTCTCTATAAACAGATTAAATTACCTGTTCTTGCCACTATAACCTGATTTCTGTTCAATCTTGATTCACCTACCTTACAGGAGACTACAGAAGGTGGGAGAGAAATGGGAAGCTGGTGGTATTTTCCACCAGTGGACCAAAATGTACCCAAGTTCTTTTTATCAAAAGGTGGGAGGGAGGATAGTAAAGGGACCTCTCTCAGATCTACATTGCTCTGTTCCCTGGACACCCCACTGTCCTGATATTTTCTGGCAACATCTGGCTGCTTGGGGTGTAGCCTTCTTAGGGGGCATTTCAAAGCATTCCAACTCTTGTCCCGGCCCTGCTGCTGACAGAATGGTACAGAAGTTGGCCGGACTCTGAGCAAACATAACATGTTCCCTGGAAGGTAGAGTTCATGGGAAATACTGTAGCTGACATTCTAATCTAGCCATGGTGACCTGGGCTTCAGTTTTCTCTTTGCCAAATTATGGGTTTGAACTAGGTGATTCATGAGGTCCTTCCAGCCGTGATGCTGTGGGACTCATTCTACTTCCATTCAGGAGAGCAAGTTTTCTTTCTTTTTTTTTTTTTTTTTTAAGGTTTTATTTATTCATGAGGGATACAGAGAGAGAGATTACAGGCAGAGGGAGAAACCGGCTCCCCATGCGGGACTCGATCCCGGGATCCCGGGATCCCAGGATCACACCCTGAGCCAAAGGCAGATGCTCAAACGCTGAGCCACCCAGGTATCCCAGGAGAGCAAGTTTGTGTGCACAGGAGCACACGTTTATAAGCACATTTCAGGCCAGGACATGTCTGTTTGGTATAGGCAGCACCCCAGCTTTGAGGACCTCCAGCACTAGTACCTCTGCCTTTTAGGTTGTTCTCTCAACATTCAACTTTGCACTTCTGGTTTTCTGCATGTTGCCCAGGCTCCTACGGCTGTATGCCCTTTCCTTGAAGCTGATGCTTCTGACAGCCTCAGGGAAGCCAAAGTGGCGGAATAAACTAGGAGAGGGTAAGAACAGTTTCTCCAAAGGCAATGTACTGAGAAACAGCCCTGTTTGGCAGAAAGTAGCCTGACTGCTAATAAAGTCCATTAGAAAATGTAGGCTGTCTGCCTCTCGTCTGCTCTGGGCTGCCCTGTTCTGCAGTGGCTTTCACCTATCCATTGTGGATCTTGCGTGGCAAGGGAGTGTGGAGACAGAGCAGGACGCCAGATCAGAAGAACTAAGGAAAGCCCAGGACTTAAAACACCAGCCAGACCCAGGAGATTCCAAAGGACAGAGGTCAGTGTGAACCTGGAGTCAGATAAAGGAGGCCACTGAGGAGAAGATAAACTGCCACAGAAGTTTAAATCAACAAGTGGGCAGTGGGTCATTAGCCAAGTAAGCAGCTCAGTTGAAGGAAGGATCAAAATGAGGGCATCTTATAAGCAAGGCAGTGCTCACCTTGGTCCTGTGTTCCCTCCTGGCATCATTGGGGAGGTCAGAAAGTCACCTGGCAGTAGTAGTGAATGAGGCTACATCTTAATATGAAGTTCCTTCAGCCCAATGTGTTAGGGTACTCTGTCCTCTATTTCCAAAATGTAAATGACACCTCCAATCTATGGGTAGCCTCCAAAATAGAAAACCTTAAGATCAGGGCATATGGAGGGATGTACCATGGCAGGAGGTGTCAGCCTTCTTAAGGACATTGTATTTTATCTCCCCCGTGACTTGGGTTTGTGTTGGACCAGGGCTCAAATACTTCCCTCTGTGTGAAGAAGGCCTAAAAACAAAGTAATCGCTGTCACTCTAGAAATAAGGGTTCATGAAAGAAAAACCCAGTGCCAGAGCAAGGTGTATTTTATCATTGTTTTCAGATGAATTATAGAGTGCATCCAAATGATTTAGTAGAGTCATAGGCTTTTAGAGCAAGACAGATTTTAGAGATCATGTGACCTAATCCTGTCTTTTCACCTGGAAAAAAATTGCACTCACAGAGTGTCAGTGACCTATATACAGGGCAGATTCCAGACCAAAATAGCCCACTCCTGATGACCCAGACATCCGAACTCTCAACAAGTAACTGTGTACACGAGTTGGACAAACATAGCTCTAGAGCCCATTGACCTAAACTGAATTAGAGGTCTACGATCTTTCAGAGGCCCTGCTAAGTCTCTGTTTTCTCTCTTTTGGGAGTTGAGGATTGGCCACTCCCTGTCACTGCTTGTCTGGTCTGAGCCATGTGGGAGTTGAGGATTGGCCACTCCCTGTCACTGCTTGTCCGGTCTGAGCCATGTGGTAGATATATGAGCAGACCGACCCTGGAAACTTGTTCCTAGTTCAGCCTCAAGAACAAATTGGAAGAGGTCTTAGAGCGCAGGAGCCCCTTAGAAAGAAGTCAGTCTCCCCTCCCGTTGCCTCCTTTGAAACTGTAGGTAGGTACCCCTGGGTGCAGAGATGCACCTGGTTTGCATGGGCAGGAGGGAAGGAAAGAGGCTCTGAACCAATGTCACATGGTCCCCTGGCTCCAGTAACCCTGCTCCCCTCTCCTGACCCACCACAGGGGCCCCTCTCTTTATGTGCTTGCTTCTTATGTCCACAGATGCCTACTCTTAGGGAACACAAAGATAAATCAAGGTTAGTTTTCTGGGAAGACCCATGGGAGCATGTTTTTATCGTGTTCGAAGGCCTCTTTATCATCATCACCTAATGACATTTATTAATCGCCCAGCTGGGCTGCTCACACTCCAGCTGACACATGGGTGTTCCACAATAGGTGTTCTCATCCTGCAGTGGGGTGGCCCTTTGGAGTTGGAGTCACAACATAGCAAACAGAATCCCAAACTTTACATGTGTTATCCCCAGTCTCTTCTATCATAGGAATGCTTCTCAAAGTAATAGTCTAAGAGTAATAGTCGTTCTACGGCATTTTCTTTCCTTTTTTTTTTAAATTTGGGTTTAATAGAAGAAATATCATGATAATAGACTCCTTTTTCTTAATAGGCGTTTCTTTTCTAGTGCTTATCCTTCAAGAGTTAGAACTGCAATATGTTTGTGTTTTGTCTGTTATTGCGGCAAGTTGTGTAAACAGTTAATTACTCGTAACTTAATTTGAATATTACACAGAGCATTTGTCAGAGAAGGTATGAAACCAGATCCAGGCATTAAGCAGGAAGAATAAAGAATGTCACTGGCTGTTGAGGAGAGAGCAGAGAGTGAGGACACAGGGAGTTATTAGCTAATGAGATTTTCAGGTGGTCAGGAGTAGTGATTGGTGTGCAGGCAAAGCCCATCTCTGCTCCTCACAAATTGAATTTATTGATGACTTTGGCTTCTATCTCACCGTTTCCTCGTGGTGTCTTCACCAACTCCCTCATCATTTACTCCCCACTTTTCATGTCCCTCCTTGGGAAAACCTCAGGTGTACCCAGACACGTTCTCATTTTAGTGCTTCCTCATAAACCCTCCTGCTTCCATACCCCGCTTCATTAGGGCTTTCAAATCTTGGTGAGATGCCAGGGGAGCTCAGAGACAAGCACTCTGAATAGTATCTTAAAAAAAAAAAAAAGTATATTTTTATGCTCTTCATGCTGATTGTTTAGCAATCCAGGGTTGCCATAATTCTTCTTAAATATATTGAGACATCCAGTAGCTGACACATTGCTATGATAGTCAACCCCTTCAAGAAAGCTATAATTCGAAAATCAGTTGATGAGATTACTGTGTAGCAAAAATATTTGAGGAAAACAGTTAAGATCATTTTAATAAATGGAAACGACAGGCAATCTCTGGTCTCCAGAGGCACTGCTCTTGTGTGACGAGTGTGAGCCGCCAGTTGTTCCCTCCTTGGTGGCTGGAATCAGGAAGAGACTTGGGGGCAGAGCAGTATTGGTGCCTGAGCCATTCTCTCCTCTCCGTAATTTACCCTGCTGTTTATAGAAGGAGTTTCTGCAGGCCCGTGTACGTGAATGATGAGCAAATGCAAGGAATTTCTTTCTCCACATTAAGATTAAGTGTTAGCAGTTCCTTAAATGAAGGAAGCAATTTTTTATAACTTGCAAATCTTCTCCCTGATTCTTCGGGGAATTTCCTATGTTAATTTATGCAGTGTTAAATTTATGCAGTGTTGAAATTCAGCCCAACAGCAGCGACTTACAGAGCCCATACAGAGATTGTGGGAGAACCTGTAAGGTGACACTAAGTGACACAGACCTTTTCAAGCCTCAGAATCCCTCCAGCCAGAGTTCCTAAGACCTGGGTTTTGAGCAGGTTTTATTGCATAGTTAGGATATGGTGATAATAGAGTATTTGCCAGTCTATTTTTTTAAAAAATTTCAACTTGACGTTTTATTTATTAACGTCTTTGACCGAAATGAGGAGGTTTTGTATCACCTCTGCCACCCTTTGGTGGCAGCTAGGTGCAGTTTACAACATGTGTATAGCCTGGCCCCAGAGCCTTCCCTCGTTCCTTGTATCTTCAAGGAGCCACCTGTGAATTAGTGGAACTGTTGTGCTATCTTTGAAATTTAGAATTTTAATACATGTAGCAGGCTATTCTGTGAATGTAGTGATTTCTCTGTGTTTTAGATTTGCTCAAAAGTGTTCCATTACTCTTTTTGTTAGACTGGCCCGCTGATCTTCAAACCAGCCAGGGCCAGGCACATAATAGATTCAACTTCCCATTGGTTTGTTGAAGAAAGTAGTGAGTGTGTAACTCCCAAAATGCTAAATGGCATCGCTCTTAAGCTGATAATTTTCTTCAGTAACTAACTAAATGCCTTTAGATGCACTCAGTATAAATCTACTCTATACTGACTTCCATTTTGTATTAACCTAGACTGTTGTGGTGAGGTTGTCTATATATCTGGAATTCATAGTTTCCTGTCCAAATAACTGGACACACAGTTGTCATCTCACACAGATCAAGCCACAAGAGGATAAATGAGATGCTGTGATACTGGGACATTGTCTGGTCTGACTCTTACATCATAGGTGCTCAATTTTTAATTTTTCCAACAAATACAGAGCTTATGTGAATGATGGGTTTGAGAGAAATCGCACATTGTGGTGGTGGTTTTTTTTTTTTTTTTAAATTTAAATTCAATTAATTAACATACAGTGTATTATTAGTTTCAGAGGTAGAGGTCAGTATTCATCAGTCTTGTATACCACCCAGTGCTTATCACATCACGTGCCCTCCTTAATACCCATCACCTAGTTACCACATTCCCCCACCTCCCTGCCCTCCAGCAGCCCTCAGTTTGTTTCCTGTGAGTAAGAGTCTCTTATGGTTTGTCTCACTTTCTGAGTTCATCTTTGTTTTATTTTTTCCTCCCTTCCCCTATGCTCCTTTGTTTTGCTTATTAAATTCTACATATGAATGAGATCATACGATAATTGTCTTTCTCTGATTGATTTATTTCACTGAGCATAATGCCCTCTAGTTCCATCCACATCATTGCAAGTGGAAAGATTTTTTTTTCTTTTTGTTTTTTTTTGTTTTGTTTTGTTTTTTGGTGGCTGAGTAGTGGTCCATTATAAGACAATTCTGCTGAGCAAAGTCTTCTGCTTTATCTGTTTTGTCTTTCCTGTTTTCTCTGGATGCATCTGGCTTTTCTAATTGACTTCCTTCTTGAATGTATTTTGTGACCATTTCTATATGTGTTCTCTCTAAACTAGTTTGCCTACTTTTGGATCTGGTCTTTTGTGCCCTATAGACTTCTTAGCAACTTATAATCATGGCTAAGTCAGGATAATCTACCATCCTGTACTTTTGTGACTAGCACACTGTCTTATTTGTCCTTCCACTCTTTCTGTTCTGCCCTGTTATTTCAATCATTTCTCTTCATCTTCAGTTTTATCTCTAAAGACTGTTAACATCTCTTCTCAAGCAACTTTCCTCTAGACATTTCCATCTGGAATTTCTTACAAACTCCAAATTTAAGTCTTTTTTCTCATTTCCAGGCTGGCTCCTCCCACTGACTTTTCCATTTCTCTTGGTGATGCCATCATCCTCGCTTCCCAGTCACAAGGATCACCATAACTTAGGTCTCACCACTGTTTTTCTATCCATGTCTTTTATGGCTCTATTTCTCATTTCCACCCTGATTCCTGCTCTGCCCCTGCCCTGGTCTTCTTACTTCCAGATTCTCATCTCTTGGATCCATTATGCCAAGGATGTCAGGATAGCCCTCTAAATGACATTTTCCTATTTAAGGACATGTGGTGGATTCCCAGGTTTTTTTCCAGAAGCCAACAGAAAGTAGCTCGGCCAAGCTCTCACTCTGGTGACTCTTTTGACACTCTTTTCTTTGGTACATTCCTAGTGTATACCCTTTTGTCTCGCTAGGCTAGTCTTTTCCTCCACTCTCCATACATACTGGGCATGCTCCTCCCTCCAAATCCTTGCCGCTGCTTCCTTTCCTCACCACCCCCCCAACCTACTCCTGGTCCTTCTTCCTAGATTCTGCAAGACTCAGAGAGATGCTCTGAAAGATCCTATTAGAAGCCTCCTCTGAGCACTCCAGTTCTAGAGAGTTCTCTTCCCCTGAACAAGTTAGAACCACTCCTCTTTTGAATTACTACTTTCCTGGAAAGATACCCAAGAAACTAAGAAATAGGAAAGAGAGAAAAAAATTACTTTTTCCTCTGTATTCTCTGGTTTATCTTAAATTTTATCCTACGTGTATGTATTACTTATTTCAGTAAAATCAATTTTTAGCATATATTTAGCCAGTATATATTTTTAAATAGCTAATTATTACAGTATATTATATCTTAACTTGCGATGGGCATGTGTATTGGTTTCCCCACAGCACCTCACTCAGTGCAGTGATGATCTAGTAGGAGCTCAGTTAAGAGCTGAGTGAATAAATGGCTAGAGTGATGAGGGCTGTAGGGAAGAAGGTGTAAACAGATGAATCACAGACAACCTTGGGCCTGACACAGCCTCCTTCCTCTTCTGCATTATTTTAAAACTAAAGGGGAAAGTATCACTTTTGTCTTTTAAAGATTCCTAAGAATTGAGGCAGTATATCCCCTGCCCTGGCTAAATATAGAGTTTTAATCTGATAGTTGAATTCTTTCTGTGTACCACCCCCTACCCCATTCACAAAAATAAAAAACTAAATAGGATCTAGGGGCCATTTTGGCAATTTGAAAATAGATACTCACCTTTGTAGCTCTGTCCAGCCCAACAAGCTCATGAACATCTGCCTTCTGGCCTAGAATGGGCAGAGGTTTCTGGGAGAGATTCTGCCCTCTTGGAGCCTTTCACGTTTAATCACTACTTCACGCCTCCCCCCACCCCTTTTGCCTTGACAGTAGCTTCACCCCAGTCCCTGTGGCCACCAGAAATACTCCCACGTGTTTCCAAATGCCCCTGGTAGTGAGACAACACACATGTCCACACACCCCTACAATCCATGCCATGTTCACTCTTGAGTCAGCTTAGTATGGTGGGGGGGGGGGGGGTGGAGTCATTTGGAAATTATACATCATTAAACGGTGGTATTCATTAAAGGTAATAGTATTTTGAGACCAAGAAGCATACGCCTTGTTTTATGTGGTTTTGAGTAGATCTTGAAAAGTAATACAAATAGTACTAAACAGTTATTGTCATTTTTTGGGATTCCCTTCTGCTGGTAAAACTCATGTTTTCTATTTCTCTTGCAGAGCATGCTTGAGAAGGGAGGATAAAGTCAACTTTTAGAACAAGCAAAACTCAACGTTAATTCCAGAGGTGGAACATTTTTTTTTCCTAGTAAGAAAGTAACCCATTTAAGGAGAAAACGATTAAAGAGAAGCACCAGAGAGCAGATTCAGCCGAAGCATATCCCAGTTTGATCAACTGCAGTTTGAAAAGCCGAGGCCTAGATCAGGGATCAACAAACAAGGACACACTGCAGTGTCAGTCAGCCCTGTTCGTGACAATTAAAAGAGAAAGCCCTCTCCGCCTTTTTAACTTTCTCTTCAGCTTGCTCTTCTTACCAGGCTCCACAGTTGGGTAAACCCTCACTCCAGCAAAGCTGGGTTTGGGGCTTGGGATGGGGGCTAGGGTCCTTGGAGTGGGGAGGGGAGGGCACTATACCTCCATCTCAGCCCAGAAATGCTGGGTACAATCATCTAGGCTCTGGCATGTTGGTTTTTTCTTTTTCTTTTCTCCCTTGACTATAGAAGAGCTACTTCATTTTAACTTATTATGGTGATCATGTACGTAAGACAAAAAGGAGAGAAAAATGTACCTCTTTTACTGGAATAATGTTTATGATTACAAGTGAAATAAGGCATTTTTTATCAACATAAAGGCAACCTTGGCTTATACAACCTCTTCTCGATTATGAATACTGACATCTTTACTGCACTCACTATCAATAATAAATATATTTTCCAAAGAAGACTGGCATTGCAGCCCGGGGCTCCGTGTATTCCTTTCGTTGGGCTAGATGGTTATGCATATGGGAATTGAGTTGATTTGTATTGCTATTAATTTGCATCTGTGCTGTACCTTTCCTCTAAAAAGCTCCAAAGCACTTTGCAGAGCCTCAGACAGGCAACTCACCTCTCAGCCTGATAGGATTCAGTAAGATCTTTACAAATTGCATGAACCTTCCTGTCTTTGGGATGACTTAGTCACCCTGCCTGGGGCAGAAACTAGATTAGATAAGCTTGGTTGGGAACATCTGACCCTGCAATATTATGTTAAATGTTAAAAAAAACCCAAGCAAAACAAAACAAAAAACCTTGCAGTTTTTGCTCTTTGCAATTTCATTGAAATTTCTTGATTATCATTTATTTTTCTACCAAAGGATTGGTGCTTCAACCCTGGATTTTCGTAAGTTGGAAGTTAGTATTCACACTGCAGCTGAATGGAAAAGTCTTTCTTGGATATTCATGAGAAGAAGATGCCAGTGAGCTGTGATGTCACCTAAATATCTTTTGTCATATGGAAGTTTTTTGTTTTTTTGTTTTTTTGTTTTTTTTTAATGCAGAGAGAGAGAATTTAGCAAAATAATTAAGAATACGGGCTCCGGAATAAGGAGTTTCTGTATTCAGGTTCCGTCTCTGCTTCTTACCAATTTGGGACGAAGTAGTCACCTAACTACACTGACCCTCTGATTCTTCTACTGTAAATAGATGGAAACTTGAAAAACCTGCCATGTAGGCCACCACATACATTCAGTTGGGCTCAGTATATGTTGTTGGTTTGTGTGACTATCAGTTAACTGGTATTTGTGGAGTTGGGGACATGGAAAGACTATCCACAAGCCCGGATTACCTTTTACTTAGAGGAAGTCAGGATGAACTTGTGCTTGGAAATTTCAACCAACCCTGGTAAATGTAAGTGTGACTTCTTAATTCCTCCTGATTCCTGAGTTGGCTCCATTTGAATGGCATCTTCTTGTACCCTCGTGGACACAACTGTAGACCTGATGTTGAGTCTGAGTGACATTGGTGACTCTCCTACCATAATTCCCAAGAGGCTCTGTGATTACTGTTTAATGAAGGGTTTTTGTTTTTAATAGTGCAAAATAAACTGAGCTCACCTAAGTGTGAATGAAGGAAGCAAGGTAACTTGAGCAGCACATTTGGCCACTGTCAGGATGGCATCCAGGTAACTGCCTGGGAGAAATAATAGGTACACAAAAACAAGTGTTTACATGGTGACTTGCTGTAGTGTTTGCAAATCAGCTAACTCACAAATTCCCTCCTATACTGTTTTGTTTTGCAGTTGAGAGCCAAGCACTTGGCACATCCCAGGCTGCCAGTCTTGTCGCTGGCAGAGAAATACAGCACAGAAGAATCAGGCATTTCAAGCTGGTTAGATACATGAGAATGGAAGGGTGATTTGTCAGATATTTAATTTATCATTCTGATAAACGTGATGGGTATGGGGGGAAAGACAGCACTTTGGGGGAAATAAAAGGGTGGGATGATGCTTTTTCTGCACCTTTGGAGACCTCTCTTTCAACTACATCATAGCTCTGTTCAGGACACTGTGGACTTTAGGACAACTTCCTGGGAAAAATGTTGTGATTTATGAGTCTCCTGGGAGTGATCCAATCAGCTTCTCCATGAAGTAGAACAGACCTTGAACCACAAGAGATTAGCTCTTGAAACCAAGAAGAATAAAGCATCCTGAAAGCAGGTCACACTAAGCAAATGTCTGGTGAACTTCTAGAAGACAGCTGGGTCAGACCAGTACAAAGTCTTCTCTTTGAAAAGTCAGTCATTTTTCCAGAAAACTTGCTAACATGTGATGGTTTAAAAAATTACTGGCTAATCATTATTAATAGCAAATATAGACTCCTAAAAGCCAGATGCTTGTGGCCTGCTAGTCAACCAATGAGACACCGTAGCAGCTCTTGAGTTGTATTTTGCTTAGAACTGAACAAGCAGCCAGATGGCCTTAGCTTCTCTGGCTTAGGAGCTGGGAACCTGTGGTTCTTAGCTTGATATCTTTCAGCCCACATGTATAATTGCTTTTGCCAGAAACCCACAGGATCATTCTCTTTCCCTCATTTTGGTGAGCTGTAGGATCTGACCCTTTCAAGATTTAAGAATTAGAGCAGATGAAGAAAATTGAAAGGGTAGCAGTAACTTACTGTGATTCAGACCATGTGAACTGAAAGCTAGGAGTCTGTTTTGAGTTTTAATATTCTTGAACAGGTAATATGAATGAATTATTTGAATGAATGAATTAATAATTCATTTGTTTTCTGTCACTGCTCTGCTCCCCTGCTTCCCCGGGTCTTCATCCATGTCTTTGCTTCTCCCTCTCTGTGTTTCCCATCTGTTTCTCCTCTTCTAGCTTCTTCTGTCCGTTTAAAGTTCTCTTGTGCTACTTGGCCTTCCAGGGCCAGCTCCTGGGAGGTACTATTACAGGGGTGCCGAGGGCATTATCTTGGATACCAGAGTCTTGGACTGTTACTCTTGTTCTGCTGCTCTTGCACTATTGGGGCAAGTCACATCTCAGGTTTCTCACCGTATCTTCTCTTTTGTATGTATATGTTCTATATTTCATGTGATATACTCGCTTGCTCCAGGTTTTTCAACATCAGTATTCCTGGCAGGGCCGCACCACCAACCCGCACCACCCCCAAGCAGAATTGCTTTAGTAAAGTCCTCATCCGAATCAAAGAATCCTCCACTTTTCCTATCAGTTGTCTTGAACCTTCCAAATAGACCCACAGCCTTATTATTATTTTGAAGTAAGCTCATCACCCAATGTGGTACTCCGACTCATGACCCTGAAGATCAGGAGCTGCATGCTCTGAGCCAGCCAGACGCCCCAGACCCACAGCCATGATGATATGGCCTGTATTTAGGGGACAGTCCAGTATTAAACTCAGTTTCAATTCAAAACATACGGTCACCGTATTTATGGCTTTTCAGCTTAGGAAGTTGGAAACTGAAAACTGAAACTCCTAAAGTTCAATCCCCGAAACTCAAACCAAGTCAACCCTAAATGGGAAATAGCTATACCTCAATTTAGTGAAATGCTTCAAACCTCTTGAGGTGAGCGTGACAAGGTGAGGCCTCCATACACTTCCGTTTCCTGCGCAGGAAGGTTTGAGTTCCCTCTCCTGTTTGTTCCCTACATAGTCTCCCCTCTTCTCCTGGGAGGATCCTTAGTGGGCTGTGGTCACTGCCACTTTGCTGAGAGAGCTTTTCCCTAATGGCTCCTAAATGCAAATGTGGAAGCCAGAGGTCCCTGGCCAAGTTGCAGGGTACCACTGTCCTCCGGCCACACCTCTCCTTCCTAATCTTCGCCCTGGCACAGCTAACAGCCTGCCCAGGCTTGGGAGCCTCCTGCAGTGCCCTTCCGTGTCAGGTGTGCCCCCTGGCCAGGCTGCTGCCAGGTTCTCCTCATGGCCTCAGCACAGGTTGAAAGCCTGCACTTACTCTGTCTCCCCATTCCTGCAAATATATAAAAAAGTTGAGGCCAAACGCCCGGGACCACCCGCTTATGTGCCTGTGCAGTCCTAGAGGCCAGGTAAAGACATTTTTTCCATCTCGTAGTCACAGGCTGCTCTGCTCCATCAGCCTCAAACTAGAAACAGGTCCAGCCTGCAAATTTTTTAGCTTTGTTTTGAATCTCCCTGAGGTAATGTGCACCCTAGTCTCAGAAACTTGTCCACAAAGTCATTGAAAATATTATTCAACACAGAGCTGAAGTGTGGCAACGTCTTTTTATTTCAAGCTTAGAGGACAGGCTGCAGAGCAAAGCACCAGCAACTTTGCTTTACCTGAGGGTGAATTGGATGTCGGCTCACCTGCTGGCGGGAGTTTATTTTGAGTTAACCTCCGTGCTCTTAAAATGCCTTTACAGCAGCCACATAATAAATGTGAATCCAAAATAAAGGAGCCCACACTCCTCACTCTCAGGTGCTTGATGCAGAACTTGGAAATCTCAGAAACGAAGGCAGAAGGTGATTTTCTTCCGCTGGGAATGAATTTATCTGTGAAGTTAGAAAGACGTTATTGTACAGAAGCAGATGAGTCACGGATCCTCACTGAGGTGATGCTCTTTCAGGAACATCAGAAGTTACTGTCTGGGTTTGTATAACCGGTTACAACTTCCTCCTCAGTATAAGAGGGACTCATTCATCACCTTATGGATCTACCCATACCTCTCCGCTCACCACTCCTGCCCTCTCTCGGACCCTGGAGAGGTGGTTTTCAGCCACAGTATCATGCCACACTGGCATTGCCTGAATCATCCACACATTGATGTGGATGCCTACCTTTGTGCCTCAAGCACTGTCCCAGGAGTCAGGGATACTGTGATCGACATGATAGGTTCTGGCTTCTCGGAGTTTATACCTCGTGGGGTGGGGAAGCAAATGGCTAAGCAAATCTAAAGCAGGGCGAGGACTAGAGAGTTCAGGGAGGAGTAATAGGGCTTGCGGGGGGAAGAGGGTGCTAAGTAAGATTGAGTGGTGAAGACAGCTATAAGGAGGTGACAGGTGAGCAGATTCTTGAATGTAGTGAGGAGTGCATTCCAGGCTGGGGAGAATATGGAAAGCACCGAAGTCCTGAGGCGAGAATAAGGTTGGTGTATCAAGGAACAGCAAAGAGGTCCTTATGGCCTGAATGGAGTGAAAATGGCAGATGGTGCTGGGAGATGAGTTAGAGAGGTAGGCAGGGTCCAAACAGGAGGGACCTTATTCTCCATGTTAAGAATTAAATTTTATTCTGATTGTGATTAGAAACCATTGGAAGGCTTGGTGCAGGTCCATCAGTTTATCTAACTTACATTTCTAAAAGATCACCCTGGCTGCTGTGTGAAGAATTATCTGAAGTTGGGTAAAGTGGAAGAGAGAACAGCAGGAGGCTATTACATTAACAGTGTAAGCAAGAGGTGCCGACTTGGACTAGGCTGGTAGCAGTGGAGAAAGTGAGAAGTCACCAGATTTAGGACATTTATAGATAAAAGTAGACCCACTAAGACTGACTATTGGATGGGGGAGGGAAAGAGGGAAAGCATAAGAAGCCCAAGATTACCCTGAGCAACTAACTGAATAGTTGTACCGATAGTGGGGTGGAGACACAACACTGGCAAGATCATGGCAGGGCAGGACAGGAGTCAAAGGTTCAGTTTTTATGTTACATTTAATATGTAAATTACAACTCCTAGTAGAAATGCTGAGTAGGCTCTTAGGTGAAACGCTGAGGCTAGATAGAAGATTGAGGCATCAGTGTGGCCGTGATGCAGAGCCTTGACACTGATTGTGCTCACCCAAGGAGAGAACAGAAGAAAAACTTTCACTCCTGTGGCCCTCAGGAGAGAAGTCAGCAGAGAGGAATGCGACAGTGGCCATTGGGAGACAAACCAAGGCTGACTTGGAGGCCAAGGGAAGAAAGTGTTTGAAGAAGAAGGGAATGCCCAGCTGTCTAAATGCTGCTGATGGATCAAACGAGAAGAGAAAATTAGCCAATGGATTCAATGACCTGAAGGCTACTTGACAAGCAGTTTTGGTGACTGTGATAATGAAAGCCTGCTCACAGTGGGGTTGAGGAAAGATGGGTTTGGGAAGTAGAGACAGGAGAGGCAGCACCTCTGAGAAGCTTTACTAAAAGGCATAGAAGTAGGTGGAAGAGCTGTGAGGTTCTACAGAGGTTTCTTTTTTAAGACTGGGGATATTTTAGCCCGTTGGGGATGCCAATGGAAATAACCAGGAAAAGAGAAATTCAGTGAAAAGTTTCAGAGGAAGCCGGCCAAGAAGTGGGGATCCAGTCTTACTTAGCACAGTTTGTCCATTGTGATAGGGAAGGTCATGTTCATGAATATAGATGCAGGCAAGCTATGGATTTAGTCATGAGAGGATTAGGTCATTCTCTCCTATGGATGGCTTCTATTTTCTGATAAGCCACAAGAAGTATCCCAAGTTAATGTTCACTGGTAATAATTAAAGTAGCTGAGCACCATCCTTTCTCTGTGCCTTTTCTTCCTTCCTAAATAATTCAGTCCAAAAGCCAATAGGTGGGATCTCACAAGGTTGGCCTCCATGCTGGAGGTCAAGGTGAGGTGGCCCAGATTGGGGTGAGGAAGGATGTCCATTCCTGGTAGAGGAACTTTACAGTGTGGTGTCAGGGCCTGAGTGATCGGAGGAGGGTGCCTGTATTGGTAGGAGAAGAATGGTGGCAGTGGGAAAGTGGTTACATATAGAAGACACTGACCTAGTAAATAAATATATTGAAGATGACAGGAGCCAGCTTCTTACTGTCAGATGAGGGAATTACAAATATGGAAAAGGAGAAAACTAAGATGAACTCTGTAGTGTTGGTTTGGAATTGGAAATACTGATGTGATTGTGGTCTTAAGTATAAATACAGGTACAGAAGTAAGTACAGATATAAGTGTGTGTGCGTATTTATGTTTGTATTCATACCATTGTATAAAGTGCATATATCTGTATGAATATTCATACATATACTCCTTAGCTCTGTCACTGAGAGAACTGAGAAGCAACAGCATCCTAATGGCACTGAGCAGTCCAGGTGCCCAGATCTTGGTTTCTAAATACCAGTTAGTGGGCTAAAAGGAACCATAACTTGTTGGAGAAACGACTAACTCCAGGGCTGGGACAGGGAAAATACAGGATGAGAACGTATCCAAAGGGCAGAGCCAACTTGAAGGGGATATCGTTCATATCCGGGACAGTTTATGCATCAAAATAAATACTGATAGTAATCCAAGGAGTAACATGGATATGTAGGATTCAGACTGATAACGTAAATAAATGGATGAATAGATAGGGAAAAGGGAGTACTTCTTCCTTAGGATAGTATGCAAACTAATAAATGGAAAAGGAATAACAAAATTATAAAATCATCACTAGATAACCATTACAGTAATAATTCACACAAGAAACATCAATGGACATTAACATGAAGGGCTGAAGTTTTTTTTTAAGAACTGCAATCTCAAATTGATGGCCAATTTATGAATTACAAAAGGAAAAAGAGTAACCTTGTACTATAAGAACCTGACCGAAACCTTAATCAAGTGACTAACATTCTGATACCAGTAATGGGTCAAACCAAGATCTGATGGGGATGCAAAGAGAACACACAGGGCTTCACCTCTGTGGTATTCCCACCAAAAATGTATAGCCTGATCTAGTCATGAGGAAATGTCAGACAAGCCCAAAGTGAGGGACAATACACAAAAGGCTTGTAACCTTCCAAAGTGTCAAAATTCTGAAAGCCAAGAAAATAACTGAAGAACTGTTCCCAAATTGAAGGACACAAAACAGACAACAGTAACCAATGCCAGTATGTGATCCTTGACTGAATCTTTTTGCTGTAAAAGAGACTGTTGGGATACTTGGCAGAACTTGACCAGGGACTGAACTATGGATTAGATGACAGTAGTATAGTGACTTTTTGATTTTTTGGACGATCGCATGGTGGTTATATAGGAGACTGTTCTCGTTTCGGGTATTGGGTTGATGGGGCACAAGTCAGCAACTCCTTCTCGAATGGTTCAGAATAAGAGTTTGAATTTTTACTCTTCTCCAAACTTTTTTATGTTTGAAATTATTTTGAAATCAAGAGGAATGATAAAGTAGCCAAGAGTAAAGAGAATTTACTTTAAAAAATGAAAAAGGAATAGCTAAGAACCTCTTGGGAGAACTAGATGGGAGGACTTGCTCTACTAGAGTCATTATCAAGTTATAGTAATGAAGAGAGTGTGGCCTTGGACAGATTAGTGGAGCAGCATAGGGCATCCCCAAACAGAAAGGAGCAGCAAGTGAATGGTCGCTATATAACCAAGGTGATACTGCAGGCCGGACGGGAAAGATTGGTCCTTAAAGACGTATGTCACCTCTCAAATGTTAGAATGGTTGTTATCAAAAAACAAACGTTGGTGAGAATGTGGGGAAAAGGGAACCCCTGTGCACTGTTGGTGGGGATGTCAGTTGGTGCGGCCATTATTGAAGATAGTATGGAGGTCCTCAAAAAACTTAAAAATAGAACTGCCATATGATCAGAAATTCTACTAGTGGTATTAACTGAAGAACATGAAAACACTAACTCAAAAAGATATATACACCCATGCTCATTGCAGCATTATTTACTGCAGTTTTTTACCATCATAGCCAGGATGAGGAAGCAAACGGTGTCCATCAACAGATGAATGGATGAAGAAAAGATATATGTATATACACACAGTGGGATATTCCTCAACCATAAAAAAGAAGGAAATCCTGTCATTTGCGATAATATGGATGGCCCTTGAGGGCATTATGCTAATCAGAGAAAGAGGAATAACTATCATCTCTCTTATATGTGTAATCTTAAAAAAGCCAAGCTCATGGAAACAGAAAACAGATTGGTGGTTGCAAGAGGTGAGTGGGGAGGGATGGGCAAAATGGGTAAAGGTGGTCAAGGTACAAACTTCTCACTCTAAAATCATGGGAAGGTAATGTACAGTTTGGTGGCTGTAGTTAATAATACTGTATTGTATATTTGAGAGTTACTGAGAGTAGATCTTAAAAGTTCTTATCATGAGAAAAAAATGTGTATATGTGGTGGTGGATATCAGACTTAATTGTGGTGATCTTTTCACATTATATACAAATGTTGAATCATTGTGTGATATACTTGAAGCTATTATAATGTCATATGTCAATTGTATCTCAATAAAAAAATATATAGTGCTGGGTCAATTTAATACCCACACGGAACAAAAGGGAGACTGGACCCTACTTTGCTCCATACTCATGTCAGTTATAATTGGAGTGTCATTTAAATGAATAGGCAGAACATGAACACTTCTAGAATACAATATAGAAGAACAGCTTCGTGACCTCAGCATAAGAAGAGATTTCTTAAGATACAAAAACAAAAGAAAACAAAACAAAAACAAAAAACCACCACACACCATAAGGGAAAAGTTTGATAAATTGGAATTAAGAATTTCTGTTCATCGACACGAAGAAGAGAGTGAAAAGGCAGGCCTTAAGAGACAAGAGACTTATGAAGCATAAGCCAACAAAGAGCTCATATCCAGACTATATAAAGAACTATAAATCAGTAAGAAAAAGGCAACTGAACAGAAAAATGAGCAAGAGACTGAAATAAGCACTTCACAGAAAGTAAATATCTAAATGGGCAATAAGCGTATGAAATGTACTCAATGGCATTACTAATTAGGGGAATGCAAATTACATTCACAATGAGATGCCACCATTTACCACCAGAATGGCAAAAACTAAAAAGAGGGAAAATATGGAGTGTTGACAAGGACATGAAGCAACTAGCTTCTAATACATGGCTGATAAGACTGCAAATTGGTACAACCACTTTGAGAAATGATTTGGCACTGTTGGAGCTGAACACACTGCCTTAGTTGCAGCAGACCTACTATAGATGACTGGGTGACTTCTAAGAACACCGTCCATTCACTTCTCACTGTTCTGGAGCCTGGGACTCCCAAAACAAACTGCTGGCAGATCTGGTGTCTGGTGCAGGCCTGCTCCTGGTTCTTAGATGGACATGTCCCTTGGATGGACATTGTCACCTTCACGTGGTGAAAGGGTCAAGGGGGCTCTATGAGAGCTCCTCTCTCAGGGCACTAATCCCATCTGTGAGTGAGCCACCTTCATGGCCTAATCGCCTCCCCAAGGTCCCGCTTCCAAATACCACCATAGTGGGGACTAGGTTTCAACATTTGATTTTGGGAGGACGCACGTTCATTCTCTAGCACATACACATAACTGATGACCCAGCCGTGCCCTTCCTAAGTACACCCCAGAGAATGTCCGGTAGCATTCCTACTACCTACAAAGTGCAAACAACCAAATGTGCCCTTAGAAGAAAAATATATATGGAGGTGTGTGGCGTGAGCCACATTAATCCAGGTGAATGAATTATGGCTACATGTAAAAATGGATGATTCCCACAAACTTGAGGAAAAGACGTTTTCAAGAGTAAATGTATAATTTCACTCATATACACTTCTTAAAAAGGCAGAGTACTTGGTGGTGTTTATGGATGGATGCTTATGCGGTAAAACTCTAAAGAAAAATGAAGTGTTTGCATAACTGGATAGCAGTTCCCTCCTGGGGGTATTGATAAGAGGACACCAACGGGTCTTTAAGGGTCCTGGTAATAATCTTCCTTTGCCTGTTTAATTTATGGTGAATAGATCTGTTTAATTTATGATAATTCATTGGGCTGTGCGTTCACGTACATGCTGTGTTTTTTTCTTCACAAGAAAAAGTGTTGAAAATAAATTCAAATGGGTTTAAGGCTGTCCCTATGACAAAGGCACTTCTGGTCCCTTGCCCGTACCCACCTGTTAATAGCTGACCTTTGTGGAGGGTTCTTTGGAACCAAGCACTGTGTTTTGTTTTGTTTTGTTTTAAAGATTTTATTTATTTATTCATGAGAGACAGACAGAAAGAGAGGCAGAGACACAGGCAGAGGGAGAAGCAGGTTCCATGCAGGGAGCCCGACACGGGACTCGATCCTGGGACTGGATCAGGCCCTGGGCTGAAGGCAGCACTAAACCGCTGAGCCACCCGGGCTGCCCCCATGCACTGTGTTGAACATATCATATACATCACCTCTTACTGCAATAATCCTATAAGTGAAGTATTTTTCTTGTGCCCATTTTATAGATAAGGAAACCAAGGCTTAACCAAGGTTAAGTAACTTGCCGAAGGTCATAAGAGCTGGTAAACCAGGGATCCCTGGGTGGCGCAGCGGTTTAGCTCCTGCCTTTGGCCCAGGGCACGATCCTGGAGAGCCGGGATCGAATCCCACGTCGGGCTCCCGGTGCATGGAGCCTGCTTCTCCCATCATAAATAAATAATTTTTAAAAAATCCTTCCTTGAGTTTGTTCAAGTATCAGGTGGCCAGGTCTTTTCGGGGTAAACTTGCCCTGCCTTCCCAGCTGCCTAAATCTTGAATAACCTAAGCCAATCATAGTAATTCCTTTGTCCTTGCCGTGATTGGCTTAGGAGTGGACATGTGATCTAATTCTGACCACTAAAGTATGGGGAGTCTTCTGGGTGCTTCTGGGAAGGCTAACTAGAGACCTTAGTAAGGCTGGGTTTTGTGTCCCCTGATGTTTTTTGACGTTGCTGTGTGAGTGCCCAGGACTGGAGCATGGGTGCCCACCTGTGACCATGGAGCAACAGGGCTGAGGACAGAGACAAAACATGGCAGACAGCAGAGGTAAAATGTGGGAAGAGTCTGAGCCTCAGCTAAAACTGGTCTCCACCATCGGACTTCTTGTTCTGAGAGGTGATACATTTCTCCTCGTCCTTTATGTGGTTGAACTGGGTTTGCTGTTCCTTGGGCTGAAAACCTGGAGCGTCTGCATTTCACAAAGATGCGGCCTCCCTCCCTCCCCCACTTCCTGTGCTTCCCTCCTTAGGGCACCAATTTCAGGTTAGTTTTTTTCTTGGAGGGGTTGGGTGTTTAATGGTACCCTCACATTCAGTCACCTCAGCCTCCTTCTCACCAAATGCTCCCTTAAGGTTAATGCTCTTAATCTCCAGAACAGTGTGAAATGAAGCCCCCAATCAGGGGGAAATGGGCAGAAGGTCCAGAGAAGATACCAAATGGGCAATATGCACATGAAAAGGCATTCAGCATCACCGATCATTAGGGAAATAAATGCAAATCAAAACCACAATGAGATACCACTTCCCACCCCCTAGGATGGCTGTGATCAAAAAGGACAACAGCAAGTGTCGGCAAGGATGTGAGAAATGAGAACTCTCCTGCGCTGCTAGGAATGTGAAACGGTGCAGCTGCTTTGGGAGGGTCTGGAGGTTCCTCAATGCGTTAGACACAGAGCTACTATATGACCCGGCAATTCCACCCTTAGGAATATACCCCACGGAACTGAGGGCCTGGGCCCACACAGAAGCTTGTACCTGAATGCTCATAGCAGCTTTATTTATAACAGCCCCAAAGTGGAAGCAACCCAAATCTCTGCCCGCTGGTGAATGAAAAAACAAAATGTGGCACATCCACGCAGCGGAAGATCGCTTGGTGGGAAAGGGAATGAAGTGCTGATGCCTGCTGTGGTACAGGTGAGCCCTGAAAACACGCTAAGCCAAAGAAGGAGCATGTGTTGTGTGAATCCACTGATAGGAAATGTCCAGAAGAGGCAAACCCACAGAGACAACAAAGTAAGTAGTGGGTCCAGGGTAGGTGTTAGGAGGCATGGGGAATGCCTGCTAAGAGGTACAGGGTTTCTTTTTGGTGTGAAGAAAACATTCCAGAATTAGATTGTGGTAATAGTTGTACAACTCTGAGTAGAGTAAAAACCATTGACTTGTTTACATTAGATGTGCGAGTTTATGATTAGTGAATTTTATCTTAAAGATGTTTAGGAAAGAAACCCAATTTTTTTTAGATTTTTTTAAAGATTATTTATTTATTTATTCATGAGAGATGGGAGAGAGAGAGGCAGAGACACAGGCAGAGGGGGAAGCAGGCTCCATGCAGGGAGCCCCATGTGGGACTTGATCCCAGAACCCTGGGATCGGGCCCTGAGCCAAATGCAGATGCTCAACCGCTGAGGCCCCCAGCTGTCCCGAGTTGATATATTCTAAAGCATATCCTTACATCAACCTAAGTCCTAGGAAAACACTGTTTGAAGGACTTCAGCTTAAGGGCACGCAGATCTGTCTTTATTGAACTGTTAGCCAGATGGTGAAGTCCACAGAATAGAAACCCTACGAGAGCAAGGCTCTGGTTCTGGCTCCACGCTGCGTTCTCAGTGTCCGGAGAGTAGTTGATTCTGAAATATTTGTTGAGGGCACGAGGGATACAGGGTTTTTCAGCAGTTGTGAGTCCGTGTTCCCTGAGGCCCTTGCCATAGTGTAGTGGTGCCATTTGCCCGGGATTGTGGACGCCTGGAGGGTTAGTTGGCTCACGCAGCTATAACAGAACACCAGTGCCTGGATGGCTTAACAAGAGACGTTCATTCCCCACAGTTCTGGAGTCTGGGAAGTCCAAGATGGAGGCGCCACCTGGTTTGTTGCCCAGTGAGGAGACGCTCCCTGGCTTGAAGATTGCTGTTTTCTCTCTGTGTCCTCATAGCCGTGTCTCTTTTTCTTATAAAAGCACTAATCCCATCATGAGGGCCCAGCCTCATGACCTCATCTAACCCTACTTCCCAAAGGCCTCCTCTGCACTTCGTCATGTTGCCGGTAGGGCTTCCATGTCTGAATTCGGGGACACCCAGTTCCTCCTCCAGCCCCAACACATCAGCACGTATCTGTGCTTCTTCTGACCCCCCAGCCAAACCTGCCAGAGATCTAACCTTTCTGCTTCTGCCCACTCCTGCCCCCAGCCCTGGCTAGCTTTTCTTTGTGTTATTATGGGACCCGCTGGCTGCCCTACTCAGCTGACCGCATCTAATCTATAAACTCACAGCAGGCAACATCTGTAGAGCCTTTGTCAGCCCTGATAAATCTTTGTTCTCAGAAGTTTCCGTCAATGCCGCCCAAGAGAATGCCAGCAGACATAGAAATATCTTTGAAAAAATATCATTCTGTCATGGTGGGACCACAATCTTTGCTAGAAGAGTTGGCATGCGCTGCTTGGACTGGCTGAGCTAATGGTCCACTGGCACATCCTTCATTGCCGTAGACTATCATCGGGAGCTGAAGTCCACATTGTGCCTCCTGGGCCCCAAGGAACTGGCTTCTGCTCTTCCCTCTGCCAGCAGTGAGGCAACACTTTCCCAGCATGCCTGGCGTGGTGATCATTTGCCTTGGGTTTCTAGCCTCTCCCTCCGCAGATGGTTTGCTTTGTGTCCGAGGCGTGGGGTTTCCTGCTCCTCCGAAACTAGTGTCATCTGTGAACCTCATTATGCTCGGTTTGCCTGGCTTCTCCCAGCTTATTAATGGGCATTTGAAGTGTAAGACCTTCCCCATCATGGTGGCAGAGCCCTGGGGTGGGGGTGGGGGGCAGGGGAGGGGGTTTGCCTCCAGTGCTGAGAGGTAGGCCTCTGCTGAGACGGGGATGACCCCCATCTAGACAAAGGAAATCTTGGAGCATTTTAGAAGCCAGCTGGGAGCTCAGATAGTCAATAGTGGGTAGATGAGAGAGGCCCCCTGCCCACCCCCCCAGCATGCTCAAGGGGTCTGGCCCTTCCTCTTGACTTGAGAAGCTCTCCCCAGGCCTGAACTGGGGGCTCAGGGGCATCATAGCATCCCCTGCTCCTGTGGGTGAGGTGAGAGGCCGCATGTCCTGGCTTCCCTCCTGGCCCAGAGGCTCCTGCCCAGCAGCCCTTGCTGCCCGCTGTATCTTCATCCTGACCCCAGCGTTGCTTTCACTGGTGTTCGCACGAGGCCCCGCAGAAGGTGAATTACCCAGATGTTTGCGGGAAGGTATTTGGGTCTACTAGTCAACTTATGGTCAATCTGTGACCATCAGTACTGCCAAACTGGGGGAATTCCAGTCAAAAGCAAAACTGGACATTTAAGTTGACCTATTCTGTTTCCTAATGGGGTCACGCCACTTTCTTAATCTTTAAAAAGTAAGAACAGCGTATTACAATATCATCCATATACCATAGAGTTCCCCCTTCTCAAGCATACATTTCAGTATCTTTTAGCATAATCACAGAGTTGTGCAACCATCACCACGGTCTAATTTTGGAGCATTTTCATCACCCTGGAAAGAAACCCTATGGTCTTTAGCAATCACTCTCCATTTCCCACACCAATCCTCAGTCCCCCGCCAACCACATATTTACTCTCTCTCTCTCTCTCTCTCTCTCTCTCTCTCTCTCTCGGCTTCTTTGTTCTCGACATTTCGTAGAAATGGAATCCCGCAGTATGTGGTCTTTTGCGACTGGCTTCTTTCACTCAGTGCAATGTTTGCAAGGTTCACCTATGTTGTAGCATGTGTATGGAGCATGTGCCGCAACTTCATTTCTTCTTCTTATAATCAAACAATATTCCATTGTATGAATTTACCACATTTTGTTGATGGAGAGTAGGGTCTCTGCTTTTTGAGCATTTTATTTATTTATTATTTTGCAAGTAATACTGCTGTGAACATTGGTGTACAAGTTTTTGTGTAGACTTTTATTTCCATTCCTCTTGCATATAATCTTAGGAGTGGAATTGCCACTCCTGTGGCAATGGTACCTGTGCTTAAAATTTTGCTTAAAATTTTGAGGGGCTGCCAAACTTTTCGAAAGTGGCTCCACTATTTTATGTTCCTACCAGCAGTATGTGAGGGTTCTAATTTCTCCATATCCTTATCATTATTTATTGCCTTGATCATAGCCATCCTTACTTGTCGTGAAGTAGTTTAGTGGTACACTGTGATTTTGGTTTACGTTTCCCTGATGATAAATGGTGTTCGACATGGGTTTGTGTGTTTATTAACCATTCATATTTGTATTTATCCTCTTTGGAGAAATGTCTGGCCAGATTATTTGCCCACTTCTTTTAACTTGGATTGCTTTTTACTGTTGTAAGATTTTTTTTTAAGATTGATTGATTGATGAGAGACACACACACAGAGAGAGAGGCAGAAACACAGGCAGAGGGAGAAGCAGGCACTCACTGCGGAGAGCCTGATGTGGGACTCGATCCCAGGACCCAGGGTCATGACCTGAGCTGAAGGCAGATGCTCAATTACTGAGCCACCCAAGTGCCCCTGTTGTAAGATTTCTTTACATATTCTGGAAACAAATTCCTTATCGGATATATGATTTGCAAATATTTTCTCCCATTCTGTGTGTTGTCTTTTCACTTACTTGATGGTATCATTTGCAGCACAAAGGTGTTAATTTTTATGAGGTCCAGTGTGTCTGTTTTTCTTTTGTTTCTTGTGGTTTTGGCATCATATTTATTTTAGAGAAAGAAAGACATGTGCACACCCATGAGCAATGGGAGGGCCAGAGGAAGAGGGAAAGGGGGAAGGGAGAGAAGCAGACTCCTCGCTGAGCATGGAGCCCAATGCCAGGCTCCATCTCACCACCCTGAGACCATGACCCAAGCTGAAATCAAGAAGTCAGATGCTTAACCAACTGAGCCACCCAGTATCCTACCTGTTTTCTTCTAAGAGTTTTATAGTTTTAGCTTTTACATTTAGGCCTGTGACACATTTGGAGTTGATTTTTGTATATGGGGTGAGGAAGGGGTCAGATTTCATTCTTGAGCATGTAATGTTGTTTTGAAAGAGGGAGAACAACTCTGCCCCCTTTTGGTGTCTGCTGTCATGTTGTGACCCACACCCTGGCACATACCCACCTCTGAGGGCATCTAGCAGAAAGTGACATTTGGGGAAAGACGAGCGCAGAGAGTATGCACGTGAAGAACCAACAGGCTGAGGGACCACCCACACCTCTCCTGGTTGGTAAATTGGGAACAGCATTACCCTGGGGGTCACGTTGGACTCTTTAAAAAAAATATCAAATAATAAGTGTTACTTGATGTTGGTGTCCTTGGCAGAACACTGGGGAAACCACTAAGTTCAGTCATCATTCTGGGTGTTTTACCCAGATTTACTCATTGACCAGGGTACCCGTGAGCCCTGCTTTTTTAGGCGCATGCATCTCCCCTTCAGGGAGGGCAGAAGCGGGGGAGGGTGATGTTAGGGAAGGGAATCGGGTCGAGGAAGAAGGTGGCAGGTGTGGAAGAGGATGTTGGGGTAAAGGAGGATCTTGGAGCAAGCCTACCAGGGCTGCTCAAAGCCTATGTGCGTGTGCATGCGTTGGGGGGGGAGGAGGAGCTGGTATCTTTCTCATCCCTGTGCCTCCCCCTCCTCCCGGCGCCCTGTGTCTCTGCCCCCCTTACGCTGCTGCTGCCCCTGGTGCCCTCCTGCTGTGGGCACCCACCCCGCTCTGCCCCAGTTCTCCACGGAGCGCCCCTCCCCTGCCTGAGTTACTGATTATCTCAGGAGATCATTTAAGCCTCAGCACTGGGTTAACCAAACCAGATGAATTTTCAGCATTTTGGTTTATCAGGCTCTAAAATGCTTTAGCTTTGAAGGGGCCAGTGTCAGGGGCTGGTACCTCTTTGGGCTGGGGAGGGAGAAGGGGAAGACATGGTGGAGGAGGGGACTTGTCCCTTTGGTGCTCACACCCACAGTGACCTTTCTGTCTTAGCACCTCACTCATGACCCCCAGTTGGGCTAAAGCCAGTCTCCGTGGCCCAGAGCAGTGAATCTTCCTGACGTGCCCCAGACCCTGGTCTCTGCCGTCCTGGACCCATGGTCCCCAGCCCGAGCTGACACGAGATGTGAGGAGTGGAAGGAGCACTGAACAAGGGGCCAGGCTCCCAGGGCTCCAGCCCTGCTGAGTCCCAAACTACCGTTGCCCCCCCTGGGAGTTAAGTCCTTGCCTGGCCTCATCTGCCGGGGAACGCGAATGGCTGGGCTAGACTCTGGCCAGGCCCTCGGCCCCAGCTCTGGTTCTTCATATCGTCCTCCCAGGCGGAGCGGGCCGCTCTGGGTTCCGCATGGGGCTTCCATAGCCAGTCTCCTCCATCTGAAGGGGAGGCCGCACCTTTCCCTTCCTCCATTTTCAGGGCACATGGGGCCTGCCTTCCCAGGCAGACATACCTCGTCCATCTCTCAGGGGAAGCAGCTGTTGGGGCAGCCACTTACTAGCTCAGTGAACTTGGGCAAGCTCTGTAGCCTGCTTTGCCTCAGTTTCCCCATCTATATAATGGGGGTGGGTTGTTGTGAGGATTAAGTGAGTCAATCATAAAGCTGTCTGACCCGTGTCTAGCACAGGGTCAGGGTTAACCATGGGCTCCCATTACCACGACCACAGCTTTTTTGCGTATTTCCAGCTGATCCTGCACACACCCTCACCCTGTCTACACTGGCAGTGCTGCAGAGTGTCAGACTGTGCGGCTGTTCTGCATCCCATTTCCCACTTTGTAAGCTGAGTCCTGCTCTGTGTCATGTCTCCCTTCAAGCTTCCTTCCTTCTGGCCACACAGGGACACACATACGTCAGACTCGAGGTGTATGCATGTCTTGGGTCCAGAAATCTCCATATCTAAAACCTACATATTCACACCTCTGGACTCACTCTTGGACCCTTGTCTTTCAATACCTTCTAGTATGTTCTATCCCTACCCAGGAACCCACAGATGGAGTTTTCCCCCTCTGTTCCCTTGGTCCTCCACTGTCCAAGTTTGGTCCTAAATCTTAAGCTTTTGGGTGGCAGATTATTTTAAATTATTTGTTTTGTATAGTTTATAAGTGATACCTAGTTTGTAAACTTGAAAAATGCAGGAAAGTGAGATAAAATAAGAACAATAGCGGTTGATGTTTTGTTTATTAATCCTTTAAGTGAAAATATGCTTATACATGAACAATGACGTGATTTGATCCTTTAAAGAGATTTATTTAGCTAAAGAATTTTTAGTGATGGCTTTTTAGAGAGGAGTTAAACATGCTTATTTGACAATGATAATAGTTTCAATTCCTTTTAATTCAATAATCCTTTATTCCTGTCAGAGTGAACACACTGTGCTCTTAGCTGCTGATATTTCTACATCCTGCATCACTTGCTCTCGGGACTGAGATGTTGATAGAAAAATTAGTTGTGTTGTCTGATGCTGAATTAAACAAATTTGTACCAGCTTCCTCATTGAAGGACTTTTCAGAGCCTTTAATTGTTAACATAATTTCCTAGGAATGACAGGCTGTATGGAGTATCGCCCAAACTTGACTAAAAAACAGACCCACACTTGTTTTTAAAACATACATTTTAACATCTTACTAGGAGTTAGCCCTCCCTGGATTTCCATGTGAGAAACACCACTTTATAGTAAGCCATCTAGGTTTTCACCTATTCCCTTCACTCCCCAAAGCCAAAAGCACAAGATACCATGTAGCTGAGTTGAGGAGCAGCTGATAGCCCTTACTGATTTCTCTGTGAAGAGCAAACCTTGGGTGAAATAGGAGATGGGGAGTGGAATAGAACACAGGGCTTCGTGTCTCGGCACTGCTGCTCAAAAACTATGTGAATTTGGTGAATCACAGCTGAGGCTGTTTCTTTGCCTACAAACTGGGGATAAGATCTGCCTCCCAGGGTTGTTGTAAAGAATAAGTGGCACTGTTTATGAAAGGGCTTAGTTAAATAGAAATGCTCCAGACAAGTAATTTTAAGGTGTTTATTAGCATAGGAACAAACCCAAAAATTGTAACCTTGTTAGTATTGTGTTTTATCAGCTTGGCTCATGTCTGGTGCTCCAGAATCCACAGGCCTTTCTCTCCTGACAGACAGCATCCTCCCTCACTCTCTAGGACTTCCTGGAGAGAAACACAGAAGCACCTGCTCTGCTGGGCCAACCCCACCCTGGCCCACCACAGAAACCCATCATTCGTGTTGGAAGTCTCCCTGCACAAGGACGCCTAACTGCTGGGCCCCGAGAACTGCCGCTCCATCTGTCCTAGAGGGGGAGAAGTAGCCAGAGCACCGGGAAGCTCACTTTTCTTCCTACTCTCACTCTATCAACAGGTCTTCACTGAGCTGAGGCCCCAAAGGGAAACAGCACAATAGCAAACACTCAGAGGTAGAAATTGGAGGCGTACCTCCTGCCAATGGTCCTCTCAATCTGGTGGGACTGGGCATGAGCCACCCACCTCCGAGTCTTCATTTCTCTGTTTTCTCACAGTGCTGGAGGCTGGACATCTGAGATCAGGGTGGCAGCAGGGTCAGGTTCTGGTGACGGCTCCCCTCCTGGCTCCCAGACAGCTGTCTGCTCACTGTGTCCTCACAGAGTCTGTGCTCCGCACACATGTGGAGGGAGCAAGCTCCCCTGTGTCTCTCCTTATAAGGCCACCAGTCCTATCAGACTAGAACCCTACCCTTATGACCTCATCTAACCTCAATTACTCCTGAATACAGTCACCTTGGGGTTAGGACTTCATATGAGTGGGGGAGAGGGAGGCACAACTCAGTCCGTAGCAGATGGCAATGAGGTCGCAGCTGTGCACCACGTTCCCAGGGGATCAGCTCAACTCACCCTGGTTCTAGGCACAAGTAACATTCTACCTAGGTCTGCTGACACCATAGGGGGGTATGGATTTGATACAGACAGTCCTAGTCATTGGAACGGCAAAATGTTAGACCACCTGGTTTACCCCTTACTTTGAAGGATGAGGAAATCATGACTCCCAGAAATGGAATGATACTCTTAAAATCCCACAATCCAAATCCTTGGCTCTCTCAAGGGTTGCCATGTTAAGAATGTGATTTCTAAAAACCATGCCCATTTGAGCCACCTTAAACTACTTCCAGGACCAAAAAAAACCCAAAAAACAACAACAAAAAAACCCCCAAAACCAACAACAACAACAACAACAAAAACTACTTCCAGGGCTGTGTGTTTCCTGTATCCCAGGCAGGTGTTCCCATTTGCTCTTGCTTGACATCAGCCCATTGTAATAGATTTTTGGCAGCCCCCATGCTGAACTCTCAAGGCAGGGAACCCCAAGCCCAAACTATTTCATTCCTACCTTCTTCCCCTTAGAAGCTTCTGGAACCTCCAAGGAAACCCTAGGTCTTCTAGGTTATAAGCAGGAATTCACTTATTCTAGTCCAACATCCTCAGTTGAGAGCCAGGCAGGGCCAGAGGAAAGTGAGCTGCCCTGAGTTACACAGCAAAGACTGGAAGTTAGCTCCATGCCTGGGACAGAACCAAGGTCTCCATTCAAGGTTTTGAAATGAAAGTCTTCCAGTCCAGAAGACTCCAAACTCAACCAAATGTCAAAATCCCTTGGGTGTTTAAAATGGATGTCTTGGGACGCCTGGGTGGCTCAGCGGCTGAGCGTCTGCCTTTGGCTCAGGGCATAATCCTGAGGTCCCGGGATCGAGTCCCACATCGGGCTCCCTGCAGGGATCCTGTCCCTCCTCCTTCCTGTGTCTCTGCCTCTCTCTCTGCGTCTCTCATGAATAAATCAATAAAATCTTTAAAATCGATGTCTTTTCAGGCATGACTTCAAAAACTTCAATTCAGGAGGTCTAGAATGGGGACCTGATATGGAGATTTTTAAGAAATGCCAAGTGGCTGCTCTTACTATAACCAGGCATTTGTTTTCAGGGTGTGCAAACAGCTTTATTGAAGCCAGGAATCTGAGGCTCTGAGGCTTTCAGGCCAAGTTGTCATTGGCTTTTTTATGTCCCCGTGGCACTAAAAGCTCTAGTTTTGATTTCACCAGAGAACGGAAGGGTGAAACCAGGAGCTATAGGTTGCGTCTGGTCCACAGCATCACTTGTTAGACTCAACCAGAAAGTTCCCAACACATTCCTATAGGTGGAATGTGTGCATAAACAATAACAGGTGCAGACCAGCGCTTATCACCATCTGGATGAATAGACTAAAAAAAAAAAATCCCAAAAAATTTGTGATGGAATTTCCCCCTCTTTGTTTTCTTATTGCTGGTGGCTTAAATACTGTGGTTTAAAAAGACGCATGATTCGACCACAAATATGGGCAGAAAAGACAACACAGCAGACTCTGTGGATTGGCTGTTGCTTTCAGGTAGGACATAAAAACAGTGCTTGCTGCGTCTGCAGATGTTCCTGGCTCCTCTTGGCATTTGTCACCTCACGCCTCTGCAGAGTTAGTGTACTCCCTACGAGAGGGACGTATTTGGAGGGGGAGGGGCTAGATGGCTTAAGGAGTTGAGGTGAACACGGGGATGGCATGTCTTGGCAATAAGCAGGTCTGGCCTTGATTTCTGGCCCCCTGAGGCAGGGCTGAGAAAGAGGGCTAAGTTCATGACCCCTGGATTAAAGGAGCCAGGAATGGACCTCCTGTCAACTGGGCTCATTTTTGTTTTGATGATTAAGAAGGAACATTGGAAAAATGCTCATCCGTGTAAAGTAGGTCCCAATCCTATGTACCATCCTCCCGGCCCTGGATAGTTGTCGCTACCTTCATGATAGCTGGTGGTCGGGGGGAGGGGGGAGAATCATTGTTCTGATGCACCTGCCAGGGCTCCCCTGGGTCGAGGTGTCTCTGATCAGCTGGTCCCTTCAGTATTTGGGAAGATGAGATTTTAATCCTGAAGATGTGGTCTTGGCACATCGTCATGGTTTACGTTCCGTTTCTGGGGGCTCTGCACCTGGCCTTTCCCAATGTCCCCCTCTCCCTGAAGAGAGTAGAACTGGGTCTGACCTAGTCGGGGAGTGAGAAAAGGCTACCCCGCTTTCCTCTTTTCCTGTAGCTTGGGAATCAGAACCAGGACTAGTGTAGCTAGGCAGGTACTGGCAATTTCCATTTTGCCCTGCTAAGCACCATGGGCCTCAGAGATATAAAAGATGAGGTCCCTGCCCAACCCTATCCCAGACTTCACAGGCTAAGGGCAGGCGGCGGGACACGGGGCTGGGTCGCCTTGAGCAGGGTTCTATGGGAACTCAGAGAGGGGAAGGATCTGGCTACAGAGGAATCAGCTGGGGGTAGGGTAGGGGTGAGTTGGCTTGTTTGGGTTTCTAGAATCAGATTCTGATACAAGGCAAAACCAGCCTACTTAGAATCTCCTTATTTTATATCTGTATGATCTCGGAATGCTATTAGATGGCATCAAGATACTGAGCTTGCAATTTCTTTGAGTGTCCTTACTTCTGTGGACAGGGATGGCACGAAGCTAAGTCAGTTAGTTACCTATGACAGCAAAAACATCTCTTCTACCACTGGTCTCTCTTGAGTGAAGACATCGGAACCCTTGCTAAAGGGAAAACGGTATGTGACCACAGTATTAGTTGTGGCACGTTAGTTCCATTTAGCAAAGCAGATTTGCTACTTCTCTACTGGGGCCTGGGAGGGCAGGTCCTGGGACAGGTCCTGTTTAGTTGGTTGTAAGATGGAGCAAGGGAGCCAGAAGGGTGACCTGACCCAAAGGCCCTCTTCCTGAGGCAGAAAGAAGGTTGCTGGAGGACACTGGGCAGCTGCTTTGCTGGGGCTGGAGGAGCCCTGACATCTTGTCAGCGATGCCCAGCATCTGCCCTGGAGGTGGAGCAAGCTACAGTGTTTGTACGTGTTTATTCAGCCCCGCACCTCTGGTCTGTCCAGCTGAGCCCCCCCACAGCTTACCCGCCTGCCTCCCCCGAGTCTTTCCTCACCACCCCTGTCACTCATCAGTTCTGGCTTTTCTCATGTGGGTCAAGTCCTTCTGCCTGTAGCTATGTTCTCTTAGTCTAGATCCTCTGCCTTGCAACATGGGAAAATGGGTGCATGGCTTGAGCCCCCAAGGAGTTCTGGAGTCTTTGTTTCTAAAGTTTAAGCAGTCTCACCACTTAATGTCAGTAATCCGTAGATTTTGCAAATCTGGTGAATTATTTTTGACATAATTGTGGTAAGCTAGGCAGCTGAAAGAAGAGGCATTTTCGAGTAAATGAAGACAGCGCTATTGGTTGAGTTGGGGTTGCAATAAGCTGAAAGGAGTGAGTTGGATAGTTCATGGGCAGGAAGGGTTCTGGGCTACCCCCTAGGAAGGAAGGGTTTTGGGCTAACCCAAAGTGCACCAATGAAGGCTGAGGGACAAACCACAGCACCCCCTGGTGGGGCTCACACTGACCTGCCATCTCATTAAATGGCAGCAGTGGGTCTGGTGAGCCAGTTGTCCCCACTCCCTCTCCTGGACCCCTGGGGCAAGAAGCTTTCATTTTCAAAAGAACCTAGTCAGAGTTAAGAATATGGCAGGTGGCTACTGAATACTGCAGAGTCAAACTGCTCTCGCCGACACCCCATGGGGATGGGTCTATAGTTGAGAAATTAAGTTTACCCATAGGAAGATCTAGCCTTTGCTCTCAGCTGCTGGGAGGTGATCTCTAGGCCCTTGGAATATTGCACTTGATAGGCGTGTCTTTCTTCACTTGGGGACCTTGAGCCGCCCTGAACAGTGTGATTTATCCTGGGAGCTTTGGGCCAGGAGGTATCCACTCCACCTCCAGAGGGGTCAGCCATGTCGGCAGTCAACCGCGGAGCCCAAGTGCAAAGTCCACACACCAAAGCTCAGGTAAGCTTCCTTGGTTGGAAATGCTCTGTGCCTATGTCATACATCGTTGCTGGAAGGAGTTAACACGCTGCGCAACTCCTTAGAAGCTCTGCATGTGGAACTTTCCTGGACTCTGCCCTATGTGCCTTTTCCCTTGGCTGATTTTAAGCTGCATCCTCTAGCTGTGATAAACTGTAACTGAATATAACAGCTTTCAGTAAGTTCTGTAAGTCCTAGGAAATTGTAGGAGCTCAGGATAGTCTCAGGAACACCTCCATACTCCCAGACGTTGTAGTTGGTAATTATGCAGGAAAGTAAAGTCGTTTACCATCTGAAAGTGTTTTTAATGCTGGCTATGTGACAAAGCTAAGTGACTGCAGGCAGACAGACAGGTTGAACCTAAGAAAATTTCAAGAAAAAAAAGTGCTAGAGACACAGGCTCTTAGAGGCAGATGTCACGGCAGTGACACTGGGCTATGGGCCAAGCTCACTCCACGATGGGCCATGTGAGCTTCAAGTGCAGACACAAACCAAGCTAGCTGGGCTGTCACTGAAACACTTTCTGCTGCCAGCATGGAGAGAAATCCTAAGTAAATATGCAAGGTTAGAATATTGGCTCAAATGACTGTAGTGCATCCTTGCTGGGGAGGACCTCTGACTCCTAGGGTTCAGTGGGCATAGATAGCATCTGGGGGGATTCAGGGTGGAATGGTGGGTTGGTATCAGGAAGGAGAAGAATAAGCAGGTGGTGAGTCAGAAGAGGATTTAGAACCTAAGATTGTTATGGACTGTTAAGTGATGAATCACTGAATTCTCCTCCCGAAACCAATATTACACTATATGTTAACAGACTAGAATTTAAATAAAAACTTGAAACAAATAAACAAACAGAAGATTGTTATGGACTGGTCATGACCTGGAGTAGGTCATTGCTATTGCCGGGTCTTTGCACATTTGGCATCTTGCAAATAGGTGGTCATATATTTTATAGGAGGATGGAGCTAGATTCATGACGGATAATACAAGAGAATGAACATTTGTACTTTGTCAGGGACCATGTGGGGGCTTGATTTACTCCATTAATCAAAATTCTTCACAGAAACAGAACCAATCGTGCACATACACATATGCATACATGGAAAGAGAGATAGATTGAGCGGTTTATTTTAAGGAACTGGCATACAGGATCACGGGGGCTGGCAGGCCTGAAATATGTAGGGTAGGCGAGCAGGCTGGAAGCTCAGGGAAGAGTCGATGCTGCAGTCTTGAATCTGAATTTCTCAGCAGGCTAGAAAACTCATGTAAGTTTTCAATGTTGTAGTCTTCAGGAGAATCTCTTCTTTAGAAAGGCGATCTTGGGGGTAATTGGGTGGCTCAGTTGGTTAAGTGTCCAGCTCTTGATCTCAGCTCAGGTCTTGATCTCAGGGTCATGAGTTCAAGCCCCATGATGGGCTCCACATTGGGCGTGCAGCCTACTTAAAAGGGGAAAAAAGAAAGAAAGAAAGGGAATCTTGCTGTTTGTTCTTAAGGCCTTCCACGGATTGGATGAGGTCTACCTGGTTTACTCAAAGTTTGCTGAATTAAATGTTAATTAAATATTAAAAATAGTTTCACAGCAATACCTAGACTGATGTTTGACTAGACCACTGGGTGCCATAGCCTAGCCAAGTCAACACATAGAAATAACCATCACATTTTCCCAGTTAATGCTCGTAGCCACAATGCAATGTAGGCAAGGTTGTAAAGAACAGCAGTGAAGCTGAGGCTGAGAAGTTTCTGGCTCCTTTTCCACAGGATACCATGTGGTGTCTTGTAGATAATCCCTAAGATCTTCCAACTGGGTCATTGAACCACTTCTAAGCCAAACAACTACCATTTTTCCTACTGTCCCCCAAAGGAATTGCTAGTATTACCGCCTCTTCCTTTCTTTCCATCCCCCAACCCCACAACATGGTCATGATTTACTCGGAGCCTGGAAAGCTTATTAGTAGCCAAAAATTTGTCCTTGTGTCAGACTCTGATACTTACGAGCTTCCTCTTAATCTCTAAATTTGAATCTCCACTGAATGGTTCAGGGAATGCATTCATTCATTCAACAAAGTCTATTAAATATTTATGATGTTCTAGGCATTATGATAAGGCTTAGGGATGGAATATGGCTAAGACATATGGCTCAGTCTAGCTGGTCTTGAGAAGACGATGGTGAGATGAGCAAATGTTTGGAGAGTGCCTTTGCTGTTGTAAAATGCTGGCTCTAAATTTCTACATGCTCATTGTAGCCGTTGAATGAACAAACTTCCATGATCCTGTGAAAATGATGTCGTCCTCTTCATTATCAGCATGGTGGTGACTAAACATTGTGTGTCTTCTGAGCATTTATTTGCCTAAAAGTTTAAGGATATCAGTTGCTTAACCACCTTGTATAAGCTCTGGATTCCCAGAGGAAATGCTAAAGAAAGATCTGAGCTGAAACTCAACCATGAGCTTCACCAAAAAGAGGAATGAGTGACTACAAATGAGGAGTGTCATCATGCAGGACTGATTTCTTAAAACACAGGATATTAATAATCAAACTTTCACCAATGGAGAAAAACATGACAGAGGAAATGTTATGTCTGTGAACTTAAACACTCTACTCATGCCTAAGGAATGGAATGCCTCACATTCCATTTGGGAAAATGCCCCATTCTAAGGATGATGAGTTAACTAGGTAAGTTGTCTCATGACTGGAGAGGCACTGGGCACACTGGTCACTTATTCACCTGTAATGCCATGGATGAGTCACTTTCTTAGCAATGCAACCTTTGGACTCAAGACTTATAACTGGAACAATATTTTCACCCTGAAAGGTATGAATAAGTAAAGTATATATTTTACCAATGAAGAGCAGTGCTGTTCCTTCATGAGTAATTTTGAAGATATACTGATGGAGAGGGGAAAAAAATCACAGTTTTATCAGCCCACGTGGACCCTGAAATAAAAGTGGCCAGAATAGAGAAAGAACCCAAATGGGCTTTCAGAAGCCTACACACACACACACACACACACACACACACACACACACACACACACCTGTAAAGTGTACAGTTTTTTAAATGTATGGATTTCATTGTAGTGTCAAGGGATGAAGGGTTTGGTGTGATTCTGGAAGGGAGGTAGGAGAATTAGAGGAAAGAATAGATACAGCTGGGTAAAAACAAAATGTTAATAACATTCCCAGTTACATTAAGGAACTGATTCTGGTTTCAGTTCCTGAGCATCAGGGCCTTAGGGGAGGGAGGCTGCTGAGGGCCTGCATGTGGGCTGCAACACAGGAAGATCTGCTTCTGCTTTTCCTTCTAGAGGCCCCTTCCAGCTCCGGAGCTGCTGCCAACCATCCCCTTGTAGGTGACTGGAAGGACTGAGGACCACGCTGCTGAGCCTCTGCTCTGGCCACCACTGTTTTCACTTTAAAGAAATTAGTGAACAGATCCTCAGAATGGACTCGATTGCTCCTCTCCTTCTCCACCACAAGCCTGTCAATGCCAAAAAGGCTTCAGTTGTCCCGGCTGCTCCTGAGCTATGGAGTTGTCAAAGCAGCCAGCTGTTGGGCGGGGTATTTGGTACACGTGTGAGTTCACTGGAGTCTGCTGTGTGTGGCAGAGCTTCCACTCTGTTCCCTCAGCTTTTTTCTCAGACTCCCTGGCTCAGAAGAGAGCTCTGGCATTCCTATCTGTACGCTATGAAAACAAGATTCTGTGTGTGCTATATATAGCTGTGCACAGGTGTTTAGATAAGAAATACATGTGTTGTGAGCATAAGATGTGGTCTTAAGACTCAGATGCATAAATCTATTTATTTCCAGCCATGTGCATCTGTTTACAAATGACCCGGGGGTCCCTGCCCTCATCCAGAGAATTACTCAGGACCATTCAGAATGAACCATACTTGTCAATGTTCTAAAAGCTGAGGTATAAAAAAGGAAAAATATCAAGTTGCTTCCACATTGATCTAAGCAGGAATTTTTTTGTTTGTTTGTTTAAATATACCCAATGAAAGTTACGTATGAGACAATCTCTGTCATTTTACACTCAAGAAATTTCAATGACAGCTCATTATGTGTAGTGAAGGCCTTCTACAGTCTAGACCTAGTATTATTTGTCTTTGAGGTGGGACCTCCATGGCTCATCCCACAGAGATTAGTTTTGATTGTAACCTTTGATCACGTGAAGAAAAAAATCAGCTTCTTAGACAAATATATAATTGACACCCACACACCCACACACCCGTTTTGCAGATGGTCCAAAATCAGAAGGGAGAGTGTATTCATTTATCAAATAATATTGACACCTAGGTTGAGCTGGGTTTGGTTCCAGCACTGGGGATAGAGCAGGGAACAAAACAAAGCCTCATGGAGCTTGCACACTAGAGGGAGAGACAGACTGACATGTCAGATGGGGTAAGAATCGATATCAAGTAGCCTGTGATGGGGGTTATTGCTGGCGTCAGAAAGGCAGCTTCTCTGATAAGATGACCTTTGAGCAGAGACTTTATGTAAAATGAAGGTGAGCCACAATTAAGATTCAGGAGAATCGTGTGTTCAGGCATTGGGAAGAGCAAATGCAGACTCTGCGTAGGGGTATGTGTGGAGGGTTTGCACAACAGCATAAGGGCTGTGCTGTGGCTGTGGTGGAGTGAATGAAGGTGAGGATAGTAAGAGGTGAGATCAAGAAGTGGCTAAGGCCAGATTGTGTAGAGATTCTGGTCATGGTAATGCTTTAGGATTTTACTCTGGGTAACACGGGAAGCCACTGGAAGGTTTTGAGCAGATGAGAGGTATGAATGACTTATGTACTTCAGTCTTAAATGATTACTTTGGCTGCCATATGCAGAACAGGCTACTGTGGGCTTTAAGGGTGGAAGCTGGGAGACCAGTTAGGATAGTAGCCTAACAGTCTGGGTTAGGGACTAGGTGGTTTAGACTAGGGTGTGGGTGGAGGCAATGGTGAAAATGGTAAGACATTGTAGATACTTTGAAGGCAGAGTTGTAAGGATTTTCTGATAAATTGTGTGTGGAATGTGAGAGACGAGTTCATGATTCTAAGGGTTTGGGACTGAGCAGTCAGGAAAATTGAGCATAGGGTTACTATTTATGGAGATGAGGAGAAGTTTGGGGACAAGTAGGGGTAGAAAGCCAGATGTTTTGTTTTGGATAGATTGCATTTTAAGACGCCCATTCTATAACCCATTCTGTGGTTAGAAATCTTTAGCAGGCAATGGGATATATGAGTCTGAGATTCAGGGGAGAAATTAAGATGGGGGAAATAGTGTTGGGGGTTGTTCAGCCTATAGGTGGCTTTAGGGAGCAAGGATAAATAGAGAGAGGAAGAAGTCCACAGATCCAGCAAAGACTGAGAAGAAACAGCCAATGGGATAGGATGGAAACCAAGAGGATTTTTGTGAGGCCAAGAAAAGAAACCATCCCCAAGAGGGCAGAGTGATCAAGTGGGTCAGATTTCGCTGAAGACAGAGACTTGACCATTGAATTTAATGATGTAAAGGTCCATTGTTATATAGAATTTAAACTTAGAAAGTCCTCAACTGGCCCAAATTGTTCTGACCAATTTAATAGGAGCCTACCTGTGGGTTCAAATGGTCAGGTTTTCATGTATAGGAGTTTGAAGATCTGGCTTCACAGTAGTTCATAGGAGGGACCCTGTGATTTAAGAGCCCGAGTGCCATATGAGCCACTATGTGAAGGGGATGTCAACTATGCCACACTAACACTGACTTTGCCACATGACTGGAAGCACAGCATCTGGACCAGTGTGACTGTAGTCTCTCTAAAAGGTGCATGGCCAGAACACAGGTGAGTGTGTTCCTTTACTGAGCCCCACATTTGTAAAAGAGAGGGACAAACCAAAGTACCTTTAGGCCTTTCACTGCTGTGAAAATTCATTGAAGAACTAAAAGTGTTCAGGAGGGTATTTAACCATTTGAAGGACTCATCTGTGGAAGAAGGATCATTCTTGCTTTAATAGATGGAGGGGAGAAGTTAAAGGGGGGAATATTTGAGTTATCTGTTTCTGTATGACAAACCACTCCCAAAATATATTAGTTTAATACACTGATTTATTCTTTCTCTCAATGTTGTGAGTTGATTGGGTGGCTCTTCTGCTGGTTTTGCCAGGGCCTATTTAACTATAGCCTGATTGTGGATTGGTAAGGCCTGGGCTCTCCTGGGTCCATCAGACCCCATGGTCTTGCATCTTCAAGGAGGTGAAATTGGACATCCTTGAATGGTGATGGCAGTGATCCAAGAGGTGAACCCAAGGCACAAAGATATATCAAGCAAAGATTTGTCATATCTGTCCCATTGATGACAGCGAGTTGTAGGGATAAGCCCAGGGTCAGAGTGGGAGGAGATAATATCAGTATATGGATACCAAAGATGTGGTTCACTGGGGGGCTGTTGGTGTAAAATCTCCACCAGCAGATTTTGACTTGATGTAAGAGAGAAGCTTTAAACAACTATAGCCATGCAATTAGCTTCCTTGTGAAACAGCTGGTTTAGTGGTGGTGGAGATGTTCCAATTCTAATTCATATATTTATTCTTGCACTCATAACATTTTATTAAATACCTATGATATGAAAGACCCTGGGTGAGATAGTACGGGGGATAAAGATGGCTAGAATAAAGTCTGTGGAAAGATCTTTCCAGATCACTAGGAGAAAAGCAAAGCAAAACAAAAACAAAACCAGAAAAGCATGGAAGAGACACATAAAGTGCAAAGGGGAGCAGAGAAAACGGAACTTCCAGCTAGAATCAGGGTGTGGAGAGTGAAGAGGCCTCTAGAACCTTTATAGAAAAGGTAACATTGTTGGAGAGGGATAAGAAGCAAGCTAATAATTATTGAGTTCTTTTTGCCAGGCACAGCACTAGACTCTGTGAGATTGTTTTACTCTTTACTCTTTATGGCAACTGCATCATTCTCATTTAACACATGAGGACATTGGATCTCAGAGTGTTCACACATGAATTATCAGGCCAAAAATGTTAGTCCGGGTGGTCCAAAGTCTGTCTTTTTCATGGGAAGCTAGGCTGCCTCCATAAAATTATCATGTAATATTATGATTCAAAGATTTTCAAGTACTTTATATACAAAATTTTATTCAAGTTTCACAACAGACATGAGGAAGATATTGTCCTCCATTTTATAGATGAGTAAACTGAGGCTCAGAGAAGTTGGGTCAGGCAGACATGGAACTTTTGCATTAACTCTTCCCTCTGCCTGGAGTGCTATTTCACACGACTTTATGGGACTTTCTCCCTCCTGTCATTCAGATCTCAGCTTGCATATCACCTTTTGTGATCACCAAGTCTGACGTGGCTCCTAAGTTCTAGGCTCTCACATCATCCTAGTTAAATTCTTTGTATAGCACATGTCACTGTCTGAATGATCTGGGTTGGTTTTGTTTTGTTTTAACTTTGCTAATTGCCAATTGTCAGTTTCCCCTCCCTAAAAGTAAACTCCATGAGTGCAAGATTTTTTTTTCTATTTTTTTCAGTTCTCAGCTTGATTTCTATAGTTTCTGTATGATGTGTCCTGCTTGCAATTGGTTGGGTTTCCTAAACTGAGAAGTTGGTGTCAACCCTGGAAAATTCTAAACCATTAACTTTCCAAATATTTTTTCTTTCTTTTTCTAGTTACATCTTCTGTAATTCCAATTATACTTTGGTTGTATCTTTTCATTCTTTCATTCAAGTATCTTAATTTCTTTCTTTCTTTTCTTTTTTGCTGATGCATTCTGGGTCATTTTTTGGCTATTTCCTTTAGTCTACTGGATATATTTTTTCCTGAATCTAATCTGCCTAACTGTCCAATTTAAATTTCATATAGCATAATTTTTATTTCATGATGTTATATTTAGTTTCTTAAAATAGGTTTGTCCAACTTTGATAACTTTTGCTCCTTCGTAATACTTTGAATTTCCTCATTTCTTTATGTTAAAAAAAATCTTTCTCTGATTATCCAATACCTGCAGGATCAATGGGTCTGATTCTGCAATTTATTGTTTCTATCGACTTTTATTCGTGTTGGCTTGTACTCCCATGTGTTTTGTGATTTTGTTTTTCATTCATGAACATATCAAGATGTCTGAGTTGAGGATCCATTCCTTCAGAGAGAATTTGTGTTTCTTCCATCAGGTATTTGGAGCACTGTCAATCTGGGACCACTTTTAACTTTGGCACTTTTTCTTCCTTGTGGCTTCACAGGTCATATGAATTATAGCTCCAAATCCTAATAAATATTAGTTTGTGGCAGGAAATATTAGGGGAGGCTTTTTTCCATCTGTTACTTTCCTGGCTTAAGGGTCAAGGCTAAGCCAGACATATCTCTATGTGACCACTGATGTATCACTCTATAGGAGTCTCAACTAATAAAGTCTCATTCTACTTGGGACCCAGGATGTTTTCTCCATTCTCATATGTATGTGACTCTGACTCTAGATCATCAGGAAATACACAGATATCCACAAGAAAAATGCCTCTGTAGCTTATCCCCATTGAATTACACTTCCTTGTTTTTAATTCCTTTGATTGGTTTCCTTTTTTTTCTTTGCTAGCTCAGCCATACTTTGAAATATGTTTTTCATTTTATTCAGCATTTTTAGATGTTCTATACTGAGAAGATATTCTCTCCTCATTTAGTCCAACATATTGCCAGAAGCAAAAGCACCTCTTCTTTTCCCACACTATATGCTGTGTGGCCTTCAAGCTTGACAAATACTTGTCAGAGATATAGCAAAAAAGTAATTTCTGTTTTGAGCAATGTTACCAGGATCTTATTCCCCTGATATTAAAAATGTCCCTCTTTCCCTCAGCTTCTCTAGCCATAAAAGAAAAGCAAGGTCTTCCTATAAAATGAAGGCATAATGTGGCTGGAACACAGTAAGAAATGGGAAGAGAAATATAAGAATAAGTTGAAGATATAGATTAGAATCAGATTAGGAAGGACTATTGTGGGGAATTGGGTTTTATTCTAAGTGAATGGGAAGTCATTGAAAGGTGTTAAACAGGGAAGAGATGTAAGCTACTTTTATTTAAACAGTATAATTGATTGTTAGAGAGCAGGAATGGGAAAAGAGAGACCTGTGAGGAGACTATCACAATTGTCCTCAATAGAGAAGAAATTGAGGTAGGTGAAGGAGCATGATAGCTATGAGATGCAGAAATGCGGATGAGTATCATACTATTGTTGAATAACTAATTACCCCCCAAATTTAGCAACTTAAAACAATTAACACTTGTTGTATTATATAGTTTTTGTAGGATCTAGAAGCAACTAAACTGGGTATTTCTGGTCAGGGTCTCTCATGAGGTTACATTCAAGCTGTTGGCTGGGGCTGCAGTCAGTTCAAAGCTTGATTGGGCTGGAGAATCCAACTTCACTCATACGGTTGTTGGAAGACTCATTTCCTTTTCTGACTGTTAGCCAGAGGCTTCCGTTCCCTACCACATGGGCCTCTCTAAGGTCTATTTACAACGTGGCAGCTTGCAGCTTAATTCCCTTAGAGTGTGGGTGATGGTGGAGAGAACAAGATGGAAGTCATAGTCTTTCGATAATCTAATCTCTGAGGTAACATTCCATCAATTCTGCCATAAGCGATTGGTCATACAGACCAACCCAGGTACAATGTGGGAAGGGACTGTACAGGGTATGAATACTAGGACATGGGGATCATCTTGGAAGCTGCCTAACATAGTGGTTATGAGATCTACTTTGGTTGCAGAACAAACAGGACTTTGCTGGTGAATTTGATGCAGCATATGAGGAAAAGGGAGAAAATTACTATGGCTTCTAGGCTTTAGGTTTGAGCTACTTACTACAATGAGAACGATTGGAAGAAAAACACACTGGAAGTAGGAAGAAATTAAGAGCTCTATTTGCAACTTGTGAAGTTTGCAAAGCCTTTTAGGTAACTAAGTGGGCATGTCAAGTAAGCAGGTTTTTAAAAAGGTTTTTTTTTTTAAAGATTTTATTTATTTATTCATGAGAGACACACACAGAGAGACAGAGACACAGACAGAGGGAGAAGCAGGCTCCATGCAGGGAGCCCAATGTGAACTTGATCCCGGGACTCTAATATCACACTCTGAGCCAAAGACAGACGCCCAACCCCTGAGCCACCCAGGTGTCCCTCAAGTAAGCGGTTTGAATGAATAATTCTGGAACTCACAGGAGAGCCCAAGACAGGAGATTAAATTTAGAAGTATAGCCTATGGCTAGGATTTAAAGCCTAGGCACTGGATAAGATCACATAGTTGTAGTCGTTCTTGACCTTAGTGGATTAGAATCATCTGAGAAGCTTAAACAAAAATTTGACACCGGGCCATTCTCCAAATCAACTAAATCTGGGCATGCCACACAGCCATTGGGATTTTTAAAGCTCCTATGTGATCTCAAAATGCAGCCATGGTTGAGAACCCTTGATAAGGGAGAAATGTCAGTGGAGAAAAGAAGGGAGCCCAGGACCTTGCATGTGTGTAAGGGTAGAGAATGACACAGTGCTCCAGAGAAAGAAAGTTATGGCATAAGGTGCAGCTGATTATTGCAGTTCCTGAGAAATTGGTTAATTCTGTGGTGTACCACTGAGCCACTAACCAGCTGGTGAGAACAGTTTATGTACTTCACGTGCAAGGGGCTATCATCTGTGGCCAATGGAGAGACTAGGCTCACTTTGGAATTTCAAAATGTAAAAAGTTGAATACACTGATTCCATTTCGTAATGCAATCAGACTTAATTAGACCCAAAGTATTTACCAAGTATTCCTCTGGCCTTCTTAATTAGGGATAAAAGTTAAGCAAATTTGAACCTGACACACTTTAAAGGGTAGATGATTCTGTGTGGAAATGTGGCTGGATGCCAGCTGAAAGTTTCTGAAATCAGGTTGAAAGGGAAAAGAATAAGTGTCCAGCCTAGTTTAACTTCAAATTAACAATTATAACATGCAGATCTTTGCATGCAGAGAAAGGTGGGGGCAATCCATTATCAGTAGATATTTGGAGGTATTTTTCCACCTGTGGAGATTTGCACATTGAGAGATCTATTTTCTAATATTGAGGGCTCTCTTTGTTACTTGCCCTCCTACCTCGAACTTTTGCAAACCCCAGAGTGTGCTAAGAGAACAGTGGCTTACAGCTATGTTCTCAGTCCTGCTACCTAAGACACTGAAACTGTGATCTTGGTATCATTAATTCATTTTCTAAGACTCTTGACCAACAAACAGGTCAAGTTTATAACTCTTGAGTCCTTTGGAAGTATGTAGCATATTACCTTGCCCTACACTTGCACTTGAGCCAAGTTCTTTTAAAAGCTGTCAGGTAGGCAGCCCAGGTGGCTCAGCGGTTTAGCGCCGCCTTCAGCCCAGGGCCTGATCCTGGAGACCTGGGATCGAGTCCGCCATCGGGGTCCCTGCATGGAGCCTGCTTCTCCCTCTGCCTCTGCCTGTGCCTCTGCCTCTCTCTTTCTATTTCTCATTGAGTGAATAAATAAATAAATAAAATCTTAAAAAAAAAAAAAGCTGTCACTGTGTCTATGTTCCTATTTCTATTCAGGTCATTAAGGGAGCCCTAAAATGTTCTGTAGTTGGAGTTCAAAGTCCTCAGTTCAAGATTTAGCTCTACAACTTGTTGGCTATGACCCCTAGGGCAAGCCACTTAGTCTACTAAGTCCTTCTCTCCCTCTATATCATGGAGAGGATCCCTGCCTTGCCTCCTTCCTGAGGTCGTTGTCTATAGAGAAATGAGCGAATATAAATAGCCTTATCTTGCTGATGTAAAGACTTCCCACTATCACCATAACTGCTCTTTTGGGCATATGCAGAAGCCATTCATCTGCCTTGGATGTCTGCTTTTTTGTCTTCTCACCATCAAGCCTTGCTTTCCTTCCAAGTCTTATGGCGCAAACCTCACATTTCTTTAAGAAGTCCTTCCTGATTTATTCCATCTCACTTGGATCATCCTTTTGGTTTTTCTCCAATGCCAGAAGAATATGGTATTGTCTTTAAATGAAGTACTATTTCTTTATATGTTTCTCTATAGATGTCTTAAATTTATCCCGTGTTCATTCTGAATTGCATTAGATTGTAAGTTTTTGGGGGTTAGGGACTGGAGATTTCTCCCAGTTTTGTTGCAGAGATCAATATGACAGTTCTGTCCATCAATGTGGATGACTAACTTCTTAATCTGATTTATATTTCTCACTGGTCTTCACAAATCAAGATCACCCAGAAAGGAATTGAGTTTGGAATGTTTGTAGACATTTTCGTGCATCTAGAGCTCAGTCGTTCCCTTGTTAAGACAATTTTTGCTACTGGAGTCTTAATGATAATTGGCTATCAGTCAGGGAGGGAGGGGATGGAAACATTCACTTTCGCCTTTCATTAACAGGAACGTGTCTTTATCAGCACACTCCACTGAGATTTCAACATCACTCTCCTTCCTTCCTTGTCTTTCAAGTTGTTCCAAGCCCAGTGACATTTGAAATGATGAGTCATAGTCTAAATGTGGAGATCATCATTCTGCATGCACAACTGTGTGTGCTTGGGTGCCATCCCAGTGTGTGATGGGAAGCATGACTCTGACCTCACGGGGGAAGGCATTCTGAAAATCATCCCCTGTGAGCTTGAAAGTGGCATAAAGCATGATCTGATATTTTTGGAACCCCCACAGGGACAAGAAGACTCAAACTGATGTTTTGTGGATTTTACATAATAAGCCTATATCATAGGCTTCTGTGGTGGAGTAGAAACATCATCCCGAAAGACAGGAGACCTGAGTTGAGGTCTTGCTCTCTAAGTTGTTGTGTGACCTTGGGTGCACCTTGTCACCCCATGGGACCTCAAAGAAGAAGCAAGTCACCTTAATTTCCTTAAAGCTCTAAATTTCTACTGAGTGCTATGAGATAATGTGATCCAATCAATCAGGACTTTACAATTTTGTTCTTGTCTCATGATGTTTCTATTGATTAGAGAGGTGGGAGGGGGGACTAGTCCAGGGTAGCCTGCTGGATGTCTCACAGATATATATGTAACAGATAGTGAAAGGGAATCAGAAACCAGGAGGTAGAAATGGGGAAAGAGAGGAAAGAAAAGTAGAAAAGAGGATGTTTTCAAGTTTCCCTCTGTGCTGCCATTTTTCTGGTAAATAGTCGATTTCTGGTCATTCCCAGGTGGTCAAGGAGGCTTGCTGATTGCTATGGACTGTGCACTCTGCAAATTCTTATGGTGAAGGCTTACTGGGATGGTATTTGGAGGTGGAGTCTTTGTGAAATGATTAGGTCATGAGAGTAAAGCCCCTATGATGAGATTAATGTCCTTATAAGCAGATGAGGAGAGCTAGCCTTCTGTCTCTGTCGTGGGAGGCCACAATGAGAAGATGACACGTGTAAAACAAAAAGAGAGGCCTTCACCAAGAATCCAACCATTCTGGTACCCAGCCAGCCTCCAGAACTAGTAAGAAATAAATATTTGTTATTTAAGCCACCCATTCAGTGGTATTTGCTGTTGTAGTCTGAACTAAGACACTGGTAACATTCAAGACACAGGGTAGGAACCTGTTCTTGACTCCAGAACTGGAGTGATCCCCCCAATCACTCTGTTCCAAGGACAAATGTCTGCTTGGAGAGGCTGAATCTATTGCCCTTGGATCCCTGTGCTGAGCCCTAGTCCCCACAAGCTTCTAAAATTAAAACTTTATATAAAGGCACCATTTGGCATAGCTTTCTGAAGCTTGCTCTGTGTTTTTTATTTTATTTTATTTTATTTTATTTTATTTTATTTTATTTTATTTTATTTTATTTTATTTTATTTATTTGAGAGAGAGAGAGAGAGAGAGCGCGAGCATGCATGAGTGGAAGTGGAGGGGCAAAGGGAGAGGGAGAAGCAGACTTCCTGCTGAGCAGGAAGCCTGACATAGGGCTCGATCCCAGGACCCTGGGGTCATGACCTGAGCCAAAGGCAGATACTCAACCAACTGAGCCCCCAGGTGTCCTGAAGCTTGCTTTGTGTGTCTCCATGGTGTGTGTGTTGTGTATCCATGTTCGTACATGGAGCTCTAGCTGGTTCATTTTAATTACTAAGTACTCTTCCATTGTAAGAATATCACTATAAATATATCCTTCCTTTGATGGACATATATGTTGTTTCCAACTCTTTTTCTACTAAAAACAAAGCTACAATACACATTTTTAGTCATATCTCCTTGAGCGCATGGAGTTGCCAGATCAAAGAACATGTATATCTTCAATTTGTTATTGCCAAAATGCTCTTAAAGGGGTCATATGAATTTATACTCCCACCAGTGCTACAGGAGAGTTCTTATTATTCCAAATCCTTGTCTCCACACAGTATTTTCCAAGGCCTTTCAGGTTCTGCCAATCTCTGATATAAAGGGCATTTAATCTGGTTCCAGACTTTTAAGGGAGCGATTTAAAAATTTCAGTGTTTAGTAGGATGTTCACTATAGGTTCTTGACAGATGTTGTTTATTAGTTTAAGGAAGTTAATGTCTAGTCTTGTTTTGCTATGATTTTTTTAAAACCACAAATAGATACCGAGTTTTATCAAGTATTTTTGTTCTGCTTATGGAGAGGTGGTCATCTAACATTTTAAATAATCTTCCTAATGGTGTTAGACGCAGGTGATTGGTTTGATGGGAAGCCGAGATGAAGTAAAAAGATTCTTACAAAAAAAAAAAAAAAAAAAGATTCTTACAAAGACAAATTCCTTGCAGTTTTTCAAAACATCAGCTTCCAATAGAGCATCTCAAAAGTCACCTCCCACAGTCAGAGGGTTGGAAAGGAAGGCAGGTATTGTCATGTACCACAAATAATTCATCATGTGGTAAGTGGGGATGTGCAGGGGTGTTGTTATAACTAGAGACTATTACCCAGAAGGACTGAAGAACAGCATGCTGCACAATGGGTTATTTGAACAATATACGATTATTATGGGCCAATGCCTCTGGCTTGGATATATTTTTGTTAAGGTGAAATTTTCTTTGTAATGGAGTTGGTTATAATAGGATTTGATCTCCATCCATCTCACTTACCCGTTCTCCCTCTGGCGGCTGTGATAGCCTTGCTCCCTTTGCAGCAGCCAGCCCAGCTGTGTCTCAGGAGCCAAACGTGCCTCTAATTTGTGACCAAAAGCTCCCCAACGGAGCTCTCCTCGTAAGCTCCAGATCTCTTTGACTTAGCAAATGTTCATCCATCATGGGTAGCTTTACTCAATCTGCTTTCCCAAGGTGTTTGTGGTGTTTATGGTCTTACTCAGCTCCTCTCCCTCTGAACCCTCCCAGCCTATTTAGACACAATTTGAGTTTGTCACACATCATGGATGGTGCGCATCTATGTCCTGAGGGTTCTGAGTTTCACCCCTGGCTGAGGCGAGTGCCCTGTCTGTCCGGGTGAGGTAGTAGTCAGTTCGAGGATGTTGCTAAGACTCATATCACAGGTTTTGGACAGAGATGCACCTGCCCCCTACCTTGCTACAGCATTTGGAGTTTAGTAAGTTTGGCCTAGAAGAAGGATATCCATGATGCGATGCACCAAATCACCACTCCAGGCTGCACAATTCCGAGGACATGCCCCATGGGCATTAGTTTGGTTGAACAATCTATATGCAAATTAATAATTCCTCTTCTTCTGAGTGCTGTGTTAAGTATATTAACCTTATCATTCTTTTCTTACTCCATACATCGGCTGATTCTGCCAGAAGTTACAATATGGACAGTTATTTATGGCAATTCACTTGAGGGGTGCTAACAGGCCCCCCTCACCAGATGTGCTTCCTTTGCCAAGGTGCCTGGGAAATTGTGGCTCTGTCTTGGTTGGGGGATATAAATCTCTGTCACTCTCAGGCTATGATTACTTAATTAATAAGCTCAGCCAGAGAGTTCGGGCTCACAGGAAGTAAAATGTAACATTCATTCATTTGGATCTTAATAAATAGTGAGTTTCCAGTGATTCAGAGATGTGTCCTGTGTCCTGTGTGCACTGGCCCAGAGGAGCACATGGTCTAGCAGCATCTCTGAAAAAGCGCTGAACTGGAGTGAGAGCCTGGGAGTAGCAGTCCTTTTACCAGATCTGAGAGCTGGGTAGACAAGGGAACGTCTTTGAGTCATGATTTCCACATTTTAATTTTTAAAGTGGAGAGAAGGTGGCATAGGCTCCCTGATGTTCCTATGAGAATAGAAATTACATTCACCTGGTTCCCATATCAGCAAAAATCTCCCTTTCCCCTCCCTTGTGTATCATCTGCCCACTTCTATCTTCCTATTTAAGCAGGTCACTGTTGGTGTTAGGACCTGCTTATCCTTTCAGAGATTAAGGGGAAAAAAAGTATGTACTAGCCGATTGAAATTTATATTCCTTATCCCTTTTTTATTTAACATAAGATACAATATGTTATCAACACTGTCCTGCCATTGCTTTTTCTTTCCAGATAACAAGATACCCTAAAGATTTTTATGTTAATAAAGAGCTTCTTGGGATCCCTGGGTGGCGCAGCGGTTTGGCGCCTGCCTTTGGCCCAGGGCGCGATCCTGAAGACCTGGGATCGAATCCCACATTGGGCTCCCGGTGCATGGAGCCTGCTCCCTCTGCCTGTGTCTCTGCCTCTCTCTCTCTCTCTCTGTGTGTGTGTGTGTGACTGTCATAAATAAAAATAAATAAATAAATAAATAAATAAATAAATAAATAAATAAATAAATAGCTTCTTTGGACGCCTGGGTCGCTTAGTGGTTGAGCATTTGCCTTTGGCTCAGGTCATGGTCCCGGGGTCCTGGGATAGAGTCCTGCATCGGGCTCCCTGCAGGGAGCCTGCTTCTCCCTCTGCTTATGTCTCTGCCTCTTTCTCTGTATCTCTCATGAATAAACAAATAAAATCTTTTTTTTTTTAAAGAGCTTCTTCAATCTTTTTTGCTTTTGTTTTTATCACCGTATAGAATTCCACTGTATGCATCTCAGCAGTTTAGCCAGTTCCCATATAGATAGTAGTTTGGTTGTTTCCATTCTTTTTTTTTTTTAATTTTTATTTATTTATTATAGTCACAGAGAGAGAGAGAGGCAGTGGGATAAGCAGGCTCCATGCACCGGGAGCCCGATGTGGGATTCGATCCCGGGTCTCCAGGATCTCGCCCTGGGCCAAAGGCAGGCGCCAAACCGCTGCGCCACCCAGGGATCCCTGTTGTTTCCATTCTTTTGCTATTTTAAACAACACCAAAATGTACAGGGTTGTGTTTACATCATTTTGTGGTTGGCGAGTCTATCAGTAAGGTAATTCCTAGAAGCAGTTTCTGGGTGGGTCAAAGATACACACATGGCTAATTTTGCAAGTCTGATGTCTCTTTTTCTGATGCCAAATGTGTGGTATCTTTTCCTATACCAATTCCCTGATTCTCTGACACCAGCCGGGTATCCAACAATTTGACTCAAGTCTGACACTATTTACCTGGAGTTAGCATCAGACTCCACAGGCTTAAGTGCTCAGTCCCACGCAGCTGACCTCATTTTATTTTTTTCAAGATTTCATTTATTTATTCATGAAAGACACAGAGAGAGGCAGAGACACAGGCAGAGGGGGAAGCAGGCTCCCTGTGGGGAACCTGATGTGGGACTCGATCCCAGGATCCGGGGATCATGCCCTGAGCCCAAGGCAGATGCTCAACCACTGAGCCACCTGGGTGCCTCCTGACCTCACTTTAGATGCCAGTTGCAAGTGAGGTGCCTGCTGACTACAGATTCAGGGGCTCTCCTGGCAACCCTCCCCCCACCCCTGTCCCCTATTCAATAATTCTCTAGAATGACTCCTAAAACTCAGGAAAGTGCTTTGCTACTATTACTGGTTTATTATAAAGGATGCAGCTCAGGAACAGTCCAGGGGGGTGGGGGCAGTTATGTGGTGGGGAGTGGGAGCTTCCGTACCCTCTCCAGGTGCCACCTTTTCAGCACATCGCTGTGGTCACCATCTGGAAGTTCTCTGGGTCTCCTTCAAGTGTCTATAACTTAGCCTCCATCAGCCTCCCACCTTAGAGGTCCAGGAATGTGGTTGAAAGTTCTCACCCTTATATCAGCACAGGTTTGGTGATTTTGATGACTGGGCCTCATCCCGAGGCACTCTGTTGGCATAAACTTAGGTATGGTTTGTGGGGCCTCCCTCTAAGCAACCAAACACATTCCTATCACTTAGAAAATTCCAAGCATTTTAAGAACTCGGTGCCAGACATGGGATAAAGACCAAACATGTTTTTTTATTATATTACAGTAAGATACAGTCAAAATATCCTGATATATCAATTTTTACTCCCCTTCTTGCCGTGAGTGAGCGGGACTGTCTGTGTCCCCACGGCATGGCCAGCGCCACAGGTTTATTGGGCTTTTGGCTCTTTGCCACCTTGGTGGTGATAAGTGGACTCTCACAGTAGTTTTAATTTGTATTTCTTTTATCCAGAATGAGACTGAGCATCTTTTCGTATAATGGAGAGCCATCTCTATTTTGAAAAATTAAGTTTTGAGGGCAAGAGAAAGGAAAGATTCAGAACCTGGCTTTCCTGAGCAAAGGGGAGCTGAGGGGTTCTGCAGAGGGGGGCATGAAGGGTCGGAGATGGACTGGAAGTCGCCTATTCTATTCTCTCATCGTTTGTGTCAGTCAGCCCCGTTTCCCCATCTGCTGCCCACACCCCCAGGCTTCACGGTGACCCTTTGAGTGGATGGGCCATGCCCCCCTGTTAGGCCATCGCAGGCTCCCTGCAGCTCCTCCAGGGTTAGGCTTCTGCGGTCAGCTGGAGTGACCCTGCCAAGGCCCAGATGCGAGAGCCTGGCTGCTGTGGCTGCCGTGGTTTGCTGATCGCTGTGTTCTGATGCCCTTTGGAGAATCAGGATTGCGGAGTGAGGACACCCAGCTCGTGTCACTGTTGGTGCTGGAGGGTGGAGCCATTGTGGGTCACAGGGACTTTGAGAAAAGAAATGAGACAGAGAGGGAAGGAGAGAAGGTAATGCTAATCCAGCAACCGACATTCACTGGCCGCCCTAGTGGCAGCCAGGGCTCGGAGAGTCAACTGTCCACAGAGGGGACCCCACCCACCCATCCAGAGCATCACCCACCTATTCCTGGAGGACAAAGGACTAGCCTCTTCTGCCACATGGATGAAGGACAGGAGCCAGTCTCTTTAATGGAGTAAGATGCTGCTCGGAGGGTGACTGCAATTCCCATGTCCTTCCACCAAAGCTGTGCCCCAAAGCAGCCCTAGGCATGGGTGCTTGGCAAGCAAAAGGAAAAGTGCCCCATGCTCAATGGTTGTCTCCACGCTGTTCCTTCCAAACACTGTTAAGATGCAGCTGGGGGTCTATGTCGGCTTCTAGCCCATGATGCTCGACTCTGTTTCCCCGTGTGCAAAATGCTTGCGAGCTTCCCTAGAGCATTCTTGTTTCTGGAGATGTTAAGAGTCCCAAAGACCAGTTGCTCAGATCTTCTCCAAGAAGCCAAGTGGCTGAGTGTGGAGTGCTGTTCCCCGGTGGCCGCGGCCCCCACCTAAGTCTTTGCGAACCTGAGGCAGAGAGTTCCCTGTGCTGTGATGGATGGAGGTCCTGGGCAGCAGGATCTTTTGGCAGCAGCCTGCCCGGAGTCTGATGAGCAGCCAACTCAGAATGAAGATAAAGCACCAGTGAGCTTTGATGGACGATGGGCAAAGCTTGTCTTGAAATTGGTCTCTCAAAACAATATACAAACTAATACACAAATCAATGCAAAGTGTTTAAACCGCCAAGAAAACTCGGCCCATCTATCACACTTAAGGGGAAGAGGGGGCCATGGAGTTTGGCAATTGCCTGAGTCCCCAAGGCCCTGGGGAAGGAAACTCTATCTCTGGGAACTGACAGCTTGATTCAGCTCCCTCCTGAGCGTGGACCCCAATACGGCTTGCAGTGGGTAAAAGGCAAGGATTCTTGACCTCAGCCATGTGATCATGCTTCATAGGAAGAGCTGTGGCCTTTGTCTGTTCCCCCAGTGACCACTGATGGAGGGGCCCATGGTTTGGGGGTGGCCATTGTATCAGGGAGCCTGCGGTGGGTGGTAGCTCCCAAGCCTGTACTAGTGGTGATACACGAGATTGGTCTCAACTCAGGGGGACTTGGAGCCCAGCAGCACGGGGACCTGTGGTCGCTAACACTGTTCATTGCTTGTGTGGTTTTTAAACATATGTATGTATGTATGTATGTATGTATTTTTAACAAAATATATTGTATGTATATTTACTTCTAATAAACATAAAAAACTGCATATATTTAAGGTGTAAAACAGGGTGTTTTGGTACACATACAGAGTGGATTGCTGACTTCAGCCGGGCCGTTTAACATCTACATCACGTCACACACTTCCTTTGCGTGTGTGGTGATGAGGGTCCCCGAGATCTACTCTCTGAGAATGCCCAGTACTCAGTGAAGAATTGTCATCAGTAGTCACCAGGCTTGTGCATTAGTTCTCGAGACTCCTCCTCTGTAACTGCAACTCCGTGCCACTGACTAACGCCTGCCGTTCTGCCCGCCTCTTTGCCCCTGCTTCCATCAGTCTACTCTCTTCTTCAGTGTATTTGACTTTTCCAGATCCCCCTGTGAATGAGATCACGCAGTATGTTTCTTTCTGTAAGTGGCTTATCTCACTAAGTATAATGTCCTTTAGGTTCATATATGTCCCAAATGGTGGGATTCCTTTCTTTCTAAGGCAGGAGGACATTCCATTGTGTACATGTCTCTACAGACACACACATACAATTCCTTTATTCTTCATTCATTGACAGATACTTAGGCTGTTTCCATACCTTAGCTATTGTGAGTAATGCTGCGATGAACATGATGATTGTGCTTCAGCTGTCACTGCAGCCCTAGTCCCCCTACTCTTGCCCATCTGGAGCGGCTCTCTTCTTTCTTCACTCTCTGAACAATCACAAAGTCTACCTTAATGTCTTATAACTTTATATCTGCCTGGGGCACCTGGGTGGCTCAGTGTTGAGCATCTGCCTTCAGCTCAGGGCGTGATCCTGGGTCCGGGGATCGAGTCTCACATTGGGCTCCCTGCATGGAGCCTGCTTCTCCCTCTGCCTGTGTCTCTACCTCTCTCTGTGTGTCTCATGAATCAATAAATACAATCTTAAAAAATACAACTTTGGATTAGCCTTATTCATTCTAGATATTGCTTCACTGGAATAGAAAGTGAATAAACACAACTACTTCCAGCATGCCTTGCACGTTGCAGTCTTTCCATGTATATGGCTGATAGTATCAGTTCCACATAAGAGGAGAAGAGATTGAAGTTCAGAGAGGTTTAGTGCTGTGACTGGTCTGCCAGAAGGAAACACCTTGTAGGAATATAGAGTCAGAGTTGTGTTTCATTTTTCAAATCCCTGACCACAGAAGTTGGTCTCTGGCAAGGACTCTATTATTCCAGCTTCCACAGAGGTTCTGGGGAAGGGTTAGCAACTTCATCCTTCCCTTCTGTTGTCATAGTTTCTGACCTCATCTGGGGTGCATGTGGCAGCAGGGCCAAGAGACATAGATGTCAGTGTCCCCCTGCCCATCCCTTAAGAGCCTAGGAATTTGGCTGGAATGAAAGATGGTTACTTTTTAAGGATTTTACCCCATAACCAAAAGCTGAAAGAACAATCCCATTTTCAGCAATAAATATAAGGGTTTGGAGAGCCCCCAGCAAAGGGGCCATGTAAACCACAGGGGCAGAAGAGCCCCTGGACATTTCTCACTCATCTCCTACTTCCAGGCTGCATCCACACCATCCCAGCCAGATGTGGTTCTGACTTACCCTCAGAGGGAAGGAAAGGAGATGACCTTCTTCTGGAGCTTATCCTACTGCTTTGCTAAGCCCTTGCTTAGCAGTTCATCCTAAATTCCTCTTCTGTAATTTTGATCCATGGTTTTTGGTTGGTCTGTGTCTGTTATGATGTCTCAAAACTGCCAAGTCATTCCTGGAGCCTGTGGGCTATTCTCAGTGCTATTTGGATCACCCCTGAAATGTATGGTCAATCGTGGGTGTCCTTCTGTATAAAGGATGTGGACAAATTGGAGGCCCCCAAAGAAGACTGAATAAGACACGGTGTGCACAAGCCACCCTGCCACATTGAGCATAGTCTGAGAGTCTGAATTTTATGGAAAAAAAGGATTCAACTTATTGGCTGGGATTTCAAAGGAGCACATTAGGGGAATTCCATTAGGAGAAATTCAGGGATGCATTGGGATCAGAAGCATGAAGATAGGGAGCTGTGAGGAAGGTGGCTATGGAGCTAGGCAGGGATCAGGACACGGATGCTGAGTGTCACGATAAGGAATTTGGTTTTGAGAGTGGTAGGCAGCCAATGAACATCAATGTATGGTAGTGACCTACTTAGATGTGTGGTCAAAAGTTGCTAGGAGACCATCTATAGAAGGGCTCAGAGGGGACAAGACTAGGGGCAGGGGGGCCATGGGAGGCTGGCACAGTGTCAAAACCTAAAGAAGAAACTTCTGGCTCTTCCTCTGGGCTGGTGAGAGGCTCTGGGGGTTATATGGGCTGCCCTTCTCCCTCGGTGGCCCTGGTACTTGCCCACAGGGTTACTCTGCTTCCATAGTAGATTGCATTGGTGTCCTGAGAACAGCAACCATGTGAGAGGCCACATCTCCCTTCTTGGGCTCTCTGGGTGCTCCAGTAATCTGGGCCCCAGAGGATTCTGGGGAGACCAGCTGGACTGTTTCACAAAGAAGCAGGGTGTTTCTCATTCCCTGGTTTCTGTTGGCAGGAAGAAAAAACATCAAAACTCCCATTTTTAGAGACACATAATTAGGAGAGGCTGAAACTCATTCCAGAAAAGCCTTTGGGGCAGTGACTCTGGTCTATACGCTGTCTTTACCTGTTGGAGCCCGTGAAGGCCCAGGCCTGTCTCACCACAGACTCTTTATTAAATTGTAGTAAAATACACATAAGATGAAATTTACCATCTTAACCACTTCTAAGTATGTATGAGTGTTAGGTACATTCACATTGTTTTGCAATTAATCTCCAGAACTCTCTATCTGGCAGAAACTGTACCCATGAGACAACTCCCCATTCCTCCTCCCTAGCTCTTGGCAACCCCATTCTACATTCTGTCTCTACCAGTTTAACTACTCCAGGTACCTTATAAGTGGACTCATACAGTATTTTTCTTTCTGTGACTGGCTTATTTCACTTGGTATAATGTCCTCCGGGTTCAACCTTGTTGTAGCATGCATCAGAATTTCCCAACTTTTTAAGAGTGAATAATATCCTATTTATGTATATGTACCACACCTTGTTTGTCTATTTGTCTGTCGATGAACACTTGGGTTACTTACACACCTTGGTCACTGTGAATAATGCTGTTATAAACTTGTGTGTATAAATGTCGCTTTGTGACCTGCTTTCAGTTCTTTTGGGTATATACCCAGAAGTGAAATTGCTAGATCACATGGTAATTCTGCTTTTACATTTTGAGGAACCACCCTATGGCTTTCCACAGCAGCTACACTATTTTACATTCCCACCAATAGCCACACAGCCTTTTTATGACATGCCTGTAAACTACAGGGCTATCATGGGAGTTGAGGACACAGGCTGAATTATAGGCATGCTGGGCATATAATTCAACCCTCAACCACACCACTACACACTCAAGAGCCCTGAAGATGTGGGCCAGAGAGTAGTGGCATCTCTAAACCAACTCAGGTCAGAATTACTCTTGCTCAATTTCAGAGCCTTGGGTTTACATGTAAAAAATTTCTATAAAAGTCCATTTAAGAAACAATAAAAGGTTTGAATAAGCTTTCCGAGTTATAGAGCTGTAGGTTGTTTAGGGGGCTAATGGCATCTCCTTTGTTTCCTTTTTTTTTTTTTATGGTCAGAAATTTCAAAGTGTCTCATTCTAAGTAGAACTTTGTTTCTGAGGATCTCAAGCAACTGCAAAAAGTTTCTTGCTACTCAATTCCAAGAGATTACTGTGAAGTTAGTAGATCCAAGAGCTAATACTCTCAATTATGGTTGCTACAATGAGAAATGATATAGTAGACCTTTTTTGGGGTGTCTCCCCAGGCTCTCTTCTCTGAGAACTGCTTGTCTCCCCTCCAGGCTTTAGCTCCCTGCAGCCATGCTTCTGCTGTGTCTCCCCTAGGCCCCCCCAGTCTTGTTACTAAGGGACTGACTACTAACCCATGCTTCTGAAAAGTTGGGGTTGTGTCTAAGGCAGGGATCAGCAAACTAGCCAAATCTTGCCTACTGCCTGCCTGTTTTTGTAAATAAAGTTTTATTGGAACATGGTCCTATGCCCATTTATTACATATTAGCTGGGACTGCTTTTGCATGTCAAGATAGAGTTGGGTAGTTCTGCAAAGACTGTATGGCCCACGAAGCCAAAAATATTTTCTATCTGGCCTTTACAGAAGAAGTTTGCCAGGTATCAGCCTAAGGGAAAGTCCATTAGTCTCTCTGAGTGGCTGGACCAGGGTATGTGAACCCTCAATCTATGGGGCAGCCACATTCTGCCATGTAGACTGAGGAGAAGAGAAAGCCAGTCTGCAGAAAGAGAGAAACAGGAAATAGACCTAGGGATGGGAGATAAGAGAAGGAGAGCAAATCCTTCTCTTGGATAGTCCCTAAGACCTTTGTTCTATACCTTTTTTAAGGATACTGGATTTCAGTAGTTAACTCCCAAACCCTTATGATAAAATCATCATCATCATCATCTTCTTCTTCTTCTTCCTTTTTTTTTTTTTTTTTAATTAGCTCAAATCTGTTTCTGGTTTTGGCATCTGGACCCCTGACAAATACTCAGGAGAAGCTCTGCGCCTCCTGCTACTCATAGATCAGTGGTGGACCAGCACATCAAAGCTAAGTCCAGAGATCTGGCCTTCCCTCTGTCTCATCTTCTGAGCTTGTGAGCCTCTCCTGGCACTGCTGGGGGAAGCAGGTGTGTGCAAAGGTTGGCAGCTGAGCTGATGCAAAGAAAAAGTTGCTGGTGAGGAGCCCAGGATGAGAGCCCCTGGTGCATGGCCTTTTGCTCTTGACTGACAGCCACTCTGTCCTCCTGGCAGGAGCTGGAGTGGCCTCCAAACCTTGTGTGCTCCAGCAGCTGCAATCAGGGAAAATGCCAGAAGCTGCCAACCCTGGCCTTTCTGCCCTTGGACCCTTTGAAACATTTCTCTCAAGTCTACCTTGAATTTCCTTTGTAACTTTTTTGTAAAAATGGCTCAAATGTAATTTTTAGTCAGATATTTTTTTTAAGTAGTTTCCACATCCAACCTGGATCTTGGACTTAAGACCCAAGGTCAAGAGTCACATGCTCCACTGACTGAGCCATTCAGGCACCCCTCGAACACTTCTTATACTGGCAGCCTAGTGAAGTCAAACACAATGTTTGGCACATAGTGGAACAGCATTCATGGTTCAAATTCACAGTGGAATTCCAACAGACTTTTAATGAGAACTTCTGGTTCAAGATGGTGGCTTGAACTTATGTTTTCATCCTGGTCACTTAGATTTCATGGGACTCGAGCTATAAATAATGTATATTATGGCAAAAGATTAGAGAGGAAGATTGCCACAGGACAAGAAAGCCCAACACTTTTCTGGAAGTTGGAATGAATGGTATTATCAGGATACTTGCAACAGTCAGAAAAAGGCACAGCCTGGTGTAGAAAGAGGCTGCAATAGGATGTGGGAGCCTTTATTATAAAACTACTAGAAACCAAGAAGGGTCTGAGGTTAGACTTAGCTAGTGCAGTGGAAAGCTCATAGAAGAGGTATGGTTAAGTTGGTATATGTTTGGATGGGTCACCTGGTATCTGCTCCAAAACCACATGCAAGAGGTATATCTTCAAATTTAAACCAGTCCTCTGGTGAAGGCTGAAGCATCTAGTGCAGATTTTGGTGCATATTCTACTCTTCAAGGAGTCTGTCGCCTGGCTGTCAAGTCAGCTCCTTAACACCAAATCTGCCAGCTAGTATACAACCAGGCAACCTTTCACACCCCATGGAGAGCTAATGAGACTTCTAGGGTAGAGATAGGGTGACAAAATAGATCTCAATGCAGCACAATGCAGAAGAAAACCACATTAGCTGCCTAGTCCTTTTAAACTATGGAATGACAACCAGAGATCATAAAGATTAGACAAAAGCTAGAATCTAAAAAAGACAGGCCAAGATAAATAGACTTACCCCAGTGGAAATCAAGTTAGTTCAGGAAACAAACAAACAAACAAACAAACTTATTTATACACTCATATTTAAGGGCATATTATATCCACAAAACAAAAAAAAAAAAAGAAACAGAAGCAAATACAAGACAGTTCTTAGAGATTACAGAATCTTGATTATCAAAATAAATTCAGAATAAGCTTGGGATATAAAGTCAAGAGGATATCTCAGAATGCAGAACAGAAATATTAAGGGAAGATAAAATTGGAAAAAAGGCAAAAAACAAGAGAACTCAACCTGAGGTCAAACATAAAAGGAAAAAGAATCACAGAAAGAGAGAATAGAGAAAATAGAAATTAGAAAAGAAACAGTAAAAGAAAATTTCTCGGGGCTAAAGAGGACCTTAATTTTAAAGGGCTCAGAGTATCCAGCAAAATAAATAGAAGCAACAATAGCAAAACAACCCAACAGTTAGACACTTTTTTTTTTTTTTTTTTTTTGTGAAATCTTAAATCACCAAGGGTAAATGGTGGATCCTAAAGTCTCCCAGAGAGATCAAATAAGTCACCTCAGTGGAATGAAATTTGAACTGGCAACTGACTTTTCATCTGTAACCCTCAGTGCTAGAAGACAATAATGCCTTTCCTCTGAGAGAATAAGACCTAACTTAATTTTTTAAATCCAGCCCCAAGTATCAAGTATCAGGGCAAAATAAAGACATTTAATTTTCATATACCCTTTCTCAGGAAATTATTTGAGTATGTATTCTAGCAGCATGGGGAAGTAAACAAAGGAAAAGGAAGACATGGGATCCAGAAGACAGGAGAGCAGTCCAATCAAGAACAGTTAAGAGGACCCCAAACTAACAACCAGGCAGTAAGTCTTTGGGACAACTAATCTCAAGGATCACCAATCCAGACTGGAGGGGAAGAACAGAGTGATCTGACAGGAAGAGTGTCTGAGCAGAAAGGCAACTCCTTGTGGTAGATGATACCCTTGGGAGGATTGAAAATTCTGAGGGTCAGAAAAATGTTCATTATTCACAGGAAAAAAAAAAAAAAAGAATGCATTTGGAAACATCTAGAAAAACAAGAAGCTGTACCAGAAAGTCATTATCCAAATAGCAAGAAAAATGTGTCAGGATTTTAAGCAATTGCTGGAATATCAGAAAAAAAATTCATTGAGTTTTATGTTGTGACCATTCTTCCTTCAGGGGTTTGAGGATTGTAATGTCAGATTTGCAGAAGAGGAATTGATTTGGGAACCTGGGCCATGAGCAAGATGCCTATAGTGATAGTAATGTAAACACTATTTAAGAAAAAACATTTGGAGTCACCCCATGGAAGCTTAGAAGATGGGCTCGTGGTTGCAGAATGTAAATGTTAACCTTTTCAATTCAATATAAAAATACATCTGAGAGGAGGTTGAAGATGGAAGGGAGCGGTAAGTGTAGGGGCATAAATATTACCATCTTTACATGAAAGAGAAGCAAAATACTGACTCAAGTTGATGGAACAATAAAGAAAGCACAGTATATATGTCATTCAATGTTATGGGCATAACCAAATATATTCATAAGAAAATAATACGAAGCCACAAACATTGAGCTAAGGTCTTAAGACGCAGGCAGTTGAAACAGGTTTAAATCCTTCTATTTCTACAGAGGGAAATCAGTAGATATTGTTTAAAGTTGACAAATCAAGAAGTGGAGTCACCCACCTACACCGTTTAGAATCAGACAGTGACCAGCAGTAGGGTGGGCACGACCTCGATCGGCTGGGCTGGCAGCAGGGCCATGTGGGGCGTAGAGTGGCTGAGCTCCAGGCTGGCCCCTGGCTGCTTTGGCTCTTTCCACTTCCCCAGATGCCCTAAGTAATATTTCCTGTTTGTGAGAGCACTAGCCAGGGAGCCTTATTTTACAGAACCTGGCTGGCCTTGTTCTTTTTTCCATCTCAACCCCTGGTCTGTCCTGGTTGCAGGACACTAGAGCTGGAACACTCCACTGAGTTGTGCGTGGGTCAGTTGTGGCCTTCGGGATGCTGGCAATCCGAGGCAGAGCTGTGGTGCTCTTTGGAGCCGAGGGGGCCCTCTGAGGGCCACAGACAGGTCCTCCCAGCTAGTCCTGGAGCTGCCGTGCAGGGTTCTGGGGATGTCTGTGTGCTCGAGACAGGCCCAGGTCTCTGTGGCTTTCTCTGCAAAGTCCTACTGTGTTCTGCAATGGTGGCTTGTGTAGTAAAGGCCGGCGTACCCGAAGGAGGGAAGAGGAGCTAGCCAAATGGCTTTCTGCTTCCATGACAGTGTATGGAAGAGCCAGGGAGTAGACTGGGCTAATGACAAGCCTCGGAAGCCCTCCAGCCGCCTGTGGTGGGGTCAGCCTTCTGCAGCCACAGAGGCTGTGTTTGGCAGCACTCAATACAACTCAGAAGTGACCTGCCCTTGAGGACAGGCCTGCTTGGAAAAGGACAGGTAGTTGAGTCCTCTAGATGATGTAGTGGGACTGGCCCAGGTTGGTTGGGTGCTCACCGTGTTCAGAGGGCCCAGGGTGCTACCAGAAGAAAGGGTGGCAACATAACAGAACCTGCCGCACAGTGCCACTTGCCTGAGACCTAAACTGAGAACTGATGGCTAAAGGAGACCCGAGAAGCCACGCCAACCTCCCAAGCAATGCAAGGTTCTCTTCTACACTATCCCAGCTTCTGCTTCCTCAGAGTTCGAGCTGGGAAACCCTCCTCCCCGAGTCGACCCATCCCCCTTCTCAACAGTGCTAATCGCTTAAAAAATAAATTTGGTGGTCTTCTGGGCGGGGGAAAGGGGGCCGAGAGGAGTGACCTGCTGGGCTACTTGACCATCAAAAAGAATTATATCTTGCCATTTACAAAGACGTGGATGGAACTAGAAGGTATTATGCTAAGTGAAAGAAGTTAATCGGAGAAAGACAATTGCCATGATTTCACTCCTATGTGGAATTTAAGAAACAAAAAAGATGAACATAGGGGAAAGGAGGGAAAATAAGACAAAAACAGAGAGGGAGGCAAACCGTAAGAGTCTCTTAACTATAGGGAACTGAGGGTTGCTGGAGGGGAGGTGGGTTGGGGGGATGGGTAACTGGAGATGGGCACTAAGGAGGGCACGAAATGTCATGAGCACTGGATGTTACATGCAACTGATCCATCACCAAACTACGCCCCAGAAACTAATACTACACTATGTGTTACTTAAAATGAATTTAAATAAAAAGAAAAATTGTAAAATGTGCTTCCTTATCATTAAAAAGAAAAAGGAGCCTTCTGCACTTGACTTCACGGACTGGGTTCACCTTCAAAGACAGACGGGATCACTTGAAGATGCATCAAAGTCCTTCCAATCCCAAGAGACGGGGCAGAAACAAACACGGAAACACACCTTCAAAGCACTTCTCACGACAGTGCAGAAGCGCTTCAGAAGAAGGTGATGGATGACTTGAATTAATCCACTAATCTTCAGGGGAGGCTAGAACTCTGTGCCCAAGAAACTGAGGCAAGGAGCAGAAGAAAGGCTGGAAAACACAAATGCACGGATGAAACAAGTCATGGATGAGCAAGGGAGCTGGTTGGCACCTCGGGCCGCACCCATACGGAGCACACAGGTTTGCCTGCTGTCTCTTGAACAGATCTCCACGTGGTTGGTGGCCACTTGGACAGACAGGACAGAGGGCAGCAGACAAAGGAGATTACCCGGGGTCTCAGTGCGGGGTGATCTGAAGAGAATCAGGGACCTGATGGTTTAGATACGTCCTTCAAAAGATGTGAGACAAACAAAATATATCCAAAAACTCATGTGACACAAGTTGAATGAAGAGCCTCCAGGACAAGTTAAAAAGCCTCCAAACTGTGTGTGCACCTCTGCAGTCTGAGAACTATAGCTTGAATGTAAGTTTGAAAGTGAGATTCAGAAGCTCCAGCTGAATCCTGAAGTATACCAAGAACATGTCATGCAAAAAATACACTGAAAAGGAACCATCCTGCTTGGAAATGGAGAAGAATGGTCTTAAAGTGTGTAGAAACATGAACCACGCAAGTCAGAAGGGCAGTCTCTGTGGGAAGGTGGCCCAGGACTCGGGCAGAGAATGGGAAAGAGCCACTTCCTTTTATCAAAACCAGATTCTCTTCTGTGAGCAAATGCTCGAGGAAGTTGGACAGCAGCTCTGTCAGCAGAGAGAAAGCTCAGTGAGCTGGGAAAAGCAAATGCTCACAGTCGGTGTTGGCTCACTTCGAGTTTCAGTTCCAGCCTTTCTCATGCGGCCCTCTGCTCCTGCTGCTCTCCATGCAGCCCGTGGGTCATCAGGTCCCCCAGGGAGAGGAGACCTAGGTTGTGGGGGCTAGGGGGTCAGGGCCCTGGGGCAGGCTCAATTCAACTAACCACAGCCAGACATTTGCCTGTGTTTCCTCTTTGTAGACGTAATTTTGATTTATCTCTTTTTAGTTTGACTGCTGTTACTTAATTGATGCCACAGTTGCTCTTATTAACATTTGATAGCATTAAAAAAAAAGAGGGTAATGGTCACCAAAAAAGCTGGAAATGGATCGGTTTTAGAAATTGTCTCTGGGGGATCCCTGGGTGGCGCAGTGGTTTAGCGCCTGCCTTTGGCCCAGGGCGCCATCCTGGAGACCCAGGATCGAATCCCACATCGGGCTCCCGGTGCATGGAGCCTGCTTCTCCCTCTGCCTGTGTCTCTGCCTCTCTCTCTCTCTCTCTGTGTGTGTGACTATCATAAAAAAAAAAAAAAAGAAATTGTCTCTGGACATGGCCAACACGCACATGAGAAAATGCTCCGCATCACTTGCCATCAGGGAAATACAAATCAAAACCACAATGAGATACCACCTCACACCAGTGAGAATGGGGAAAATTAACAAGGCAGGAAACAACAAATGTTGGAGAGGATGCGGAGAAAAGGGAACCCTCTTACTGTTGGTGGGAATGTGAACTGGTGCAGCCACTCTGGAAAACTGTGTGGAGGTTCCTCAAAGAGTTAAAAATAGACCTGCCCTACGACCCAGCAATTGCACTGTTGGGGATTTACTCCAAAGATACAGATGCAGTGAAACGCCGGGACACCTGCACCCCGATGTTTCTAGCAACAATGTCCACAATAGCCAAACTGTGGAAGGAGCCTCGGTGTCCATCAAAAGATGATGGATAAAGAAGATGTGGTCTATGTATACAATGGAATATTCCTCAGCCATTAGAAATGACAAATACCCACCATTTGCTTCAACGTGGATGGAACTGGAGGGTATTATGCTGAGTGAAATAAGTCAATCGGAAAAGGACAATCATCATATGGTTTCACTAATATGTGGTTATAAGAAACAGTGAAAGGGATTATAAGGGAAAGGATGGGAACTGAGTGGGAAAAATTAGAGGGGGAGACAAAACATGAGAGACTCCTAACTCTGGGAAATGAACAAGGGGTAGTGGAAGGAGAGGAGGATCAGGGGGATGGAGTAACAGGGTGACGGGCACTGAGGGGGAACCTGATGGGATGAGCCCTGGGTGTTATACTATATGTTGGCAAATTGAATTTAAATTTAAAAAGATGTAAAAAAACAAAAAAGAAATTGTCTCTGGGAGAGGAGATAAGGATGGGTAGAGGGGGTCAGGTCATCTAAAGCTGGAGAAACCACAAATGTGAATGGCCCTGGAGCTCATTCCCACCCCCAGAGTTCCAGTCTAGCCAGGCCTGGCTTTGGTCACCTCTCTGGGGATGATGGGAGCCCGGATGACGGGGCATTCTGCTACTGCTCAGACTTGTGAATGTGCCCATGACAACTCTGTGTTATGTTTCTGCCACCTGGCATTGGCTGATTATGTCTTCGCAGCCCCGTTGCACAAAAGGGCACTCCTGCAAGATTTGGTTTGTTATTTTGAGAAAAGTGAAAACTATAAAAGCCATTTTTGGAGATTCTATGAGGTGACAGGCATGGTACTGAGTTCTGAGGACGGAAAGGTAAACAAATAAGTGGAGCTAAAATATGTCCTGCGCGGCTAGAGAGTAAAGATATCTGTGTTTCGCGGACCCTTAACTAACATGAGATCTGTGAATTCAACTCAAACAGCTGCCTGTCCTCCTTACCTTTGACTCTTTGCCTTCCTGTGGAAAGAGCTGTTTGCTGAGGACCCAGAGTGAGGGCTTCTAAAGTGACCAGACTTCTCATCTGTTCACATCTTTGACCAGCCTTGAGAAGGTCCTGAAAGTGACCATGTATTTGTAATAATCAGAAGTTCAAGCTGATAGTGTGTGTCTAGGTTGAAGGAGGGATATGCAAGTTGGTACAAAGACAGGATCTGGGTTTGTCCCTTTTTAGCTGGGTGAACTTGCTGTCCTTCTCAGCTTGAATACCCTTTCCAAAAACAAAACCGAAACCACTGGGTGTTCTACTATATGTTGGCAAATTGAATTTAAATTAAAAAAAATGTAAAAAAACCCAAAACCCAAAACCAAACCAAACAAACACAATCCCAACCATTTTCGTTCTGGAATAGTTGAGTAGGCTGGGGTCAGTGGCGCCGACGGGATAAATTCGCCGCCTGTGTTCTGTGTCAGGGTGTTATTCAGTTCCCTGGAGGGCGAGGACTTGATTGTATTTATTCTTGAACCCCTCGTGTTGGGGATAATGCCTAGCACATAGTAAGTGCTCAAAAAATCGCTAAAGAAACAAGTAGCTTGCGCTATATACTGAAATAAAACGTGATGACAAATAATTCACTAATAAATTGATCGCTCAGTCGTATGATTTAGTCCTGAAAAGAAAGCATGTGGTCCCCCGCCTCTCCGCCCCAGAAAAAGCTGAGTGAATCAACGGGTAGAAGAATGGATGCCCTTGTTCCAAAAGGAAAGTTTGCCCTAAGAGTACAGCGTTAGCTCAAAGCCGTCTCCGCTGTGGCTGAAACTGCCGAGAAGCGGACAGCCCATATACATACGAGAAAGACAGCATCCATTTCACTGTCAATACTGTTTCGAGAAAATTTCTTTTTTTTCCCTGTATTTTAATGGTTTAATGTAGTGGCTGGCACACTAAATGGTGGTTTTCTTCCTTCTCATTTTCTCTGTGTTTTCTCAATAAACCACTGATCCAATGTTTTGCTGCATGTTGCTCTTTATTTCTCCCTCATGCCTCCTCTCCCCCCATCCGTCTGCTTATTTTAATTCTGTTATGCAGGGAACTGGTGGGAGCCAAAGCCAAGAGCACACTCTGTCTGACTCGGGCCGAGGGCACAAGTGTTGAAGGGTCACTCATGGCCGGCTCCAACGTCTCTGCCCCGATAGGACCTGGGCCCGTCCGAGTTGTCAGAGAGAAGAGGCAGGTAGCTCATGCATCAAGATGAGACTGCAGGATCAGAAGGGTTTTGGGGAAAGGGGAGAGACCCCAGCTGTTATCCTCCTGACTTGGATGTAGCTGTCACATGGAGTGACACACTTCCCTGCTCATAGTCTCCTGCTCTGATGCCACCCACCACGCCCTGGGCAGGCACGGGCAATGCTTTCTTACAGTTGAAGATGACGATCTTTTTTGCCCTCATGGGCTGGAGGAAAAAGATTTATTTACCCTCTTGGCCCTCTGTTTCCCCATCTGTAAAATGGAACTCCTAGTGCGTGCTTGCTGAGAAAGGCAAAGAGGTGTCCCGGCAAACACTAGGCTACACAAAACTGACCTTCTATCTGCGATGCAAAGAAACTAAAAGCCACAGGGCATGCTGGCTTTCCTCCTCACTGAGATCTGAGCCCCACGGGGAGGGAGCTGCTTCCTGCTCAAAGGAGAGCCCTTCAGAGGAATGTTTTATGGGCATTGCTGAAAACATAGGGGATACAGTAAAACACAAAGACACAAGAGCATTGAGCGGGAGATCTCATCCATTCTGCCTGACAGACATAAATTACTGACCAGACACAGGCATTTCCCCTCTTGGCCATCACCCGACGAAGGGGAGAGCTTTTATTTTCTAAATGATATATTGATCCGATAAAATTATTATTACATCATCTCTATTGCCCATCACCACTCACAATGGGAGAGCATTATAGAGAAAATGAATGCTCCCACTGGAATGGGGTGTAGAGGTGTGTGTGTGTGTGTGTGTGTGTGTGTGTGTGAAAGATAGAAAGGAATGTGTGAGTGTGCATGTGTGTGTAAAGATTTCTGACAGAGGAAGATAGAGAGTTTCATTAATATTAGTTGATGGCGCTCCAGCACTCACACACCAGACCAAGCCCCTCTCCCAGGGCCCTTCTCAGGGGGTCGTAGTGGAAATTAGATGCTGTTAGGAAGAGGCGTGGAAAGCGTGTAGTAGACCAGGGCCTTCGGGGCTTAAGGAGTGGGAATAAAGGGCTCTTGTCAGACTCAATATGTCTTCCTTAGAGTAGGGAGGAAGGAGGGAGAATCCACCCAGCAGAATTTCAGACCTCTGTGTACGCCATGCAGGGGAGAGGGGAAGCTTAGTGAAGGTTCTCAGACTCCTAAAGCTCACTTTACGGCAATCTTGGGGGAGAGCCTCCTTCACTTAAGAACTAAGGTAGTTCCACAGATCGTGGGAAGCCGTCTTCTCCTGAGGCAACTTATTGGTGTGTTAGTGACCTCGAGTCAAGTTGGCCATGTGGGAACGAGGCTCCTCTATGTCACCAGAGACTGGGCTGGCCCAGAGGGGTGGAGTTGTGAGTGGGACCCCAAAGCAGGACTTACCACCTGCCCCCTGAGGGTGGTTTCATTTGAGCCCTTAGTTACTTCCCTGGTTTTAGAAAGCTGAGGACGGCAACAGAGGATTTCTCTAACTTCTGTGGTCTGAGGAAACAGCTAGACCTGGGGCGGTTTTTCTCTCTCGAGTAAATAGACCAGTTGCCAAAGCATCACAGCAGCCTGCATGAATCCTTGGGCTACCTGGGAGCTCCAGGCTAAAGAGCACAACCACACAGCCATGCCTCGGCCGCTGGGAGGACAGCTTTCTGTCCAGGGTAATCCATGAGGCCAACTGAGTATGTGCACAAATGTGTGCATGGCTGCGCACACACACACACACACACACATACACATCCAATAGATGGAGATATTTGATATTTGTAGTTACTCTGGAAAAACATCTCAACTGGGTTGGGCCTTCTTTCCCTTATGGTTTAGTGCTATTTTAATTTTGAATTATACAAGAGGAGGCTCATAGTGTTTTTAGTTTGGGGCCCTGGCCAATTTGGATGCTTTGTTCCTGGAGTTCCCTGAGTGGGAAGAGTTTTGAGAAGTGGGGTGTCCTCTTAGGGCACCTTGGGTCCAGTAGATGTGGGTGCAGCGGGATGAGTCATAGCCCTTATGGTGACTTTTGGGGTACCTTGTCTTCTAAATTCTCATTAACCCTATATTCAAGTTTATCCTTTCAGAATACAACTTGGTGGAGAAAGACAGAGCAACACAGTTTAGATAGGTAACCCCAAGGGTACTCTGTTCCCCCTCTAGGTAAGCTCAGCTTTGTAATGCTTACACTATCACCAGGTCCCCCTGGCTCTGCTCCCTCAACACCCTGCCTGCCCCTTCACAGGGGGCACAACAGGCTCCCAAGAAGCCAAGAACTTCTGACCTTCAAGGATGTTGCTATAGGCTTTCTCCAGAAGGACTGGGGGCCAACACACCCTGCTAGGAGGACTCTGTATGAACATGGGGACGGTAGAGGGTTTGTCCCAGGGAGTATCAGCTTGCAAACTGGAGAACCTGCTTCCAGACCTCTGTCCATAGGTGACTAGCAAACATATCCTCCTCAACAGCAGAGTCATCCTTCAATTCTGTTGAATTTTGGGCCACCACAGACGTGGGAACTCAGCTTTCAAGGTCTCTTACCTTCTCAACACATCTTAGCTACACCTTCAAACTCCAGCTCCGTTCCTTTAAAGATAGTCTCCTTAGGGTTTCTCCAGATGTTGGACTCATTTGCAAAGTAGAGCTGGGTTCTACAGCAGCTCCACTGCTTAGGGCCAGTCCTCCTTCAGCTTCAACTTTCCTTCCTACAAAGTGGACATAATAATGGTACCACCTCTTCAGTGTACAGCTATGTCCTTGGCCAATGTCACTGCTCAAATACATGCATTATAGCAAATGTCAGCTGGTTGAGTCCCACATTGCAGGATGAGTCTAATGAGTTATGATCGTGATTCTGGAAAAGAGTGCAGGCTCTGAAGTCCATCACAAATGCCTAACGAAAGAAAAACTCTGAAGTTACTGGCAGACAAAAACCACCTGAAATGTGAGGGTGTTCTGCCTTGGTTGTGGTGCTATATCAACAGACTCGGTAGCTTTGCTAACATTGTACACCCTGGCTGTCTATTTCGTGTTGGACTTAATCCATCTTATTTTCACAAACCCAAGCATGTTTCAAAAATGTTCTTTGTAGCTATCTCGAGAAAGAGCGATGTGGTTATCTGTTAGCTAAACAGTGCAGTGGCCCTTACTGACATTGCTTTATTTTTTTAGAGTTATCTTAAAAGCTTTCCAGAGATGGTAGGGAAGGATGGGACCCTAAAAGAAGAAGGGAAACCAAGAGGGAGCAGAGGGGCATCAAAGCGAGAGCTCTAGAGACCCATGATCCCTGGGCATTATGTTAGAAGTCAAGACTTAGAGATCTGATGATAAGTTGTTTCCCTCCACAACGGATGATTACTTTAGAGCTGATTGGTGTGATTGTAGGAGTTTATTTTAAAGAAAAAAGAAAAAGGAAAACAGAGTCACAGCTCTAAAGATTGGATGTCACTGATGGGATTCCCTCTTCTGATGTGATCCACAGCCCATCAATTCCACAGAAAGTGAAAGATCAGACGAGCTGTTCCTCCGTGTGGCCCTATCCTCACGTGTGAAGGCACCGCCAGTGCTGATCGTGGCAAGTCTAGAAGACTCTAGCACCTTCCTGCCAGGATGCCAGGGCCCAAGTGGTTCTTCCCACTTCCCTTATCAACAACCATGGTCAGGCTGGTTTTAAACAGTCTGCTCAGCCCACTGACACTGAGGGGTATGCGATTATCAGCAATTTACCTGCAACCATGGCTGCTCCTCAAAGGTTGGGGCAATGCCTTCACCAGGAGGAATGAGTCTGTAATGGCAGGATTTCAGGCCTCGGGTATATGCTTTGATAGTGATAAGGCCCCAAGGAATGGGTGATTTAGTGCAAGGCTCCTCTGAGAAGCTTTCCAAATCACACCACACAAGTGACCTTTAGCAGTGCTTTAAGCAGATAGCAGCAGTACGTCTGTAGAAAGCCTGGTATCTAAATTTCCTTTAGGAGGTTTGGATAACACAGTGGAACCTTGTTGCTCTGCAGTGGATCCCTGACATTGTTCAAGGAGGCAGCCTCACACCTCAGTGAACTACCAAGTTCAAGAGTGATACTAAGTCCTAGGACTCCTACCCCCGCAAGGCAATAAAGTATAATTGAAAAATCTCCTGCCTCCTGTAGATCGGTGATGATTCTATAAAAATGGAACTCAGGTCATTTATAAAGCCACTTTCTGGCTTAGACTGTCACATGCTTAGACTTCTTCGCTTTCCTCCCCCATGCTGGCTGCCGCCACCTGCCTTTTCAGATACGTTTTTTCCTACAAAGCAGCACAGGCTTTGTCACCATCCGTGTGTTCCTGCCTACGGGTGGCAAATGGAGGAGAACGAAGCCACAGCCAAGTGCCCTGTCCACACACCAGCCTCAGAGTGCGTGATTCAAGTTTGTGCCCTGGCAAAATGACTAATGGCTGCACATCATGTGTCATAAATTATGGGATCTTTCATCAATAGTTAAAACCAGGAATGTCTAAGACCTTGAATGCCATGGGCCTCCTGTGTTCATATGGTGGAGATGACTTGAACCCTTCAGCCCAAGGCTAACAGACATGGTGTCCTGTCCCAGGGCTGCCCAAGGGAAGGGCCTCCAACCCTTTGTATTGGCCACAGTCCCCTTTGTCCACTGCCCTTTGGATTAGTTTCTTAGGGCTGTCCTGACAAAGTACCATGAGCTGGGGGGCTTAGAACAAGTGACATAAATTGTCTCACGGCTCTGGAGGCCAGTGTGAGATCAAGCTGTCTGCTGGGATGTACTCTCTCAAGGTGCTAGGAAAGCCCCTCTGGTCTAGGCCTCTCCTAGTTTCTAGTGGGAGGTTTCCCAGCTTGTACATGATTGTTTCCCCTCTCTGTCCCTTCACATCTCTTCTCTCTGCATGTCTCTGTCTCTTCTGGCATTCTTTTTTTTTTTTTTTTAATAAAGACTCCAGTCATATCGGATTAGGGCCCATAGGGCCCAGCACACTCCAGGAGGACCTCACCTTAACTCATCGTCTGTAACAACCCTACTTCCAAATAAGGCCAGCTTCTGAGGTGCACGTGGTGGGGATGTGAACATGTGAATTGTCTGAGGGTGTGGGGGGAGGTGGGGGGGACATGATTCAATCCATAGTAACCTCATAACCTTCTTTTAGACCCTTGCTAAAGTTTGTAAGGGGGTCACTCTCAGATAGTGACAAACGCCTAGTCATTGTAACACTCCAAAGAGTGATAAACACCTATTCTAACGTGTTCTTACCCATCTCATCACACATGTGCACACACACACTCACACACACACACCTGGCTGTTTTTAGAGAAGCCTTAGCACCTCACACCCATCAGGATGGCAGAAAACTGTGTTGGAAAGTGCGTGGGAGCCTCAAGCTGGGTGCTGAGGGGTTAAATGTGGAGGCTGGAAACTCCCTTCAAAGACCGGCATTCATAGCCTGGAGGCTGTGAGGCCTTTGGGGAGAATGGAGACAAGTACTTTTGCCCTGTTTACGCCTGGCAGGGCTTGCTGTGAGGCTGTGTCCTTTGAGAGAAGGAACCCAATGACCCCAAAGAATGACCAAGTGCCAGAGACCACAACCTCCACAGGGCAGACAGCCTCACCCGCCTCCGCACTCTGGCAGGGGCGAGTGAGCTGTGAAAGCTGTCTAGGCTTCTAGATAAGTCTATCTCTGGTCTTTTTTGTCTCTGAGGCTGAGGATGCAAGCCCTTCTCAGGGCATCCCACGTAGAGCTGTTCAGAGCCGCAGAGCTGTACCCCCTGCCCCTTCAAGACATTGAAGCTTAGCAATGGCTCTGGGCCCTGAGAAGGTGAGTGAGAGATTGCTGGCCACCGTCAAAATCTAAACGTGCACTTGATGGTTCATGTTCCTCCTCAGCGTCAAGACCCCATCTGCCCAGAGGAAGGGGTGGACTCCTTGGTCTGCCCTTCTGAGCTCTTTTGCTATCATTTCCATTTTCCTCTTACAAGTCTGCTACCAACCAGCTAGGAACCAAAACAGCCCCAAGCCTGAGATCAGCACCTCTTCAAAAGGAGTCAGGGCCACTGAGTCTGTCTCCTTCAGAGGAGCCCTGTCCCCTCGGGGAGGCATATGAGCCAAGCTGGAGCCCTCCATGAACCAAGGGCCAGGTAACCGGTACTCCCCAAAGCCTTTGGCTGAAGCTGCCTTTTCCCCAGGCAGAGCCAGTGTGACCGACCAAGGGTGGTGCTCACTGAGCTATTGACCTGGTGGAAAGGCTGGCCATGTGGATGGGCCTGCATGCTTGCCCGACCTCCTGGCTGGAGGCCAGGGAGCCATGGACAGGAGCCAATCTCAAGTGTTCAAGGGAGTATCAGACCGTCAGTGACACAGTCATAGACTTGAAGCAGGAAGGTGGGCCCCACTGCTGGCGCACCCCCATGTACCACAAGGGTACCAGGTGTCACAGATGCAGTCTCCCTTGTTCCTCACAGCAATCCTGTGCAGCAGATCTGGTCACCATCATTTTTACAGAAGAGGAAAGTTGGGCTCTAGAATCACTTGGGGGGAGGAGCCTTAAAATGTTCACTGCTCACACAAGATCAGTGATAAATTAGAACAACAAATAACAACAACAGCACTATTTGGGAATCACCTGACAAAGAGTTTCTCCTTAAATAAACTCTAACTGGGCTTCTCTGATTTTATTGTCCAATTTTAGAAAGAATCTGGCTAAATTGGTTTAGCCAGAACTGCTCTCCTTCATGTCTGATCACCCTAAAATCTGAGCAGAGTCCTCATCCTCCACCAGCCCCCAGAGCCCCCCAGGTGATGTCCAAGGCCTTCAGCAGAAGTCCTCTTAGGTCACTGTAGCCCAAATCCCCCCTTAACCCAGATGTTTCCCCCAGTCGCTTTCTATCCACTGACTCCACTCGGCTCCTTGGCTGTAAATTCCCACTTTTCCTTGTTGTTTGGAGTTGAGCCCAATCTTTCTCCACCCCTGCGAAACCCTCTTGCACTGGTCCCTGTGCATATTACATTGTGATCTTTGACCTTACAGTTCTTTTTTTTTTTTCTTCAGATTTTATTTATTTATTTGAGAGAGAAAGAAAGAGAGAGAGTGTGAGTGGGAAGGAGCAGAGGCAGAGGGAGAAGCAGACACCCCACTGAGCAGCAAGCCTGATGTGGGGCTTGATCCCAGGACCCCGGGATCATGACTTGAGCCAAAGGCAGATGCTTAGCTGACTGAGCCACCCAGACACCCCAGACCTTACCATTCTTTAACAAGGATCATAAATAATTCTTTCATTAATTACCCCCAGTGCCTTTAGGAGTAGCAAGGAGGAGGAGGCACCTAACAGTCAGAGAAATCGTTCCCAGCATTGGTGATCTTGGCTGGTGGAACCTTCTGGAAATCTTCAGCAAGTAGGCCCATCACTGCCATTGGACCCACAGAGAGAAGGGAAGCCTTGCTGAGTAATTCAAAGTAGTGGTAGCTTTTATGGACAAACACCCCTTCCATGGAAGTTTAATTGTAAAGCCCCAAAGAAATTCCTGGGTGTTTTTTGGGAGTGATCAAGGTCTGCACAGAGAGGGAGGAGGAATCAGAGCAATTAGATACCACACACTGCTCCTGTCTCTCCTACACATCCTTTTTTCCCAGTTACAAAAAGACATCTAGTACTATTTAGACAAGGAAAGAAAAGCAATCTGGGCTTTCATTCCTAGTTTTCTCTTTTCCTGAGAGCTTGTGGAGTGGCTGCTGTTAATGATAGAAAAAAGTCACCGAAAGCTCTAAAACTAGGGGCGCCTGGGTGGCTCAGTCAGTGAAGTGTCCAAGCCTTCGGCTTAGATCATGATCCTGGAGTCCTGAGGTCTGGAATGTAGTCCCACATCTTGCTCCCTGCTGGGTGGGGAGTCCGTCTCTCCCCCTGCCCCTGCCCTGCTCATGTGCACTCTCTCTCTCAAATAAATAAATAAAAAACTTTAAAAAGCGCTAAAACTAGACAAGGCCAACCACCCTGTGATTGCCCTGGGGTTTGCTCTAAGTCTGGCAAGCCAGGATGTCTTGTGATAAGTCAGCTCTGTGGCAACACCGGTAGAAGGGTGTGTATTGAGGCTCTGGTGAAATGTGGCAGGGGTGACAGCTGTTTCGTAGTCCTTGTGGATCTACGCACACAAATGCAGGAGCCAAAGAGCAGAATGGAAAGATCTAAGCCAAAGCAGCAGTGTGAGGCAAGCAGAGGGCAGGGGTGAGCACATACATTAAAACCTCCAGATGCTCAGAATCCAAAATGTTTACAACACTGGCAAACTGCAGGAATTGGCAAACCATGGCCTGTTGGCTAAGCGTGGGTTTGTATATTTTTAAATAGTCGAGGAAAAAATAAAGCAATGAAAAATAATATTTTGCGACAGGTGAAAATGATATGAAATTCTAATTTTAGTGTCCATAAATAAAGTTTTGTTGGAACACAGCTGGTGGGTCTACATGCTTGCTGTGGCTGCTTTTGCACTGTAATAGCAGGGTTGAGTGGTGGCAACAGACTGTATGACCCACAAACCCTAAAATATTGATTATCTGGCCCTTCATGGAAAGATTTTATTGGCTCCTGGAGAAGCAGGGTTTAAATCCCAGGTATGGCACTTACAGATTGTGGGGCGTTGGGCTGATCCTCTAACCTTTGTAAGCTACTATGGGTTTCTCATCTATAAAATGGAGATACTAGTGGCCCGTGCACCTTGGGATTGTTGGATTTTCCAAGACGGCAGATGTAAAAAGTGTTTGGCAAAGGGCCTGTGGAGAATGAATGCTTAGTAAAGTTTTGCTGTTGTCATTCTGTTTGTTACCTTATCTCTCTCTCTCTTTTTAAAGATTTTATTTATTTATTCATGAGAGACCCACAGAGAGGCAGAGACAGAGGGAGAAGTAGGCTCCCTACAGGGAGCCCGATGTGGGACTCGATCCTAGGAACCTGGGATCATGATCTGAGTCAAAGGCAGATGCCACCCAAGTGCCCCTGTTTGTTACCTTCTCAATGAAAAGGGTTTGGCCTCTGTGATGGAGATTGGTGGTTTGCCAACCCTATGGATCTTCCCGGTATGCTACTTTCCAGGCTAGAGAAACTAAATATTTGCTGTCTCAGTCTCCTTTCCATCCGGGAATGGCCATATGATTCAGTCTGGCCAAAAAGACATAAATGGAGTCTGTTCTGAGTGTTCTGGGAAAGCTTTTGCTTTCCTAATAAAAGGGATGGCATGTTTGACACATCTCTATCTTCCTGCCTCGACTATAGATGTGATGTTTGGGGCTGCAGCAGCTATTTGAGGCCCATGAAAACAATGGTCAATAGAGCACCAGAGACCACTTGCCCTGGCATCATTAAACTGCTGAATCAGTGTCATCAGCTACCTACCTTCAACTTTTTGTTGTTTGAGAAAACGAAAAGCCTATTTGTTTAAACCATTGTAAGTCAGGTTTTTCTGTTACTTGTCATTGAAGACAGTTCTAATTGTTGTATTTTTTTGGAAGTTGAATGGAATGCAGAGGAGCCATGCCTCAGAAGGGAGGGCTTCTGGGTAAGGAAATCCGATGTAACCAAGAGATATAAGTAGGTACCTTCTGAGAAGTTTGGTTCAGAGACAAAAGACCCCCAGAAGGGAGACAGGAGCTCAGGGCTCTGGTCAAGCTCAGCTCTGGGGAAGAAGAATCTCATGGTCGAGGGGTAGCAGGGACAGGTTGAGAAGGTTGTTGCTTTTGCCCAGTAGAGCTGATAGGGAAGAACAGGGCCTATGAGTGTTCTTGAAACCTCTATGAAGACAAGGAAAGTAATTACAAGATACAGTACTCATTTAATTAAAATTTATAAACTTCTAGGATGCCTGGGTGGCTCATTGGTTGAGCATCTGCCTTTGGCTCAGGCTGTGATCCCGGGGTCGTGGGATCAAGTCCTGCATCGGGCTCCCTACAGGGAGCCTGTTTCTCCCTCTGCCTGTGTCTCTGCTTCTCTCTGTGTTCATGAATGAACGAATGAATGAATGAATGAATGAATGAATGAATAAATCTTTAAAAAATAAAATTTATAAACTTCTAGAAGACACATATATGTCACATTCCTCCTCAGAGTAAGTTAGCTGTCTGAAGAAAGTCTACACATCGTATCTAAGTAACTCAAAATCAGGACAGCCCTCAGAGGCACCTGGAGAAGAGGTAATAGGCTGGTGCAGGGAGGGGCAATTCTTCTCTGAGCTGCCCCTGACCCCCTTAGATCTAAGTCTAAGAGTAAATGGTTTGTGGGAGGGAAGTGTAAGAGAAATGGCCTTGATAGAATGGGAAATAACCATTTCCCGGCAATCTTTGCAAGTTGTTGGTTCTCTCTGGGCCAATCTGGGAAGGCTCTGTCAAGGAGGAGAAGTTTTAATTAAAATTTATGGCTTTTTACATATTTTCTGTTTGGAGAGGTAATGCGTATTCATTATAGAACATTCAAAATGAAACAGAGAAATATAAAAAGAAGGGAAAGTCACTCTGAAATCCCCACCTCGGTCTCAAGCCTCCAAAGCTTCCACACTTCCCTCTGTGCATATATATGCGTGTAATTACAAGTGTTACACAAAAGAGGCCCCATTATGCAGAACATGCTGTCTCTGTGTTTTCTCCTCTCCCCCCCACCCTCTCTCTTGCGTTCCATTTTTTATTTGTTGCATTTTTCTTGTCAGTGATTATGGACCTGCAGTCCTTTGTATTGTCCACATCATTTTTCTTGGCATAGTTCCCTTGGGGATGGAGTTGGGATGACTATTTGCATGGGGGGAAAGAATGAGCTGGAAGATTGATGGCTGGAGTTGGAGCATCAGGCTGATGTAGACTGAGTTCTCCGTGGGGTTTCAAGTGAAGGTGGAGGTTAAGTTGGAAACCAAGAGGCAGGTAAGAAAAAGGCAACGGTAGGTGGTCTGGGAAGAACTGAATGACTCACCCTTCTCCTTACCTTCCTTCCCAAGCATGTTGGGAGCCCATGTCATCTCTTTCCTGCATGAGCCATTTAAGGGACCCCCTGGCTGGCTACTTGCCCACCTGTACCTTGGGACAGTCTCTGGTTCCCGTTCTGTGGGCAGGTGTCCTAATGGTTACATGGCTCTGCCTGAGGTGGTTAGAGGTGGGGCACATGCTTCGCCTCCAGGAAAGTTCCAGGAGGCTGCAATACTGACCAGGAAATGAAGTGGATGGATGATTCTGGCTGGAGAACCTGCCAGGTGACTTGCTCCAGGCATACCTCCCCAAGTAAATAGGTCCTTTCAGCAAACCAAATGGTAGCTTAGATGCTTGTTTTATGGACACGGACCAGAGCAAAAGCTATCATAGAATAATTCTAGATTCTGTGCTGATTTGACACTTGGATATTCCACCTGCCTGATCTCTTTGAATTTGTTTTAATTGTTTTTTCTTACTTGCCTTCATTCCCCCTTCAGTCCTTCCTATAATGGTCATCAAATGGCAGAATGTTTCAGGCTACAAGAGCTCGGGATCTGGAGCCTGCCTGGCGTCATTACCTACCAGTTGTGCGACCTTAGGAAGGTGATTTGGCTTCTCTGAGCGCCCACTTCTTTATCTGCAAAATTAGGATACCACCGTTACCGTATCACATAGGTGCTGTGAGCATGCGTTCATTTTCACGGCTGCCATTCATACTCAAAGGGAGTGTCTATCAACCTGGCTTCCCGCCATCCTCTCCGTGGTCATCCCCTTCCAGACCCAGGCAACGTGCGGGGTGTGACTTGACTCTGTATGACCGTGTTTCTGGTACTTCTGCTTTAAATAGCTCAACACAGTGCTCTGGCTCTAGTGCTCCCTGCAGGCACCATCAGGGACAGAAGGGAACACAAGGTAGTGATTTGGGTCACTTCAGGACTCCATCCCTAGCTCTGCTTAAATATGTTAATGGGAACCAGAAATAAAATTTCAAAACCAGAAGTAGGAGATGGCAAACAATAGTTAAGGCCTGTGAGATGTGGCGTGGGTGGAGAAGAGAGAGACCTCTCCTGAGCACCGGGGCTCGGGGGACAGACGAGGCACCATCCTGCGATTCTCCACGTGCTCCATGGATGGGCACATGCCCTGGCCCCGTGCCACGCCCCAGTCCAGCTGAAGAAGGGAATTGCCAGCCTTGCGGGGTTGGCGATCGAGCTGCTTCCTCCTTTACAAATTCAGGGCTGCAGGGAGATCCCTGAGTCCCACAGCTTAGTTCTAAGGGCCCCTGGGCTGGCTGAGGCCGTGCGTTCTCTATCTCCTTCTCTTCCCCTTGCATGTTCCAGTGGCCTGACCCAGAGAGCCGAAGAGACTGTGCAGGGGCATCGAGAAAGAACGGGCAGAGGGTCAAAGCTGGCCAACTAGCTGATCCTCTGCCACTCAGCACCCAGATTTTAACCCAGCATGGCTTCCTGCACTCCAGGATGCTCCTCTTGCCCTTAGCTGCCTTCATTCATTGGTTCCCTCTCTCCTACCCTTGGGAGGAAAAAGGAAAAGCTACACTTGAAAAAAAAAGGCCCAGTGAATGAGAGGTGTCTTTTTGTTTTTCTGTTTTTTTTTTTTTTTAAGATTTTATTTATTTACTTATGAGAGAGAGAGAGAAAGAGAGAGAACATGAGGAGGGGAGGAGCAGAGAGGGAGGGAGGAGAGGGAGAGAATCTTAAGCAGACTCCACACTGAAGAGCCCCCAGGGTCTTGATGCGGGGCTGTCCCACGACCCTGAGATCATGACCTAAGCCGAAACCTAGGCTCACCAACTGACCCACCCACCCCTGAAAGTTTTAAAGGACAGATTCAGCTTCTGTCAGCTTTGAGAAGGAAGGACTCCACCAAATCAGAGGCTGAGAAAAGCTCCCTGTGCCCCTCCCCTTGACAAGCCCTCAGGTTTGGGAGAGAAGGAACGTGGGGATCCCCCTTCCTTTCCCTCTTGCCCCCCACCCCTCCAAGTCACCCCCAGCCACATCTCAGGCTGAGGCCTGAGCTGGGCTCGAGAGCTGGGCAGTCTGAACCTGCAACTGAGCTCGTGGAAGAGTCTGGCCAAAGGGAACAGGAGAGATTCTCCTTCGGAGAGTCAGACTCCTCTCCTATGACGTCATGAGCCACAAGGCATGAGAAACACATTCGGCCGGTATCTACCCCCAAGAAGGCCATTCAGGCGGCATGGGTGCTGCAGAGATCCAGCACATTTCAGAGATGTGGGGCCCGAGTCGGGTGACCGGGGGGCCAGGTGACAGGAGCGTCACGGCCTACTGGCTGGCGTCGGAGCCCTCTGGTCAGTCACCCGCACAAGCAGTGTCTTGTCTTGAGCAACAACCCGAATCCGCTTCAGGATAGAAACAAGCGCTAAACACAGCACTTCATACCCCTCTAAGTTCTTGCCCACGATTTGTTGCCGACTGTGTACCTTTTTTATAGACCCGTCACTGCGTACGCAGTATTTTATGATGCTTTCCTACTAACCGTGATTTGGAATGCATGCTTTCCACGCATCGACCTAGTTTCAGTACCGCCGTGTAGGGGGCTGTATGACACCCCCTTCAAGGGCTACCCCTTGGTTTGTTCAGCCCAGCCGCTCCCCTGCTGCCGCACCTTTGGGTGCTTTCCAGCCTTCCACCGTTGGCAGGGTTGCCGTCCGCAGCATCTCAAGTTGGAGCGACGATGATGAAGAGCGGAGATGTTGCTGACTTTATTTTCACTGGCAGCCAAATTTAGAGAGAGCCTCAATATTGCTCCTCTCAAATGTGGGAGCAATTAAACAGCTGCCTTGAAGGACAGCAGGATGATTTATAGGCTGCGAGATGCGCTCCGTGGGTTTGTCAGTAGCCTGCGGCATGCAGGATACGCTTGTTAATTATCTGTGGTTAATATGATAATTTAGGAAAAACAACACCTATTAAGAGTTCTTCATTAGGCAAAAGGCTTCTCATTCTTGAACACACAAAGTCTCCAAAATTAATGATCTTCACCTCTAACCTGTCACTGGGCAGGGACAACAAAGAGGCCCATTTCTTTTTAACATTCCCCCACTGTGCCCTCAGTACCCCCTCTTGGAGAATCCTTCCAGGCCCTACCCCTGCCCTTATGGTTGCCTCTTTTTAGAGCCACCAAATTAACCATCGTGGGACCAATTGTTTTTTTCCAGGTGTCTCAATAAACTTTTACTCTATGCACACAACTGAGCAACATTGCCTGCGAATTCCCTGGCACTTAAATGGAGCAAGGAGTGAGGATTTAAAAGCCTCATTTTGTAGGTGAGGAAACTGAGATCCGGAGGTGGTGGGGGGCTTGCCAAGGCCGTCAGAGCCAGGTAGGGGAGGGGCAGGGGACCCGGGAGCTTGCCCTTGCCCCAGCCTCTACCCTTCCCCTGCCAGGGCAGACCCGTCAGATCAGGATCAAGAGCTGTAAGGAGCTTCTTATCCCCGGGGAGGCATCAAACCTGTTTCAGTCCTGGAGAAGGAGGGAGTGGGCAGGAAAAAGGGCATCACCTAATGGGAGGACGGAGACAGTATCTGCAAGTCCAGGGGAGAAGTAACCCGGTGACGCATAACCTCATCTTTCTACTTCAGTAAGTATTGAGTGTAACTCATGGGCTGTATTCAATCACCGCTCCCTGGTGTTACCCTGTCACCCTCCGCTGCCCCATCTTCATATTTCATTTTGGCCTGGACAGTGCAAACTCCATTGTAGCCATCAAGAATGATTTTTATGTATGGGGTTCTCTGCTGAGCCAGCGTTTTGCTGCACATGCTCCCCATTATCCCGTTCGGTGGTGGCGGTGGTGGGGACAGGAGCCATGGGGTAAGTGGGGAGAAAACTTTTCTGAGCAAGAGGCCCACGATGTGTGGGTCAGCTGGTCCAGGCTCGAGGCTCCCTGGCTCTTTCCTGTAGGGCAGCACCAGCCCCTCCTTGAGGGGACATCCCCCACTGTGCCCTCCTGGAAGAGTAAGGAGGGAAGGGGCCTGCCATTAATGTCTGTGTTTGGGGTTTTCATTCACTAGCACATGCACTGTTCAGGATAAACCCAAGAGGCCTGTGTTCTCATCATACCCATCTCACCGGAGGAGAAGGTGCTGCTGGAAGTTCAATCCGTGCTCAAGGTCACACTGGTCACCCTGGGATCAAGTTGCAGAGTGGTGGATTCACACTCAGATGCTGTTTTCCTGTGACGCTCTTGCCTCTCACCCCACGCCCTTGGGGACTCTGACACTCCCCGGACTCCCTGGCGGAGGGGTGGGCAGGGTGGCACAGTGTCACAGCAGAAGCCACAGGGCAGAGGCGTGTCCGGGTGCCCCACCCGCCCTCAGGGCCCACACCCGTGGGATGTCGGGGATAACACTGAGGGTGGCCCCTGAGGACAAACGGGATGCCCTCTTTATAAACCCGTCTCCCTCTGTGTCTGAGCGCCCACTCAGCTGTTTGGGGAGGGCCCTGGGGAGGCCAGAAGAGAGCTGGATTGGTCCTGGCCTCCAAGTCCCCATTACTATTTAGCTACATACGTGGTCCCAGGCGACCTCTTCCCTTCTTTCAGGGCCTGCTTCCTCCCGGGAGCACGGAGATGATGAGTGTGTTCGGGCTCCCGGCCTGGGTGGCTGGGAAAAGCAAGTCAGTTGAGATGCAAAGTGACTCGGAGACAGAAGCATCGTTATTATTACAATCAAATAATGCAGGTGCTGGGATGAAGGATTCAATGCTTCCTTTTTCTTCCCAACAAGTTCGCCTTCTATGATTTCTGCAAATAATGCTCTGGCCAGGGTTTTCCAAAACGCAGCCCTGAGACCACAGGGAGAGTTTGCCAGAAAGGCAGATCGCTGGGTCCACCCCATACCCACTGACCTGGGATCTGGGAGCCGGACGCCCAGGCGTCTGTGTCTCCACAGCCTGCTCCCCGGACAGGATGATTCCTAGACTCAGGCTTTTGCAGTTCTTTGGGACTTCCTTGCAGAAAAAACCCGTTTCTCTTCAGTGGGGTTTGGGGAGACCGAGTGGGAGGCAGCATGCAGATGTTTCTGTCCATCTGTCCAGTTTGTGCAGCTGGCCGGCCAGTGTCCAAGCTTTTGGTCAGGCTTGGCTCCCCGCTCTACAGAGGTGACGGTCCCCTGACCTCTGGCTTTTCCCTCCATTGGACACATCAAAAATGTCAGCTCCAGCTTGGCACTCCCTTTTAAAGTCTGCTAAGCCTCTTCTGGGGGGATGGAGGGCTGACTTGGGAAACGCAAAGGGTGTCCAGAGTGGCCTTGGGCCAGCTGTGTGGTGTCATCTGGTCCCCTGAGCTCTCTGTGCCTTGGGGTCTCAACCATCCCCAGTCAGGAGAGGGTCACAATCCTTGTCGCTGAGCAGAGGGAGGCTGGGCTTGTTTTGTCTGTCAGGCCCCTTGGGCTGAAATGCTAGAGTTTTCATCACGTTTGCACCTTTCTCTCTCTCTCTCTCTTTTTTAGCTAATTAATTTTACATTTTAAAATTTTAAATTCAATTTCCCAATGTATATATAACACCCAGTGTTCATCCCGTCAAGAGCCCCCCTCAGCGCCCAGCACCCAGTCACCCCCCACCCCCTGCCCACCTCCCCTTCCACCGCCCCTTGTTCGTTTCCTAGAGTCAGGAGTCTCTCACGTTCTGTCTCCCTCTCTAAGTTTTTCCACTCAGTTCCCCTCCTTTCCCCTATAATCCCTTTCACTATTTCTTATAACCACATGAGTGAAACCATATGATGATTGTCCTTCTCCGACTGACTTACTTCACTCGGCATCATACCCTCCAGTTCCATCTATGTCGAGGCACATGGTGGGTATTCATCCTTTCTGACGGCTGAGTAATATTCCACTGTCCACATAGACCACAGCTTCTTTATCCTTTCTCTTAAAGGTGAAGCCGGGTGTAGTGCGTAGCTCGAGGGAGCCCTGTCTTGAGTCAGAGGCCCTGTCCCAGAAGGCAGAGATGGAGGAGACTTGCCACTTTCTAGAACAGCGCCTGCCCCAAAGTGGAGCCCGGGCCCCCGGATTGCTACGTCCTGCTCTCCTTGCAGCGAGATTCGCCTATAGCAGAGGCCTCTTCTCAGAGCCGGGTGACGGAGGAGGCCCGCCAGGCTGAAGAACCAGCAGGAACGCATTCCCGGGCCAGCGCCGCAGGTGTAGATATGTGGATCCGTCTATGTGGGTAGAACTCGGGTCCTGATCTAGCGCTGGAGCCCGAGGCAAGGGCTGTGTCAGTGTGGCCGGGAGAGGCCCGGGGAGGATGGGGTCGGGCGGCGCTGCCCCGCCCTGGCCAGTGGAGGAGACGCGGCTCAGCCCGCCAGCTGACCGCAAGCCCCAAGTGGTGCCCCAGTCCTTCTGGAAAGCTCTCACCCCGGCAGCCCCTCTGCTGTGTGCCGTGCCCACCGCCACCCAGCCCTCTGCCAGGCTGTCCTCCCTTCCGTCTGCAAGCCACGGCCGTGCTTCGAGGCCGCCTGCAGAGTGTGGCCAGAGGAGGGGTGATTTCCCACTTCCCACTTCCCTCGTTTCATCTTCCTCCGTGGTTCTGCGTCCCATTTGTCACTCACAATTCTCTCTTTTCACCCCTGACTGATCGGGCCCTCTCTCCTAATTCTAAAATCTATTTTTCCCTCTCCCCACCCCCCAATCTGCCACCGAACTACATCAGCATTGCTGTCTATTCCTATATTGCTTTTGCAATTCAGCTGCTTCTTCCTGTCACAGCCTCTCAGGCCCGGTGCTTGGGCTTGGGAAGGGTGGTGACTGCCTGTGCTGTGCCCTCTCTCGCCGAGACACCCCGAGATGGAGGCCCACCTCCAAGGGGCTGTGTGGCTTTGCCTGGACCCTTGGTTTCTTTAGTCTTGGGTTCATCCTATGTAAAATTAGATGATCCGATCATTTCTAAGCTCCCCTGTTGCTTTAATGTTGGTCTGTGGTTCAGGGGGCCAAGCTGATGGCAAATAGTCACTCTACTTTACCACATAGGGATATGATCAACTCATAACTACCTACACAGTGAGTCTGTGTGTCTAATTTCGAATGTCACGGCAACTCCCCCAGGCATCTAACCACCACCGGGTCAATGTGGGCTTAGGAGATGTAAAGTATTGCTCTAAACCTAAGAGGATGCTGTGACAAGACCAAAGACCCAAATGCTCAGGGTGCTCAATGACTCTTTGATTTATGATCTGAGCGTGTGCTGCCCTCCCCTTCAGGGCACCCTTGAATCTCAGAAGTAGACCAGCTTGCCCAAGCTGATGGAGCTTGTTCATAATGGAGTGGGAACCGGAACTCAGGCCTCAGATCTCATAGAATGTGGGGGAGGCAAACCTTGGCCCTGTGGTATTGGCAGGCTGGGCTCTTTCTGGGGTTCCTGATGGCCGGTTTGATGATTTTGAGCAAATTAGAAAAAGGGGTCCCGTTGGAGTGGATGTTACCCTACCTCTTGTTTCTGGCTCGTTAAGTCTACATGGCGGCCCCGTCCAGCAGGTCTGCCCAGGTCCAGCAGGTCTGCCCAGACCCAGGGCCATCTGCCATTTTGTCACTGCCTGAGACAGTGGAGTTCTCTGAATTCCCAGATGCCCCATAGACCTGGGCTAGCTGCTACCCCAGATAATTTTATGTATCACCTTAAGTCTTGCCTCCATGAAGACTTCCAACTGCCCTTTTCTGGACCTCAGCTTTCTATATTCCTTTTTGGGAATTGGTGAGGTATAATAACATACATTGGTAAAATGTATGCTGAATTCCACTGGTGCTCACATGCAGAACCCAAACTAGCCATTAGCTAGTGGACACATGACTGAGTACAGGCTGGTTTCTTCCTTGAGTCTTGACTCTCCTTTAGTCTCAAAAGACAGTATTTCCACTTAAAAAAAATTCTCAAAAACGGTTAGCCCGGAGTTCAATTTCTGAACGTATTTAATGAATACTGTTTGAATTTGGTTGAATTCAAGGTGATCATCCTTGGAGGAAAGGAGGAAGGGTGGCCTAGACTTAGGTGGGCCTCACTAAAACATCCAAGACCCCCCACTGCCAGGAGAAGCTTATATCTTCCTCGTCTCTGTGGGCCTCCTGGTCTTCCCCCTCTTCCCCTGACCCTGGCTCCAACAAAGGTTCTGAATGTCTTTGGGGGAAAGTCCTTGGTCTTACCGCCAGTGAAAGTGGATCCTGTGCTAAAAATTGACCTCTCCAATGTCTGGCCGGCTGCTTTCAGTACTGAAGACATTCTCCTGACAGAAAAGAAGGGAGGTGAACAATGGGGTGGGTTCTTCCTGAAAGTGGCTCTGACAGTGCTTGGAAACCACTGGGACTTTCTTTCCTTCTTTGTCCTTTATCTCTGCAAACCACTGCAGAGAGCCTTTGGTGGGGAGAAGGGGATGAGAGGATGGCCTCCAGGGCTGGTGGAGAAAGGGGGGGCGGGTGGGGGTGTCTCTGTGTGAGTTATGACCAGACCCCTCCTTGTCACCCCTGCTCTGAGGACTTGGGGCTCTCCGGTCCCAGGTGGCTCAAGGGCCAGCTATAGTGATTCTCCACTTTAGTGGCAGCTTGGACTCCCTGGTACACACTGGTTTGCTTGAAATAGGCTCTAGAGAAAACTTTGACGCCATGGACATTGGCAGATGCTACACATGAGAACCTTTTCTCTTTGGAGAGCTGGTTTCCCGGCACCCACTGGGTAAGGAAATGAAAATAATCGCATGTTCAGACTGTACACCCAGACCAATTCAACTGGAGTCTTTGTGTATGGGGCTGAGACATGGAACTTTCTAAGGCTTCCCAGGTGGATTCCAATGCACAAGTTGGAACCACCATTCCCATCCAATACTCTTGTTTTATACCAGCCTTGAGATCAAAGAGGTAGCAGCTTCTCACTCAATCCTGAGGGCTTCCAGGAGTCAGCAGCAATTCCTAGACTTTAGAAAAAGCCATTCTTCCTGTGGAAGAGAGTAAAAGGATCTCCAGGTGGTAGGGACTCACCTATGTGCCATCCGTTCTCTCTTTTGCTGTCCTCCTTCCTTACACATTTCCTGGTTTCTACCCCTTCCTGCCAGGGACTGAGATGTGCTCCCTGGGAACTGACATCTAGCATGGTCCTCAGAGTCAGATCTCCCTGAGGCGACAGGGCCTCTAGCACATAGTAGGAGATGGTAGAGGTAGTCTGTGATTGTGTCCCCGTGTGAGAGGTACAGAATTTCCCATAGGAGCGGAGAGGCCCAGGACAGAGCAGGGTTGTCACTAAAGATGGGATCTTTGCAGCAGTGAAAGATCTAAATGTCATTTCCATTCTGCGACGTCAGGAAAACCACTGGCCTGGGATTCCTCGGGGTTAGGCCTGGGGCCTCACTAGTCCCTGTGTCGCTGGGCAGCCCCCTTAACCTCTGGGACAGAGGGTGGCTGGAGGAGGCATGAGGGCCCACCCCAAGAGGGAATGGGTAATAAAAATAGTTTACGAAGTGCTTTCACATGCATGATCTCATTTGGGTTGATGACCCGGGCTCTTGAATGGAGAGGGAAGTGGGAGACTTGGGAATTTAAATTGCAGCTCCATTGTCTTGGGAAACCCTTTCCGGCAAATAGGAGCCAGCAAATCCCCACCTTGCTGTCCCTCCTTCTCAGGCCAGGAGCATTTAGAAGTAATTGAATCACTAGATTAGCTAATGCAGCCTCCATTAAGGCAGCAAGTTCCCAGAGGAGGGACCATTGAAGAGAAGCAGAAAGATCCACACCCAGCCTGGCCATCCTCCCAGCCCCCAACGCCACTACTCTGGTCTCAGTAGTGTGAAGAGAGCCCCGTGGACCCCATGGCTAACCACTTTAGACTTCCAGTGGATCTAGGATTTGAGGACGGGATTTATGATTTGTGATTTGAGGACTGATTTATGCCCTCCTTTGACTCCAGTTCCTTATCCTAAGGGGCAACAAGTTTATAACAGATGATGTGTTATTTCATCCTAGATTTTCTTTCAGGGTCAGCTCTTCTGATTTGGGGGACACTGAATCACAAGTTAAATAACTGACCAACCAAAGGTCATGAGATGGGTTGCTGGAAGGTCAGGAGCAAAACCTCAGGTCTTCTAAGTTTCTTTCCTTGTAGCCCAGCAACGTGTTCTGGTACGAGGTGGGGTGGGGGTGTAGGGTTCGCTCATTCACCCCGTGTCTGGATGCCTTCCCGTCCCTGTGCTAACAGCTGGTGGGGGAACAGTAATAAGGCCATCATGGTCCCCAAACTTAAGGGTTTACAAGTCCGATGACTGGCACGAAGGCGCTCAAGTCAACCATGTGTGGAATTAATGAACAAAGGGCAACTGGGCAACTTGAACAAATGAGTGTCTTCTCAACACTCGAAGGGAACTACAGTCTCCCCTCCGTAGGGTGATGAGGAATGTTGTCTACCGCCGTGCCTGAGGGCTGAGATCTTGCCCACTCCCTGCAGAGCCCTTGAGCAGCATCTCATTCAAACACTGCCCCCCCCCACCTATCTGCCCTCAAGGCGTCATGTCGTGACAGCAAGTGGCCCCCGTCTCTTCTCCCAGCCCTGCCCCGCCCGCCCCATTACCTCTGGGTGTCCAGGTGCTTGGGCTGGCTGCTCAAGCTTCCCTTCCTTGTGCTCACCTTTCCTGGCTCCTCGGCGCTGCTGCTGGGTTGTCCCCAAGAGGCAGGCTTGCGGGCCAAGAATGAATTTTTCCCACCTCATAGGCATCTTGCTGTTCGCTGTCTGGGTTTCACTGAATGATGAGTTCCTCCTAAGAGGCTTGGTCGGTCATTCAGTCATTCATTCATTTTGATCTTTCTTTTAAAAAAATGCTCTTGCCTCTCTCCACGATAGTATTTCATTATGGAAAAAAAGAGAAAACACAAAACACACACAAAAGAGAAATAGTATCTGCCACTGTCCAAGAATTCTGTTAACATTTGGTGCATTTTTCTCCAGCTTCTCAACACACACACGTTTGTTGATACATGTTCATACACATACACCTGCGTATGTTATATATATTAACAAAAGCCAAACAAAAATGAGGTGACATGTTGAGAGGTTTTCTTTTCATGGGAAAGGGTTCAAGATTGAACAGAGACAAGCACTGCCCATTGGGTGTTCTCTGTGGTCAAGGCGCCTCTTCCTGAGCTGGCTCCCAGGCGTGAGCTCTGTCCCAGCCAGCCCAGCGAAGGCAGGCTGCGGTTCCATCCCCCAGGACCACTGTCTTTACAGGCAGGCGGGATGGGTGGCCCATCTAGCCCGAGTCAGGCAGACATGGCCTCACTCTCCTCATCTGTAAAATGGGGGTGTAACTCGTACCCACCTCAGAGGGTTTGTGTTTATTATATCTGAAAACAGTGCCTGAGGCAAGGAGTGGGTGCTGGTAGTTTCTTTGGGAGGCAATCCCAGGAATCGGGAGGAGGCCGCAGAGAGAAGGAAGGCCATAGGGTTGGCTCTGTGCTGCTGGGGCCTCCTGAGCAGCTTCGAGAATGCCCAGAATTGGGAGATGGGGGCCTTTCCTACCAGCTCCTGTCCCATTGTTTGAGAGCTGCCCCAGGGGCATAAGCTCCCCTGGGTGGGCCTCTGGCTGCCTGCAGATCAAACCCCATGAGTCCCTGATGGGTCAGGTGGGTTGGAGGTGGGTCTGAGCTCAGTCTGAACACTGCATTGCAGCTGTGGTTGAAATTGGAGGTGGGCCAAGCACCTGACACAGGGCACTGGGCCCCCGTCCATCTCTCTCAGGCCACCTGCCTCGGGTGAGAGGCCTAGCACGAGGGGTGGAGAGAAGAGAAGCCGACTCCAAGAGGTGCATACAAAGCTTCAGGAGAACGATTTCAAAGCAGGGATTTTCTGAGGCCTCTGACTAGGAGAAGAGAGAAAAGAGCCAGGTGGGGAGGAAAAGGAGAAAGTCTTCCCAGGCCATTCAGCCTCCTGAACTGACATCAGATTGCACTGGAGAGAAGGGCTCTCCTTCTTGCTTCTCTGCTCCTTCCAGAAGCAGCTGGCCGGCCCTCACCTGCCACTCCTCTCCCCAGCCCCTCCCAAGGAGAAGGCTCACGTGAAACCAGGCGTGTGGGCTACGGGCGGAGAGGCCCCGGCTCTGGCCTGTGCTTGACCCTTGGCTCTCAGGCAGCGTGTCTCTCCACAGAAGGGAGGCACGGCATCCTCGGCGCCCCGCGGCTTATCGTTGGGGCCGGGGCATTAGTAGGCTCAGAACTACTCCAGGCCTCAGTTTGTCTAGTTGTAAAATGGGTGCAAATCCAGAACAGTGTCATGCCCGCTGGCACTGGTGTGGGCGAGCCTGCTCACGTCCTCAGAGCCCGGGAAGAGCACCCCTTCCCACACCTGCAGCTGGTGACATCTTGGAACTGGCATAGTGTGAGTATTCCTACCAGGAATATGGGCAAATGCTACAAATCGGGGCTTTTTTATTTGGACCTTGACCTCCCCATTCTGGCAGCCCCCATGGAAGGAAATGGGTAAAGGGTCGCCCCCTGTGAGTCTCTGGGGTTCAGAACAGGGAGTCAGGGAAGCGGGTGCCCACTCCTGCACCTTTACCGTAGTTATTGCTGTGTCTTGGGCCCACGCACTCTCAGCCGCCAGCTCCTGGGCGCTCAGCTCACGCAGCCGCACCTGAGCTTTGGGTTTGCGTCTGCAACACAGAGGGTGGTGACATCCTTGGTTGCTAGCCTGACAGTTTGTTGGGACTCAACCTCAAAACGAGACCACGTGGGAAAGCATGTGGTGGATGGTGACATGCAGCACAGGCATGGGGTGACACGTTTTCTGGGGGGGGGCAGGGCTGTGTCCATCAAGGGGAGGCACTACGGTGGAACCTTGCTTGGGGGGGATCCCCCAGACACTCTGGTGGTTCTGACTGTTCTCTCTGCACTTTACATGCATGAGTCCCAAACACTTAGCTGTCTTTTACAGACACAGGCTGAGACGGCCCTTTGGTCCCTTTCCCCGTCCCTGCGACCCCCTACCCCCGCCGGGAGCCTGCCTGCTACCAAATTGCTGCGCCAGCAATTTTCTCAGCCGCTTAAAAGGCCATCAAGACAGCATCAAACCGCCTGTACATGCGAAACCCAAATGCTTATGGAGCAGAGCCCAGAGTGGGATGCTAAATTGGATTCTATCAAATCAACATCAGCTGCGTGCAAGCCGCTGCTAATGAAAGGCTCCTAATGATGGCGTTTGTCGCTGTAAGGAGATGACTAAGCCGAGCAGGGGTGGCTGCTGGCCCTGGCTGGGCTGGGCTGGAAGGAGGCGCAGGGGAGAGGCCATGGTGTGGGACTGCCCCGGGTGGACGCCGGCTGCAGCGAGGAGGCAAGCAGCCATGCTCTCCCTTCCTAGAATGGGGATGGGGACACGCAAGGCGGTCACGATCTCCTGTCTATCGTACGCACAAAAAAACCCAGGGACACACTGAGGTCGTGGAGCTAAGTCCAGCCCAGCAACGGATATAAATTCTGAATTCTGATCTGGAAACTACTTTCCCACCACTCCCTGCCCGCACCCTTTCCTGAGCTCCTGGAGCCAGGTGGTGATTGCTCCAAGCAGAGAGGAGGGGACGGGGCCGGTCCAGGGCCTTGGGGCCTATGCTTTTCCATTCACGCCTCCACCTTCGCCGCAGGTCACACGAGCTGCTCTCTTCCATCTTCTCCTGACATGGGCACCGGCTCCCTCGTGTCGCTCTAACAAATCACCCCACACTTAGCTGCTGACAATGACACCAATCTGTTGCCTTCTGTTTTTTAAGTCTGACGTGGGCCTTGCCAAGCTGAGATGCTGGTGTCGGGAGGGCTTCATTCCTAACCGGAGCCTCTAGGGGAAGATCTGCTTTCTGTTCCCGCTTCCAGAGGCAGCCGTCCTGCATCACTTGGCTCTTGGCTCTTCTTCCACCCTCAGAGTCGATGTTGTCTGTCTCTCTGACCACGGCCAGGAAAGGTTCTCCACTTTAAGGACTCTATGGTTAGATCGGATCCACCTGGGTGATCTAGGCTAATGTCCCCATCTCGAGGGCTTTAACCTGAATTGCATAGGCTGTGATGGTTAGCACGTGGCCATCACAGGGAGAAGGGCGTCATTTTGCTCACCCCAGTGTGCATTCGTTGGAGCCTTGTTCCTCAAATTCCTTTTGTTTAGCTGAAATGCCTGGCAACCAGGATGGAGCCAGCTGTAATCTGCATGGACAGCCTTGGGTACTGTGCCCGTGAGCAGACAACACTGTAGAACCCCTGTCTGCAAGCTGCCCTGCCAAGGTCTAGACCAGATGGATGGGGGAGAGAGGCCTGTTTCTGGGGGCGCTGCCTTGAATCTCTATCCTCAACATAGTAAGCCAATGACGGTGCTGCACATTTGTCTGGTCCTCAGTGCTTTTCAAAATGCTCTCAAAGACACGTTGAAACTGCATTGTGTGCAGCTGGTTGGACGAGTGGAAATTACACCCATGTTGCAGAGTGAAAAACTGGGACTCAAGATAAGTCAGTGATTTGTCCAGCATCATTGATGACTTGATGACCGGGATCCAGGACTTTCCATTTGTAGTCCAGGGCCGTTTAGCAGGAGAGAACACCAAGAGATGGTGCTGATGACTCAGCGTGGACAAAAACTCCCTGGGGCAGTCAGAGGGCAGGGTGCAGGGAACAGTGTCGGCCTCAAACTCCCATTGTACTTCTCTGCTTTCAGTGCTTCCAGCCTGCTACCCCAAGACGGGTTTCGGTTGCTCCCTTCTAGAGAAGGTTCACGTACCCCAGTCACATGCTCTTGTGGGGTCCTGTGCACTGAAATTACCCATCTGTGCTTGCAGGCCACTGGGTAGCTGAGTTTCTGAGGGCTTGTATTATGATTGGCCTGGGAGCTGAATCTCAGATCTCAAGCTCGGCTTCGCCATCCCTTCACCAGCTGACCCTTGACCAATGTTCAACGGATAATGGATAGCCTCCCACGCATGGCAGAGTGTGAGTGAGCGCTGAGCAACTTTCGTGGTTAGATCATGCTGACACCCATAGACTGATGCTGGTAATCGTGGAGGGGTACATGAAGAAAGCATTGCTCTAGGCATCTCCAGCCAGGAACCTGCTCCACGTGGTGTCACATCTGTATGATTTTTTTCATAGGTACATTTGTATTCTAGTTTGCAAGTATTTATGAGCACGCATGACTTGCTCACATGTTGGGCACTCTGCCTGCCTGTACACTGCCCTCTAGCCACCTTGTCCCCCCACACTTACCTTCTATCCTCACTTCTGCCCAGAGGCTGCAGCTGCTTATAACTAAGTGGTCCCAGGGACCTTTAGGGGAAGAGTGGAGAGGAAATTGGCTCTGGAGTCTGGCTGCAGTGGTCTTAGACAAGTTACTTTACATGTTTAAGTCCTAACTTTTTCATCTGTAAAACAGGGCAATAATAGTTGCAACTCCTTACTGAGCGCTTATTATATGTCATGAACTGGTTTAATGGAAGTTGTATGTAGCTTTCGGGTACAGCTCATTTGACTCTTTTTTTTTTTAAGATTTTATTTATTTATTCATGAGACACACACACACAGAGACACAGGCAGAGGGAGAAGCAGGCTCCATGCAGGGAGCCTGATGTGGGACTTGATCCCGGGTCTCCAGGATCACGCCCTGGGCTGAAGGTGGCGCTAAACCGCTGAGCCACCCAGGCTGCCTGGCTGATTTGATTCTCAGTGTCTTTGTGATGGTCAACTTTATGTGTCAACTTGGCGAGGCTATGGTGCCCAGTTGTTTGGTTGAACAGCAATCTAGTTGTTGCTCTGAAGGTATTTTTAGATGAGATTAACAGTTAAATCAGCAGGCTTTGAGAAGAGCAGATTACCGTACGAGTGGGCCCTTTCCAATCAGTTGAAGACTTAACCTTAGAGAAAAGACTGAGGTCCGCGAAGAGGCAGGTATTATGGACCCAAATCTGTGGCATCAGCTCTTGCTAGAATTGCCAGCCTGCCAGCCTGCCCAGCAGATTTCAGATTTGCCAATCCCCAAACTCACATGAGCAATTCCTTAAAGTATCTCTGTCTACACATTTATGTATCTATCTCTGTCTATCTGTATCTGAGAACCTTGACTAACTTAGTAGACATAAAGAGGCAGGAAGTCAATGACACAGATTGACATAGAGTCAGGTCAATGACATAGATGAGTAAGTAGGTTGGACTGTTTGCCACTGTAACATGTACCTGTGACACTTCCCAGTCTCCTATACATTGAGATTGGTCATGGGATTAGTTCTGGCCAATAGAATGTGGGGAGAGGATTGTGTGTCAGAACTGTAATGCTTTGGAGTTCCCCATCCGGTCTTTGCCCTTTGGTTGGCCAAATGGAGAAGACCCAGTGGAGGTGTCTGAAGAGGAACCACTAGATGTCAGGAGCCTAGGTGGCCAAACCATCCTGTGGAAGGCCACCCATGGAATTGGCTGTGACATGGGCAAGAAGTAAGCCTTTCTGGTGTTAAATCACTGAGATGTTGGAGGCATTCATTGTAGCAGATGGTCTATTCTGACTAATCCCCTGTCCAGTGCTGCTTGGCCAGCAGCGGCAAAGTCAGGGCCCAAACCGAGGCAGCCTGGCTTGCTTTGCCACTGCCCTGCACTGCACACAAGGTGCCTTGTGGCCATTGTCGAGGGGGCAGAATGAGATCGTGTGCAATCGGCTCAGCGCTTGGGACACCCTGCATAGGATAGATGTAAATACACCAGGGAGCAGAGGTTTTATTTGGACTGGGGATTTGACAATGCCCCTTGTAGTGTCATTGTGAACAAAATGGAGTAATGTGTAAATAGTGGTTTTCTTATTGGTTGAACAATTGTCCGCAAGATGTGTCAACTAATGAACTGATGTCAACCGGGAAGTCTCCAGTGCTGACTCATGGCGGGCTTGTCCACTTCCCTAGAGAACCATACAATGTGACTGTCTTCTTTGACATTTTATCCGCAGATACATGAAGATATAGGAAGCATGCTTAACAAATTGATCGATGGAGCAAAGCTGGATGGGAGAACTAATATGTTGGATGACAGAGTGAGGTTTCAAAAAAAAAAGTCTGGGCAGGCCAGAACGATGGGATGAACCTAATAAGATAAAAAAGGTAGGAGGGATAAATCAAAGATCTACTTTTCATTCAGAAATGAACTGAAGGAAGACAGGATGAAGGAGGCTTGACAAAAGAGTGGCTCATGTGTGGAAGTCCTGAGGTCCACATTTGTGTGTTAGCCTGATATGAGTCAAAGGAATGACACAGACTCTTCAAAAATGGAGAACACTTCAGGCTGACCTACTGGAAATGGTGTCCCCAGACTTCAGTCATTCACTCATCAGCATATATCTAGTGCTTACTATGTACTAGGCATTGTGCCGGGTGCTGGAGACAGCGATGAACGAGACAGCCGGGCCCTGCCCTTGTGCAGCTGACATTTAGGGATGTGGTTGTCCTGAGCTCTCTTCTAATTGGCATTGACACCATCCTTCTCTTCCTATGTGCAAACAGATGGTAAAGGGCTTAGAAACCGTGTCCTGGGAGGAATGGTCCAAGGAACTAGGAGTGACAAGATCTAGGGAAGCTTAAAAAATATGAAGGCTCATCTGTGTGAATGAATGCTACACGTTTCAGAAAGAGAGAGAGAGAGAGAGAGAGAGAGAGAGAGAGAGAGAGAAGACCGGTGGCTGAGGAAAGACGTTTGATGTTTGTTGAGCTCTGGGCAAGTCACCGTACATTCCTTCTTTCATTTCATCCTCCCCGCACCTCTGCAAGGTAAACAGTATCTCCCCATTTCAGAGATGAGGAAACAAAGGCTCAGAGAGGTTAATGTGACTTTGGACGTGCTCATAATGCTGGCAAGTGGCTAAGATAGGATCCAAATCTCATCTGTCTAAATTCAAAACCCTATGTTCTTTCCTGTTCAGCACCCTGAGGCTGATTTCATTTAGTTTAAGGAAAAAGTTTCCACCAACTGCAACTGTACATAAGTGGGCCACAGGGTGCCTCCTTCACTGGGAGGGTTTTAGCAGAAGCTCTGACATTTTCCTGGAATAGCCTGCAAGGGCCTTCTCCATCAGCACGTGGGAGGCGGGAGGTACAGGAGGAGGCAGGCTTGGGTGGCTCAGCCCCTGGGCCTTCGTCTCTGGCCTCATTTGCCACGTTCTAGCCATGCTGGGCCCTAGGATTTCCTCAAAGAGGCCACATTCTGTCTTAGCCTGGGGTCCTCCCACACATCAACCTTATCACCCACTTTCCATGGATAACTTCTAGTTTAAACCCAGGCCTCACTTTCTGCAGGAAGATTGCCCTGGTGCTTGACACTGGATTAGGTGCCCCTACTAGGGCCTCTCCTGGCCTCCTGGCCTCTCCTTGGGAGCTGTAGAGCATCCTTGCACCGACTGGTTCGATGTCCATCTTCCTTGATAACCTAGAAGCTCCACAAGGACAGGGACACAGACAGGGGCAGGGGCAGAGTGTGCCTTATGTTCCGCTCTCTCCCCTCACTGCCTAACACACACTAGGTACCATGTAATAGTCTGGAGAAATTCATGATGTCTTCTAAGATCTGGTGATTATTTGGAAGCCTTGGGAAGAGCCAACATCTATTGGGTTTTCCAGGTTGCCTCTGTCTGACTGTGGAGCCGGGCTTGGCCTGGGCTGGGTTTACTCAGTGTAGACCATGCTGTGGGCATGGGGCAGCAGGGAGCCGCAGTGGCCACTGGCCTCAGCCCTGCGGTCTCTCCCACAGTAAGGGGATGGCCGTGGAACTGGGCCTGGCTGGGGAGAGGTGATGAGCTGCCTAGGGACCTGGCAAGTGTTGGGCCCCTTTGTAGGTGCTGGGCTGTCCTGCACATTTCCTTCCTCTCACGGGGTCTCCCGGGGCTCTGGCCCTCTGGCTTGGGGCCTGCAGCTTGCTTCTCTGTGGGTCCCTGGCTTGACTCTCTTCCCAGCAGGCAGCATGGAGAGAAGGGGGTTAACCATGGGCCCAAGACGCAGGGAGGAAGGGGGAGTGATGTCAGCCAGGCTGCCCGGCAGAGACAAGAGCCTCTAATTACTCTTTTCCTTTTTGTCAGAAGGCTGACTCCATCGTTACTGTAATAAAGGCTTGTGGACGGGGAGGAGGCCAGCTAATAAGGGAGCCATTGTCTGGTGATGAGGAGAAGTGGGAGATGAGGGACAGCCCAGGGGCTGGGGGCGAGCCCATTGGGTCACCTGGCCTGGGCTGCTGGGGCGCAGCGGGCAGGGCCCTCTGGCCAAGTTGCGTGAGAAATGCCTTGAGTGAAACTGGGCCTTGATGGTTTTGCTACTAAGTGGGGATGACATCCTTCGGGGGACAGGTTTTGAGAAGCTGTTGGGTTTGGTGGGAATGGTCCCGGCTGCTGGGTCACTGTCTTCTCTTGTGAATGTGTCATAATTGCTGTCACCTGAGCCATTTTCCTTCCTCAAACTGCCTTAGAAGGGAGACACTCCCAGGGGCAGGAAGAAGGTTCGTTCCTCTGTCCATAAGCAGCTGAGACTTTCATTTTGGCGTGATTCACGGAAACGGTTGTCTTCGCTGCCAGGCCACAGCGCCCAGGGCGAGGGGATTTGACCACCCCCCCAGTCACCAGAGGGTCCAGGATCTCGTGGACAACGTCACATGCCTGTGCACATGCAACCCCCTTGAGCCACTTATCTCCACACACCCCGCACAGAGCCCCCTGAGCCCTGTGGGGCTTCCCCACCCTCACCTGTACTCTCCACACCTGGGCTGTCACCCTCTCTCCTCTGCCCCTTTAAACCTCACCTCTGGCCCCCTGCAGGAAGGCTTCTTGAGCACTCTCCCTCTTTTCTGAGCCCTCTTCTTCTGGCCCCCCAATTTTACCACCTACTAGAATGCTGCCTTGACTTCGGAGCTACAGTTTTGGTCTGGAGCCTTGTCTGTTCCCCTAGACGACAGACAGGCCAGAGACTGTTTTTGCAGCCGTGTGAGAGACTTGGTCTTCAGGAAGTACCTGCTACATTGAATTAAATTGAGTTCTGGCCTGAATCCTCTCCAGAAAACTAGGCTGTTCCACTTTGAGTCATTGGGGTGGCTTGTGTTGGACAAAGCAGGTTGAAGTGACTTAAGTCCCCTCCCCAGGGACTCAGAGCCATCTTAACGAAGGCATATGTGGTGTCATCTTGGGGCGGGAACTGGGAGGGAGGCCATCCGAAGACAAAGGAGAGGAGTGTTAGGGGATGGTTTCCAGCTGCGTCTCCCAGCGTAATGTCTGTGAGGACGGGGTTCTGTGGTCAGAACAGTGTAAGCCAAGCTAAACACGTTTGTCTATAATGGGGCTTCTCAGATCCTTTAAAATATAAGTGTGCATGTGGATCTGTGGGAGGCCCACGTGTTACCTGCTGCTTCTCACTCTGGTGTCACCCTGCAGTCTCTTCGGGGGGAATCATCTCCTGGAAGCTGGCTCACTGTTGGGGAACCCCCCCCACATGTATGGGGCTCCACTTAGGGGACGGAAGGGTCCACACCCTCACATTCGGTCCAGGCCCTGCAGGACCAAGGGTCTTGGGTATGCCCTGTCCTCCACCTGCCTTGCTGGGTCCCCTCTGGCCATCCTGCCCCGGCCCATACTGGGGTGGGCTGTGGGCCCTGCCCCCTACCTGAAAGCTCTTTATCGAGTCTCTGGACTTCTCTTGCTCCCTTTGACCCCCCACCCTGGCCTGGATCTTCTAATTTACTCCCAGTACTACATCTCCATGTGTTCCTCTCAGTCACTGGTTCCATCCATGTTTGTCTTGCATTATTCTAGAAATAAATCTAGAAAATGTTCTGAGTTTGAAACAAAGAGGGAGAGACTCATAATATGGGCTTTATGTATTTTTTTGCCTAACTCTTTGGAACATCAGAGAGCTTTACAACCATTTCCCCAATGGCTCTTTCTCCATTTGGGGGGGCAGAGGCCCACAAAAGGCCCAGTGGGCTGCAGTGGGGAGACCTTGGCCATGTGTTACCACAGGTACCACCCCTGCCAAGTAGGGTTTCAGAAGATGCCAGTGAGGTCGGATGATCTGTGTGCTGATCCTAGATTTGCTGCTGATGCCCTGTGTTCCTCTAGTGAGTCCCTTCCTCTCTCTGGCCGTGGCATCCTCATCTGTGAAGTGGGGGCACTGGCGCATGTGGCTCTGAGGTCTCCCTGAGCGCACGTGGGCTGTGATATGCCTCCCTGTCCCTCCACAGCAGCCAAGGGGAAAAAGAGTTAAAGGCAAGCCAACACACCTGTCAAACTTGCAGAGCTTTCAAACACATTTTAAAAGTCGCAAAGAGCAGACCTACTACAAAATGAGGTCATCGTTTGAAATCATTTTGCCATAATAGGAAGCCTTAGGACGCCCAGTGCAGAGACTGTTTAAATTCCTTCTATGTTTATATAACAGCTTTGTTTCCGGTGCGCTGGAGGTACCTTGTCGTGTTTGGTCTTTACAGTGTATTTCCAGAAGGTGAGTTGTAGAAAGGGACTATTCTAGTTTTCACAGAGGGAAATTGAAGCATACAGAGGCCAACTTCCTCCCCCGGACTGACCAAACTGCATGGTGACAGAGCGGAGGATTTAGTCCTTATGTTTCCTGGAAATTTCTCCACTAGGATACCACCCCCCGCCCCAAGCCCTTGGGCTTCACATGGTCAATTGGAACCCAGCCTGCTCTTTGCTTCCTGCTGGTCATCCCCGACTCCAGCCTCATCCAGGCCAGAAATCTGGTAGCCATCCTTGTTTTTGTGCCTACATCATGACCTGCATCCAAGCAAGCGCCACCTTCCTCCTAACGATGGGCTGCCCTGGGTTAGAACTCCACCATGTTTCATCCAGACCGGACTTTTCCCATACCTTCCTAACTGGTCTCCTTGCCCCTGCTCTTCCTCCCTCAAATTCATTCTGCAAATGTTTAAACCTGGCTACATCACAACTTATGGCCCCCGTCCATACAGACTTTGAAACCCTTCAGTGGCACTGATTATTAATAGATATGCTATTTATCTAGCATAGTGTCTGAGAACTAGTGACTTCGCTTTGCAAATTTATCTGAACCATACCTTATGTTTTAATAACACTGGGCCAACAGTACTTCTCCAATTGAGCCACACAATTTTTTACCTCTATGATTTTGCTCATGCTGTTTTCTCTGCCTAGAGAACCAATGCAGTACTATTCTTTCCTTGGCTGAGTCCTGTCCCTCATCTTTCAAGACTTAGCTGATATGATGTGATGACACCCTTACCCACCTCTTGGCGGGATTAGGTGCTCCTCTCCTTTATTTATGTAATCTCTCTTACCTTCCTCCAACATGATGTTTGCATACCTATCTTCATTAGAAGATTTTAATTTATTTTTTTCTTTTTTCTTCTTTTTTTAAAATTTAAATTAATTTGCCAACATATAGTAAAACACCCAGTGCTCATCCCATCAAGTGCTAGAAGAATTTAATTTCTTGAGAGGAGGAACCACATCTTATTCACTTTTATAGGTTCAGTGCTGGTACTATAAAACAGAAAAAAATATGGGCAGGCTGGGGGTTTTAGAGAAAACTTGATCCTTGATTTTATTCTCAGAATAGTGGTGGGAAGCAAAATGCCCAAGGACTTATCCTAATGAAGATGGAGTGTTATTGTGCTGATCCCAGGGGTCTTTTCCTAAATGCTTTACTGAGATACAGATGCTCAGTCAGGGTCAACCAGGTCTCCTCAACAGCTTCTTTGGTTCTGAGTTTAAAGTTGTAGCCTTTACTCCCCACAGGAGCTATTTACTTGGTCTAGAGAAAATGTCCATCCCAAAGCCGCAAATGTTCCCATGACATTGGATAGCCATCTTGGAAATCTGTGTCATTGACCACAAGAAAGAATTGGTGAAAGATCATCGCAAGACCAAACTCATCCTTTCTACAAGGGCGGACATACGTAAAACTCAGTGTTACTATCTGCTTCCCAGCACTGGTAGTGGAGGAAGGGGGATAGAGGGTAGGTGCCATTTCAGGGATGTGTGTGTGTGTGTGTGTGTGTGTGTGTGTGTGATACACTTGTTTTCCCTTTTGCTTAGGAAGAGTGAATCAGTGTTGGGACAGAGTCCAACAGCAGACAAGGTCTACCAGGAGTAGCAATTGGCTTTCCCTCCCACAAGGACACTTCATCTCTGTACATCCATGGGCCAAACAAAGCAATCACTGCCTCCCCCTGTCTCAATCTTTTACTCAATCACTTAATTATTTCTCAGGTCTGGGTGGCATAGCCACCACCCCAGTATTAACCCAGAGTATAATTACCCATCCTATTCCTCACCACTGCACCTCCTGTTTAGATCTCTTAACTGGACCAAATTTCACCCGTCTTCTTGCTGTGGGCATAAAAAGGACCATGGGCCTCTAATCACTGCCTGGGGCCTTAGAGCAGCCAGCCATAAACTGCAATATCTGCTCGTTTATTCCTGTTCATTCAATTGGCTCCAAATTGCTCTGAACAAATTCTTGGGCTGCAGAAGAAGCTGTGCAGGCTTATTTTCATTAGTGTGGACACTGAGCAAGGAGAGAGGGAGAGAAGAGGGGAAAAAAAAGAGGGGACTCTGTTGCCAGAGTTTTCTTTGCCCCTGCCCTGATCCTTACCACCACCTCTCCCCCATACTCCTCACCTAGTTCCTCTGCACACAAATCCTCCCTTCCGTGTAGGAAACAGGCCACTGTGAGGTGCCCGTCTTCTGCTGAGACTCTGGATCTTTTTGGTATAGACGACTCACTCCCATTAATAAGTCTGTTATGGGAAGGAGATCTAAACCTGTGCTCCCCTCCAGCAGCATCATGCTCCAAGGAAGAGATGCTCTACCTGACTGTGTTTTTATCTCCCCCAAGGAAGAGATAGAGGAGCTTGGTCATGGGAGACATAGTCCCAATGTGGCCATTTGAGCAGGACTGCAGAGTCAACTGCATGATGATCCTAAAACAGTTCATTTATTCCCTTCCTGCTATCAGCACTGTCCTTGTGAGACCAACTCCTCTTGATATCCTTGGGCTGAAAGAAAGGCTCTGAGGTCAAGGCAACTGATTTCTCTGTCCCGTGTTCTTTCTTGACTTCCTGACTTACTGTTTTTATAGTCTGAAAGTTCTCAGTGATGTCTGATTGGAATCGTCCTTATATAAGAGAAGCCTGTTTCTTTTTTGGTTCATCTTCACTTGGTCGTTTCTGTCTGTAATTTTTTTAAACTTCAAGGCAATTATGAAAGTCTTATTTCACCTCCTTTGGTCTTCTGTTCTCCAGGCCAGCTTTCCCTAATCCCACGGGTTATAGAATCACATAACTGAAGAGCCAGACAGATTTCCTTTACTCAGCTCTCTTCAGCTTGACTTTACTGCCCTTTATTTATGCATATGAGTGATTTCCTTTAGACGCTGTCCAATTTCTGTGTAAGACCTTAAATATGTGGGTGCTTAAGCTTCTATTTATAATGGCCCACGCAGTTCTGGGGTTGGGCTGAATACTTAAAGTGTGATTCTTGTTCTTTCAAGCTCTCTTTCTAAGGTTGGAGGATGGGCAAGCATTCATTATTGTTGATTTTTCTTTTTCTTCAGGGCAGGGCAGAGAGGTATAGGCGTGGGGGCAGTATAGATTTTCAGAAACCAGTTCTCCCATCTTAGTTCTATGAAGGAGGGCTTCCCAAGGGAGATGGGGCTATGGTAGAAAGAATACTGGGTTTGTATCAGGAGACTGGGTCCTAGGTCCGGTTCTCTCAAGTCTTGCTGTATAACCGTGACAAGTCACTGTACCCTCTAGGTCTCATGTCTCTGTCTAAGGCCTGGGCTCATCTTGCAGATAATAAAAAGAGCCCAACTCCAAGCCAGGCTTTTCTAATAAGAAGATCCAACAACCAATATTTTCTACTACATTTTCTCTCATAATGTTATGGAGATGGTGCAATAGCTACAGGAGCTGGAGTGATTTCAAAAAGGATCAAGACCCTATTTTTCTGTCTGTAAAAACATTTTCGCCTCCCTTCTTTGACAGGGTTGGATGCTTTAATGTCTTGGACCTTGATGAGCAGACTGTCCACTGCAGTAGGTTCATCTCCCTGCCTCCTGTCTCTCCTGGGCTCAGCCCAGAGCCATCAACTCAGAGAGAAAATGCAGCTTTTTTCTAGTAATGGAGGCTGGAATGGGCTTGGAGCACTGCGGCAGTGCTGCAAGTCTGAAACCTACGCCCCAGGGGCAAAGGCAGAGGAGAGAACTGGTTGACTCAAGGCTGTTTCCCAGAGCTATAGATTCCTAGCAGCTAAGCCAGATCTGCCTGGTAAGTCAGGAGAAAGGGCTGGCCAGAGGGAGGGTGACATTGCCGTTCTCCACTCCAGTAGAATATTCTGGGCATTATAATTCAGGACTCTTAGGGCAGGCTTTTCTGTCTGTGTCATCAATTTTTTAAAAAAGATTTGTTTATTTGTTTATTTATTTATTTATTTATTATTTGCGAGAGAGAGAGAGGAGTAGAGAGAGAGAAAGAGAGAACATACAGAGGCAGAGGGAGAGGGAGAAGCAGACTCCCCACTGAGCAGGGAGCCCAATGCAGGGCTTGATTCCAGGTCCCTGGGATCATGACCTGAGCCAAAGGCTGATGCTTGACTGACTGAGCCCACCCAGATGCCCCATGTGTCATCAATTTTATTTGCCTTCCCTCTCTTTTTCTCTTGGAACCTCCTGCCACCTGCCAGCTCCCCAATTCATGGTTGGTATTACTGGTGCCAACTTACTTATTGCTCTATGTACCTGATTGCATTTCTTCACAGTATCTCTATGAGATGGTCATTGCTATTGTCCTATCTAATAGAAGAGGATACTGAGGACCAGAAAATGTTAAGTCATTTGACCCAGGTCTCAAAGAGAGTGAGCACCAGAGATAGGACTCAATCTGTAGTAGGTCTGATACCCAAACCATGCCTTGGCCACCATAGTGTAGAAAAGATGGGAACCTACATTACAAGAGACCAAGGACAGATATCCCTCTATGGGTCCTTGGTGTCCAGACTTGGGCCCCTCAGTGCTCAGCTTAGCCATGTGTTCAGCCTCTCAGAGATGCTTTCCTTTGAAAGATATATCCCCATCCTTCTTGGCAAGACCAAGTGGTTATTGGGAAAGAACTGGGACCACAGATTCTAGAGACCTTGTATCTAGTTTTGGTTTCACATTACACAATGTGTGACCTTTGACAAGTTAGTTGATTCTTGCTTTTCTATAAAATGAGACTAACATTTCTCCTCTGGCTGTAGCCTGCATCCCCTTCCTGCATGGCATAGAATAAAAGATCATGGACTTGGAATCAGGCAGTGGGTTCCAGTTTTCAGCTCTGCCACATAACCACCTTGTGACTTCAGACATCACTTTAACCTCTCTAAGCTTTGATATATTTTTCTGTAAGATGGGTTTAATAATATTTGCCATGACAATAGGGTTTTGTTTGAATCAAATGAGATAGCAATGCTTTGAAGAGGAAACGTCCCATGCAAAGGTAAAGTAGTGCTAATGGCATAGATGTGTATAGGAAGTTTCATGTGAAACACTTTGAGTTCTTTATCATATGAGTTCTTTATGTATAAGGATGCATGTATAAGGTTGTGGTCATTGGAAGTTCTGTGTTTAGCAAAGAAGTGAGCATGTTAGACTTTCCATGGTGTTCAGGTCTCGGTACTATCACTATCATCTCCTTCATTGTCTGCTGGCATCTGGGAATCAATGAATCATTAGAGCTGCCCAAATTCTTACCTAGTCATTCACCAAGCCATCACCGTGGAGGACCTTTGGGACAGGACAGAAAAGAAGAGGATAAAGTGAAGGGGATATGAGTCCTCCAAGCTTCTGGTTCCTGGAGATCACCTCCCTACTCTGGTGATTTTCTGAATTCACTAGAAGCTTCCCCTAGTAGGCCAAAAGTTTCAGTGGGAGGACACACTTTGGAAAAGGCTTGTTTCAGGACTGGGTCCTGAATACTCACTCATAGATCCTAACTAAGTCATGGGAATCATGGAGACTTTGCACTAGGACTGACCAAGTCTGAGCTAATTCACTGAAGAAAACTTCACATGTTGTGGATATTTCATATGGACAAAGAACCAGTGAGGACCTATGCATGGACAGAGTTACTTTTTAGGCCATTACTAGTATTATGAAAGCCATGTTTGTGCCTGCCTGTGCCTTTGCATTTAGGTGTGTCTAGGCCTGATGTATATCACATGGATGGATATCTAGATTATCCTCTAAAATGTTCTGGGAGAGGAGAGTCCAAAACTGCCCTAGGCAAGACAGATAAGTATTAGCAAATTTAACAATCTACAAGCCTGGATTCTCTCCTGTGTTTAAGAAATATTCTTGGGTTCTCAGGAAAGGGAAAATAGTTTGTTGACCTCTCTTTGAAGATACACTATTCTTTTTATTGAAACTTGTTCTCAAGCCTATTAATGTCAAGAATTGTAGAGGGCCTGAGATTTTGTTCTACTTGCAACCTAGTAAGTTAGCCTGTTATTGTTTCAAGTTGGCAGAAGACATGAGATTCTTGGATTAAAGATGGAAAAAAAAATGGAAGACATCACTATGGCAAAAGCAGTAGCCACTTTGTCAACATATTTGTGTTGGCCTCCTGAGCCCCATTTCCCACAGGGTGGGAATGAAGGTGGCCAGATGAAGCCTGTACACACAGGAAGTTCCATGATAGATGAAGAACTCTGAGCTTAGGGATCACAAATCTTTTATAACAGACAGTAAACATGCCTGCCCTTTGCTCTAGAGCAAGACCCTATCTCTATCTTCCAGGGATGTTTGCTATGTAAACATTCACGAAAAGGTGGTCTGGAACAAAGGGGAGTCTGCACCCTGCTTATAAGATAGGCAAAAACGTGAGAGTCCTATGGAGAATTGTCTACAAAAATTTATTAGTTTTATTATGTTTAGGTGAGCAAATTCCAGTTTCTTTAAACTTTTGGCTGAGTTCTGTCTCCCACCCCTTCACTTGTTAGGCACATAGTCCTACTTGGGTTCTTACTATCTTTGAGTCCTGTGGTTTCCTACCTTTTGGGCCTGTACTATCCAGACAGACCTGATGTTCTGCTGTAGGGAACTCCCCGGGGACTTCCATGAAGGAGGCTCCAAGGAAACTGCACCTGGAAGACATATTGCCATCATCTCTTCAGTTCTTCAGTTCTGGAAAGATGAAGACAAATTGCAGGCAATTTAGAGACAAGTAACTGAGGTGATTAGGGGTGATGTCAGGGGGAAGATGAAAAGAAGTGCACAGGCAAGCGTCTGCTCCAATGGTGCTGAAGAAATTGGAGAAAAGTGATGTGGGGAAACATCCAGTGCCCCACTGAGCAAGGCTGAGCATGTCTTTCTAGATACAGACCTCTGATCCTGTTCCTCCCTAGCCTGACCTTTCTATGCACTCGTCTCCTCTTTTTATAAAGCTGGAATGAAAATGGCATGTTCTTTTTGGAGACTAAGGGACATAGTGCAGATTAATCACCTAGAGAAGTGCCTGCTACCTGGAAGATGTTTGAACAATATACTATTTTAATAATGGAAAATTTGAGCAAGAATCTTAGAGAGCCTCATACTGAGCATCTCAGTCTACACAGGAGGAAGCTGAAGCTCAGAGGGAAAGGTGACTGATCCGTGGGCACGCATCTCATTACCAGAATAGGGCTAACTAGCCACCAGGTCTCTGAACATCGAACTTGGTGCTATGAGGAGATGAACTGGTTTTCTGTTGTTTAGTTTCTCAAGCGAAGGTGTGATCTTTCTAGATAAAAATTCATCCGGAGTATTTAGGACATAAGAATATGTTAGGGTTACTTGTTATTTTAATGTGTTTCAATTGCTAATGCCCACGCACTGAGAAAAAGTAATCACAAGTCTATCTGATTTCAAGTTCTCCTTCAGAGTTCCTTAAAGGAGGGTAAGTTGCTTTTATGAAAGCATTTCTGAGATAAAACACGACGTTTTTATTTCCCAGACCTCCTGGTGAGTTTGTCCTCTTGCTCACTTTGGATGTCGACACTGATGGCTGAGTGTGTATGGGCTTTTCTTCTGTGGGCTGACTTGGGGTAGCCACAAGTTCCTTGTTGAACAAAGTTCTCTCTTAGGTGTGAGTGAGAAAATTTATTCCAACTTCCCCCAAACAAATTAAGCTTCCTCTGACAACAGAGGTTAAGGGTGCCAATACTTTTTGCTTCTAAGAAATCACTTTTTTTTTCAACAGTTACATTAATCACAGGATGATTATTTACTGATCTTACAGTAATTAATATCATCTGCCAATTAGAGATTTTCACTCATATAAGACCATTGCTATCTCACCGTGTTAAAATAATTCTAAACCATAAGTCAACACCTGATTTTTTTAGTGTATCTGGGCAAGCTTATCTTCAAAAAAATTCTGTTGCCTTTTTGGAGATATTGAAAATAGTCTAAAGATGCTCAGTAATATTTTTAAGAAATGCTATGGCCCACCACTATGAACTACAGGATAAAGAAGCAGAAGGGATTTCAGGAACAGTAGAGTCCAACTTATAAATTTATAGGAGAAACTGAGGCCCAGGGGTTTGGTCCCTTGCCCAAAGACCCTGGCAGAGGTCTCTGAGAATAACTCCCAGCCGTCTTGATGTTCCTCTCTCTGAGAATGACTACAACCCAGAGGGAGGCCCCCAGGGCCACGTCCAGGCTGTTGTCCTACTCTGGTGAATCCCTCCTGGATTGGGCCTCAGAGAGGTTGCTCTCAATCCTGTTGAACGCTGAGCTTATTAGTCTCTTTCTGAAGAGTACGGCTTTCAAAACAGAGCCTGAAGGATTCTTGATGTCAAGTCCATGAAGGACAGCATGGGTGAGAGGAATTCCATATGCTTGATGCTGCGTGACTGCAGCCACTCTTGTGCCTTCCCTTTATGTGTCTTGTTCAGCTCTTTGTTCAGTTTCATGAGATATCCCACTTCCTTCTAATGAATTCTTCCCTAAAAAATATAAAGATCATTTACAGTTGATTTCTGTTGCTGGCAACCAAAGAATTTTAGCTAAAGGAGACTTGGGATTAGCAAATAGCAATACTGGCATTAGAACCTAGGTCTCAGCATTCTTCTAACACTCTTTCTTGTATGACATGCTGCCACTCAAAAAAAAAAAGCGATCTATGAATCCTTGGTATAACTTCTGCTTTGGATGATGCAATAATTATTGGACAGTGGACGTTCTAGGAACAAAAGAGACTTTTTCCGGGAATCCTTATTGAAAGCTCCTTTGAAAATTGTGAGTTAGAGGAAACAAAAATCACACATATGCCTAAATACTCTATTACATTAAACTAGAATAATAGATTCCATTTACTTTAAGTTGAGATATTATTATAACACAATCTCTAGGGTAGTTTTACCAAAGCATTCGTATACAAAATAGAAAGACATTCTCTGGATTTTGAACTATCTGTCACTGGCATGTTTAATAATACCACTTCGTTTTCTATGAGTTCCTGGAGGGATGCAAATCACTGCACTATAGACGAATGAAGATGCTTCTCTTCAAGGTTGCGAGGGAAAAAAAAATTCTTTTTTTTACTACCATCCCTCTTCTATCAATAAGGAAACCAAAGCACTGAACTCATTTAATTGCTCAAGATCCACTGAGGGGAGGCAGAGGCAGGGTCAAGGGATGCAGCAGAATGAAAACTCATGTGTTTGCTGGTCTCAAAGCTTGGGTTTAGCTTGAGAAATGTATTTTGAACAAGAACATAAAGGAGGTTTAGTTTGTGTATTATTTATCTTTATTGTCCCAGGGCCTAGCACTTAAACAGGTACCTGATAAATATTGAAGGAAGGAAGAATGGGGGGAGGGAAGAAGAGTGGATAGAGGGAGGGAAGAAGGGAGGGAGGGATGAGGGAAGGAAGTCTGCATGCTGCGTTGGAGGTCATGAAAGGAGTGCTCAGTTGAAAATATGCTAAGAACTCCTTGGGACACATGCTCAGGTGAATTAATGAGGACACGCTGAGAAACCTGTAGCCACCATGGTTGAAATGGGGTCTGATGGGGAGTGGAAAAGATGCCAAACAGGACAGGCAAGGAGGGTAAAGAAAAATCAAATGAAAACAAAGGTGAAGGTGTTGAGGTTGAAGGTGAAGAGGTGAAGAGGCTGACCTTGACTCTGAAGAAATAGTGGCCTAGAGTGTGGGGTATGCTATGTTTTTCGTGCCGCTGGGCTCCTTCCACCCACCTTGCCTTTTAGCCTCTCTCCTTGTCCAGGGTTCCTGCTACTCTCCTGTTCTAGAACAAAACCAGCCTTCTGGAAACAGAAACACTCCCCTGGCCGAATAAGACATGGATTATTTATTTATTTATTTATTTATTTATTTATTTATTTATTTATTTATTTATATTTATTTTTTTAATTTACTTATGATAGGCACACAGTGAGAGAGAGAGAGAGGCAGAGACACAGGCAGAGGGAGAAGCAGGCTCCATGCACCGGGAGCCCGACGTGGGATTCGATTCCGGGTCTCCAGGATTGCGCCCTGGGCCAAAGGCAGGCGCCAAACCGCTGCGCCACCCAGGGATCCCTGGATCCCTTTTTAAAGGGTTACCAAGCCCTTTGTGTCTTAACAGATTTATTTATTTATTATTTATTTTTTTACATTTTTAAAATTTAAATTCAACTTGCCAACATATAGTAGAACACCCAGAGCTCATCCAATCAAGTGCCCTCCTCAGTGCCTATCACCAGTTACTCCATCCCCCCGCCCACCTCCCCTTCCACGACCCTTTATTTGTTTCCCAGAGTTAGGAGTCTCTCATGGTTTGTCTCCCTCTCTAATTTTTCCCACTCAGTTGTGTCTTAACAGATTTAAACCTCGGCCTACGACACTGGCTTTGTAGTGGTGGAATTCAGATTGTCAGCCAGAGGATTGGTAAGGTTTTGCTTGGTGCCCTGAAATGAATCTCACAGAAAGACTGTCACTGGCTTCTTCCTGCTTTTCCTCAAGACATCCGTCTTCTTCCTAATTCCTGACTCAACCCTCCTCCAGACACCTGAGTATGCTTTGTCATCTGTCTGTCCAGTTTTCTGCTGCTTACCACCTGACAGCTGAGCCAAGCTTGGAGGAGTTTTAGTAGCAATCACATATGCACGGAGGGGATTGTTTGCTCCATTCAAAGGGGGTGTGTACTGTTCATGTGGCACACAAGGGGCTCTTCTCACAGACAACCAGGTCTGCTCCTGGGATAAGTGCATTGTGCTTTGGGCCCAGTGTGGCATGGCCTCCTTTCTTGAGGTGTAATTAGTGATCATCAGGGTCATAGACAGACCCATGGTACAGTAGAAAATTTTAGGGAAGAGTTCAAAGGAGCAGTATGGGGGTGGATTGAGGTGTAATACAATAAGAACAAAAGAGGAAAGTTACGAGGATGAGGATGGGTCCATCTGGCCACCATGGCTAGATGTCAGCTGACATTTACAGGTGTCTACCAGGAGCCAGATCACCTAGAAGATTCCTATTTTGGTGTTTGGGGAGCAGGCAACTAGGACCCAATGGGAAAAACTTGAATGCCACAGAATACCATGATGATTGAAGGTAAGTAGTATAGTTTAAGGATATGAATAAACTCTGTGTGTGTGTGTCTGTGTGTGTGTGTGCCTTCCAAATTGATGGAAGGCTAGCAACTGAGACTTTGTTAAAGAGCCCACTCTAGGGATCCCTGGGTGGCGCAGCGGTTTGGCGCCTGCCTTTGGCCCAGGGCGCGATCCTGGAGACCCGGGATCGAATCCCACGTCGGGCTCCCGGTGCATGGAGCCTGCTTCTCCCTCTGCCTGTGTCTCTGCCTCTCTTTCTCTCTGTGTGTGTGTGACTATCATAAATAAATAAAAATTAAAAAAAAGAGCCCCCTCTATCAAGTAACTGTTATATTTTAATAAATCCACATCAACTTCTATTCTAACCATGCCAAGTGCTCCTGTGTGACTCTGAAATCAGCCTCTTTGAGGGCATGTCAGACTAGTGCTTTCATCTTCTGGTGCCTCAGTTTCTCTTCCAGATGAGTATTTCATGTTTATACCTTCAGTCTCACTTAGCTGTATCAGCTCTATAGCACAAAACTATTCAAACTCCTGCCTTAATAAAATGACAAGTCACATTGGATGGTGATGGGCTTCCTGGGTCACAATAGTGAAGGGTAAACCTGTAAATGCCAAGGTTCTGTCTACAGTCTGGAAGTGCTCCCTTGTGAAGTGCTTTGGTGGGGCTGCCACTAGACTCGGTTCCATTTAAAGCTCTGAGCAACTCTGTTTTGAGATGAAGCACAGGAGGTTCTTCACTGAGTCGTGAATGTATCTGAGACATTCTCCTTCCTTTAGGCTCTGGGGGGCAAGATCCAGGCTGCTGAGCCAGCTGCTGTGGTTCTGGGACAGCATGGGGCAGCTGTAGCCCCAATCTCCCTGGCTCTGAGAAGGATGCTGGCATGGGGACCTCAGTATGGGGGAGGCAGCAGATAGGGGGAGCCCAGCACAGGGATGCATGCGAGCCAAGCCCGGAAAAGGCAGTAGCACCTGCCAAGTTGATAAAGAGCACTGCCACCAATCTTGAAATCAAGTGCGGAAGGAGGGAGGGAGTGGAGAGGGGGAGGCGAGGGGCCCATGTCCCCACAGGGGAGCCAGAGCACTTCCTTTCGGGTGTGATTCCCGGTATGCGGTATGTGTGGCACAGAGTCATTCAGAGAAGGGAGCTGGGAGGAGGGAAGAAAATCAATTGTTTTTCATATGTATTGATTGCCTTCAACCAATCTCTGCTGTAATGGAGAGGGAGGGCCCTGGAGGAGAGGAGGTCAGCCTCTGAGGGTGGGTGAGTAGCCATCCACTGTGGCAGTGGGAGGGCCATGGGGCCACTGAGGGGGTTCCGGGACAGCGAACTGCCCACAGTGTTCCCCAGAGGGTGCAGAGGGGACGTCACTCAAGTCTCCCCAGGGCCAGGCGGAAAGACCTAAAGATGCTTGATTTAATGTTTCGGGTCAGAGTCTCATCCAGATGGATTAGCTTTCTACCCCCTATTGTAGAAAATGATACACATAAGAAATGGCTACGGGAGAGAGTAAGATGGTCGAAAAAAGGCCTAATTTCACCGAAGTGTTGCAACCATTTCAATGTTATCGCTGTACCTGGTGTATATAGTTGTGGGAGAACCACTTGTCCTACATATCTACACTCTCTCTTGCCTTTTTTTTTGCTTATCTCTATAGTGCATTTTCCACATTATTAAAAGCTCTTCCAAACATGGTTTGAGAAAGAATTTTTTTTGGCCTAAAATAATAAATGGCCATTATAAAAATTGGGAAAATATAAAAAAGAAGTAACAACACTCATAATTTCACCACCCAGAAATGATTCCTCTTGATACTTTAGCATATTTCATTGTAAGCTTTTTTCTATTCATATATATATTTATATAAAGTCTATTTTCCTCCATGAAATTTTGATCACGAAGTATGTATAGGTTTTATGTTCTGCTTTTTCCCTTACATTAATAAAAACTTTTACATTATGATTTTAAATGTTTGTATGATATTCCATTGTATGTGTACACCAGTCTTTATTGGTGTAACAGATTTGCTGTTGTTTCCAACATTTGGGTTATTGTGAACACAGTGATGGCTTTCCTTACATCTGTCTTTAACCTCTCGTCTCTCGATACATAGGAAAGATGATTATTTTTTTTAGGTGGTTCTGAGTTTTTCCCTCAATTTCAGGTGGAAACTCCCATCCTCAAGCCAGTGATGCTCTGCCTGTACAATGCCCTGAACTGGGCTCTGAACCTGCTGGAAGCCTCCTCGCTGGTGGTGGTCTCCTTCCAACAATCCTCATCTTTTTAAATTAAAAAATGAATTTTTGATTTAGTAAAGTGTTTTTCTAGAACTTTGCTACCTAGTGTGTTAACACATAGCCACTGGCTATATGTGGCTCTTCAAATTTAAGTTAATTAAAATCAAATAAAATTATAAATTCTGTGTCTTGGTCACACCAGCTACATTTCAAGTGCTCAAGAGACACAGGGGATGCACGGCTACCATATTGACCACGGAAGCTTCTAGCGGACAGCACTAGGGAAACAACTACCCTTAGATTCCAGCAGCGAGTGGCAAAGCAGGGTCCGGGAGGCTGACGCACCCAGGAAGACCAGGTGTTTGGGGGTGAGTGGCTGGAACACACCAGGTATTTGAAAAGGACAGCGCTTGGGCCACAAGACACACCAACAGCACAGCTCCAGGCCCTTTACATTCACATTTCAACTGTCGTGCCAGCATCCAAATTCAAACTGCTGCCTTCCCAGCAATTGGCATCAGTCAGCTTTATAGAAAGGCCTCCAGGCTTTAATTACTTTGGAGACAGGCTGGTGGCCAAAGAAAATCTTGTTACAAACTAGTATTTGTTTCAGAGGCAGATTCTAGACCCCATAGGAGACTGTGTTTAAAGACCCCCTTCCAAGGCAGTCCTCCTTGCTTGTGCACTGCCTCTTCTCAGAAGACGTCAGCTCTGTGAGGGAGAAAAGTGGAGGCGTTTCAACTCTCCAGGCCTCAGACTGGCCACAGGACCCCGAGTTCCAGAAGAGCAAGAGCAGCAGCCGAGCTTGCCTTGCTCAGGGATGGATCCCCACGGCAGGCACAGTGCAGGTGCTCCCTATTGTTTGTTGAAGGAATGAACAACAGTGATTTTACAGCTCAAGTTCATCTGCTCTTAGACCCAATCTCGACATGTAAGCAAAGCATGGTAATAAAACACATACTGGTGATGTTACCACCCAAATTTAGAAGTTGTGCTTCACTGATACCCAGGATGCTTCCTGCATTCTTCCCCTAGAATGCTCAGCCTGGATATTCCATTGAGATAACCACTTTCTTTAATTTTGTGTTTACCATTCTCTGGACTTTTCAAATATAGTCACAGTTCCTCATCTGTGTGAACCATTAAACAATATGTTTCATTCTGCTTGCTTTGGAGTTTAAAAAAGACATATCAATGATATCGTTGGAGATTTGCTTTTTGGTCAACATTTTTAAAAAAGATTTTTAATGTATTATTTATTTGAGAGAAAGAGAGAGAGAGCACATGAGCAGGGGGAGAAGTAGAAGGAGAGGGAGAAGCAGGCTTCCTGCTGAGCAGGGAGCCTGATGTGGGGCTTAATCCCTGAACCCTGAGATCATGACCTGAGCCAAAGGCAGATATTAACCGAGCCACCCAGGTGCCCAACATTTTGGTTTTTAAGATTATCTTTGTAGCTATGGGTAGATGTAGGATTTTCCTTTTTCACAGCTACTTAATATTCCATTTATGTCAATATGCCAAAATGTATGTATTCACTCTTTTGCTAATGGCAATTTGGGTTGTTTCAGGCTTTTCATTTTAATATTATCTTCGCACTTTTCTGGCTTACAGGTGAAAGAATTTCTCTGGGAGGCATATACTCACTTGCTGATGGTGGGTGCACTTTTGACTTTCAAGATGTATTCAGATTTCCCAAAATGAATGCATTGATTTTTCTTACCCCAAAATAGAGTTCCCATTGCTTCACATCCTTGCTACCACTTGTTATTCTCAGTTTTTAAATTTTTTGCCCACCTGGTGGGTAAAAATACGGTATTTATTGGGCTCCTAATTTATAATCTCCTGATCACTAATGAGGTTGGTCATCTTTTCATAGGTGCTTCTGTTTTCATGTTTCCTCTTTAGTGACATTTCTATTCATCTCTTTCTCTGTTGGATTATTGTCTTTTCCTAAATTGACTTGTAAGAATTACTTCGGTTCTGAATACTAATCTTTCACTGATTAAATAGATTTCCCGTGTTTTCTCTCACTTGTCATATACTTATTTAATGCTATCTTGTGATAACTAAAACCTTCTTTTTTTGAACAGAAGTCTTTGATTTTAGAGCAGTCAATATTTATCAATCTTTTGTTTCTTAAGAAACCCTTTTAATCTTTGAGCTTATAGAGAAGACTCACTTATATTCTTTTCTAAATGTTTTAATGTTTGCCCTTTCTATGTAAGTCTTCAATCCATCCGGAATTGATTTTTTATGTGAGAAGAAAGTAGGAATTTATATATTTACCTTCTTCTCTGCTTCCTTGCCTTGGATTTTCACTTGTCTTGGTACCTTTTAGTGTACACCCCCACTTTCCCCAGTGACCTGAAATGCTATTTCTGTATCAAGGGTATGGATCTGTATAATGGATCTTGATCTGGTGAAATAGGTCCCTCTACTTCATTATTCTTCCTAGGAAGTGTCTTTTGCTCATTCTCAATGATATGAGGAAAGATGGTGGTGCTGTGTGCCCTAGATCATAAATAACAGAGACTTGGAATGTGGACAATTTGCATGTGAAACTTGCTCACGGTGGCTGCATCAAATAGATGAAACCAAAAATATGTGTCTGTGATGCTGAGGTCCTCTCCTCAAGGTGGGAAATTCGCAAAGTCTGAGCCTTGAACTCTACTTTCAATATCCTTCTAGGTCCTGAATTCCTACGACAGAAGAGCTATCTGACTGTTAGAGTTTACCCAAGGACAGGGACAGTACCATCGTTTGGCTTGTAAATCAGATGCACTGGAGGGAATGTCTCAGGAGGGAAGCAGCAGGGTCTCGGGATGGCTTGTTGACTGTGGTGCCATGCTGTCATGCATTAGGAGAACACGAACAGAAATACCTTGCCTGAGATACTCTGAGCAAATCGCTTTTTCCTCAAAGCCTCTGCTTCTTGACAAACAGACTCTAAGATCTATCTTGGGAATGTCTTTGATGTAGAAAAATCTGAGGTAAGAGACACATCAAGGGAGGGAAATATCTATTCATCCATCCATGCAATGACTATTTATTGAGCACCTGCTGTATTCTAGGCATTGTTCTAGGGTGCTGAACAAGACAGACAAGGTAGGGGGAGACAGGCAGTAAGTGAAAAATAAATGAGAAAAAACACCCCACAAATAAACAAGATAGATGTGGATAACATTTATCCAGAAATGAAATTGCATGGTGCTCTGAGCATTTTTCTCTGAGAAAGTATGAATGAAGGAAGGAGCAACCATGGGAAGGTCAGGGGGCTCAGGCTCTGGTCCTGGACCAGCTGGTGATGAGGTGCCATTTGGGGGTTGTGGAGAGGCTGGAGAGTGAATAGAAGGAGGAAGTAGTATGAGATGAAGGTAAAAGAGAGAGTGGTCAGATCCTATGGGGACTTGCTCGCCATGGTCAGGAGTTTGGATTTCATTTTAATTGAATGGGAAGCCACTGGAGGGTTTATAAACAGGGAGTGTTATGTTACGGGTTAGAATTGGAAAGTGAGTACCTTCCTCAAAAGATGAGGAAACATTTTAGGGACCACAGGAGACTGAACTGAGACCACTCAGCCGAAAGCAGCAGAAACTCCAGGATGGGGCACTCAGAGGCCCAGACATCTTTAAGCACTGCACCCTGCCTCCAGCATCACTGCCTGTCTGTCGGGCTGTCTCTCCATCAGGCTGGGCGCTCATAGAAGGAAGTCCTGAGGTGTTGCTGCCTTGTCTGCCAGGAGGGTCTTGGGGCCACAGGAACAGAGTAATTCAAGCTTTGGTGGTGTGGGTTTCGAATGGCTGTGTGTATTATATCAGGCCTATCTTTGAAGGTTCGTTTGGATTCCTTGCAATATTTATCAAGGAATTATTCAATTTTCTGTAGAATTTAAGTAGTTCCCCATGTCTGCCTGTCTCTGATGATCCTATTACAGCATCAGGGTTATTCTCCCATGGCCTCTGATTTTCTCTGCGAATTCAGCCATCGATGTTTCCCCTTTCCTCTTTGCAGAAATAATACCACAGCCAGTAACTTGGTCCCTTAACAAAAGCCCATCAATGGTGCAGCTGGGCTCAGCTACCAGCACCTTTGCTCTCTTGTCCTCGGGAGGGCTACTGGCTTTGTCTACTGTGCTCTCACAGGTGGGCTTTCACTCACCAGGCCTCACAGCCTGCCCCCCACCATCAGATACGCTGCTGCTGACTGTGAAGACCTCTTCATGAAGCCATCTGCCCAATGCTCCCTCTTCAGAGCTGTCCACTCTGTTCTTCCGGCCTCAGCCCCATCTGTATGAGCCATGGAGCCATATGCTCTTGGCCACCTCACTCAGCTTGGTCTTCCCCATTTTGCTGTCATGCTGCAGGCTGTCTATGGATTCAGGGCTCTACCAAGGGGCCTGCCTATGACTTGTCTGTGGTACAGGAGAGCCCAGGACAGGAAGCCAGGAGCCCTGGGTTCTTATTCCAACTTGTTCTGTGACTTGGGTAAACCTGTCAGGATGCGCGGCCCCACTGATTCTCAAACTGCTCTTTGGGACCGCAGGCCTCTCTATGCAGAAGCAATTTGGATTTTATTTTAAAAACTATTTTTATCGCGGTAATAGAAAAACAGCACTCCAAAATGCATTACATGCCAAATATAACATATTAAAAACCAACATGTTAACTCGTTTTTACACGAATCTTAGAAAAAAGATTTTCCTGCTCTGTGTGTGCATGTGTGTATGAACTATTTATTAACATGTCATTGATCTGGAAGGCTATGAGCCTCACAGATTTGTTTAAAATTCAAGCCTTGGCACTGCTGCTCCCAGTCACAGTACCAGCATGTGCATTACTGTAGCATATACCCTCCATCCTTCCGTGAGTGACTCACCAGGCAAGACTCAGACACATGTGTTCTAAGAGTGTTCTTATCATATGTACCTTCTCAGTTACAAGTGGCCGAGAGTATAGGCTGAGACAGTCTTTTCTGTACTAAACATTTTATTTTAGTATAATTTTAGATCTACAGAGAAGTTGCCAAGCTAGTACAGCAAGTTTCCGTGTACCTCTCACCCAGCTTCCTACAGTGTTAACCTCCCACATACCCAGAGTGCATTGCAGAACAGGGAAATGAACATTGGTACAAGACCATTAACCAAATTAGCCTTTATTCAGATTGTATCAGTTCTCCCACTACGATCCTTTTTTTGCTCCTGGAGCTGGTCTAGGATTCCATGTTCCATTTGGTTGTCATGTCTCCTCAGTCTCCTCCAGTCTCTGTGGCAGATTTTCAGTCTTATTTTTCATGCTCTTGTCACTTTAGAAGAATATTATACGTCACTTTTTTTTTCTTTTTTCTTTTTTTTTTTTAGAATCTTCCTCAGTTTGGTGTGTCTGATATTTTCTCATAATTAGGCTGAGGGTTTGGGAAGCAAACCATTTTCATGCACAGGGGTCTTATCCAAAGGTAGACAGACTAGCATTTCCTCTTCTTGAGCAGGATTGAGGAGGGATGGGCAGAGAGGCTGAGAGTGTGAGTGATTTTTAATTTAATTTCCCAAAGGATAGGAAAAGGATTGTGTGGAGGAGGGCCCTCATTAGGAATTAGTGAGAGTGTTGTGCAGCGTCATTGTTGAGAGAGGAAGGCAGAGGCAAGCTTGAGAAACAGCTCTTGGTACTGTCCCTGAGACCCTGGCCCAAGTCCCACAGGAAACTGCCAAATTCTATATTTTATGTCACTGAAAACTGGGTGACAATTGGATAAGGGGAAGGATCTCTGAGTCACTCATCTCAATGATTAGGAATTATCTGATATTGTTGGAAATGGATAGCAAGTTTGACCAGAAGGACAGTCATGGTGCATGTGTATGTGTGTGTGTGTGTGTAGGTATGTGAGAGTGTGTTTGTGTGTGTGTGTCAGCAAGTTGGCACGTAAGACAGAGAGAGTGTGGGAGAGCATGTGCATCTGTGAGTGCATGTACGTGAGTGTAAATGTGTACGTATGATTGTAGGGCTGGTAGTGGATTGGAAATTAGGGTTGGGAATTGGGTCCTCATCAAGTTTCATGTTATTCAGTAACTGCATCTCAATGTCCCCTATGGGTCAGACGAGGATAGAAATGCCTGCTTCCACCAACCCCATGGAGTTACTGCGAGGAGGAAATAAGTGCGAACCTTGGGGATGTAAGTGCCTACTGTGCGCTTGTAGGATGGTATTATCATCAAGGGAACAAAGGAGTAGAACCAGCCATTATTGGTCAGAGAGGTGAGAACAGGAAGTGAAAAGAGAGTGAGGTTCTAGAAGCATAAGCTTGGTTAGAAACTCAAGTCTAGGTCTTGGACTTGAGTCAGCGTGGTGAACTCCAAGGTTCGAAAAGCATTCTGTGTAGACCTAAGGAGCCATGGACTTCTGCATTCTTGCTCCTTGTCTTCCTAATTGCTGGCCTGATTTCCATTTCTAACTGGCACTTGCTGCCGAGGTACAGTATATTATAGGCTAATTAAGGCTGTTAATGATAATGGCAATCCAGTAAGTAATCTGTGGTATTACCCTGATCTATCTCTGTCACCCTCCTTTCATCAGGCCATTAAGGTGACAAGCTTCATAGAACACAGTAATCTCCCCTCTGTCAGTCCCCTCTGTGCTTTTCTCCCTGGAAGAGCTATGGGTTCCCTAGGGCCGAGGCATACCCAGATATCACTAATGGGCCAGACTGACCAAACTCCTCTTCCATCCAGTCTGTTCTGCTCATGAGACTAGGGCACAAGGGAAATCTCTTCCCTGTGTTCCCTCCCCCTCTGCTAGTATTCTTGCAGAGCTGTGTGTGACCATGATAAGAGCAAAGGAAGCAGATAAGCTAAGATTTGGTACCCAGTCATGGTGTGGACCCTTAGTGGCATCCTTAGCAGCAGGTGGGTCACCACTGTGGCCCACACGGCCAGCCAAGCCACACTTAATGAACAAGACATTCTGGTCTTCCCTGGCCCATCGGCAGCAGATGTGATCCTAACTCAATAGAAGCATCTACTGGTTTCCCTTGCATCCTTAGGCTCTCGGCTGCTATGACCACATATTCTTACCTGTGCCCCCACTGTGGGCATGCAAGGTTCACAGCTGGTTTGGGAAGTACAAGAGCATTAGAGAAGCAGGCTTTGGGATTTTACCAGAGGAGGTGACTCAGAACAGACCCTCGTCATTGTTCAAAGGCTAACACTTGGAGCTGCAAGTTAAAGGAAGCCTCGTCGTCAAAAGCCCCAGTATAAAGCACTTTCTTTCATTCTTGGATATTGATTCATTGACAGTTAATTTTGGACAGGGGCATGTGTATCACATATTCTTCCAAACCACAAATCAACTGCTGTCTTTTTCTTCATCATCTTCTTCTTTAAATCTACCTGGAAGGAATTACAGTGGCTGGAGACCATCTATTTCCCTGGCTCTGGAGCTGAAAGGGGAACCAGGATAACAAATGTCCTGTTGGAATGAAGTAATGTTCTCCACTGAATTGAGATGTGGCTTTTCAGTGACCCAGCCCCTTTGATGGTCCACAGGCAGGAAGCCGCAGAGCCAACTGCTGCCTGGGTGGCTGAGGGGCGGGAGCTGAGGAGAAGCTGCTAGGAGCTGGAGCACTCTCAGGTCACCAGGAAGGTGGCGCTTCCTCAGAGCACACACCACATCATACTCCCATCTCAGCCCGAGTCTGTGGTCTGCTGGCTGGCCAGGAAGGCTTGACAAGGTGAAAGGAGTATTTCTTGGTGGCAAGAACAATATTCTTGAGTGATGATGATTTCTGGATGTTGACCATTGTGCTAAGCACCTGATATTAATCTCATGATGCATTATTATCTACCTTTTACCCATGAGAGGAGGTTGAATGACCTTATAGGGGACAAGATGTCGAAAAAGAGGTGGCATTTGTACCATGAGCTTAATTTGGGCTTGGCTCTAGAGTACTTGTGCTTACTTACTTCCCTGGACTGCTGGTTTTCAAACACTTCTGGCTAGTAAAAAATATATTTTACCTCATGACCTACTACCCACATACATATTTGAAATGAAAAAGTTTCACCAATCAGTACTTAGACTTACTAGTCTCTGATACCCTCTGGTTTTTGTATTTTTTTTTTAATTTCATTCTTTTTGTCTTTTAAAGTCTAGTTGGAGACACTAAATTGATGTCACAACTCACTAATAGATTGTGACTCCTCTGTTCGTAGACCCTTCCTGTTGGTGCCTGTGAGAGTATCCTTAACCACAAAAGAATAATTCTAATCAGGGCATGTTTTTCTAACCCTGAGACCTGGCTGGCATAAGTAGAAGCAACTTCTCAGCTTGTTCATGCTGCATTTGGGTTCGGGGGGACCCCTGAGGCCATGTTGTGGGTTGGAATATGAGCCAACGAAACTGGCAGCTAGAAGAGCAAAACCCTTGGCCGTGTCCAGCATGGTGTTGGGACTGTGGGGATCCTGCATCTGTACATTCGAGTTCCTTGCCCTTAAGTAGTTTATGCTCTCTCTCAAAGAACATCCCCATGCGACATGGCCAGGAAGCAATGTTGGTTTGATAGAATCCTCGAGAAACAAAGGGACATGAAGGACTTTCATCATTATTTGTTCACACATAAGCCATTCCAAAGCAGAGCTGCAGTCCCTAATGAACTGCCCTTAGACTTAAAACATCGTGCATCTCCATCCTCATCTTCTTTCTCTTCTTCTCTCCTCCTCCTCCTCCTTTTTCTCCCTTGTAGCCACTACATTTGCAAGATTCAAGACTTAAATGGCCCAAAGGGCAGACGATTATAATTCTCACTCCCATCTCTAACCTCAAACACCTAATGCACTTCTCTAGAGGTAACCAACTTTTCAAGTCCTATGTACATTTCTCAAAATAGTCTTGCCCCTATAAGCAAGTGTAAACTATTTTTTTCTTTTTTTAAACACAAATTATACTCACTGTTTTACATCTAGCACTTAATATACCTTGGAGATCATTGCTTATAAATAGATAAAGAGTTCCACCTTCTTTCTTTGTAACTCTCTGTTAATTTTTGTTTGGGTGGACCATGATTTATTTAACCAACCTTATGAATGAAATACTGAGATTATTTCTAACTGTCTCCATGATAAAAAAAAAAGAAGCAATGGATGATCTGTCTACACTCTGCTATGCGTCTAGACATGGAGCAAAAAGGTGGGACACAGGGGGTGTCTGCCTACATCTCCATCCTGCCTACCTCTCCATATCCATCCCAGTGGGCATCTGCCTGCACCTCTATCTGCATCTCCATCCTGTGGTCCTGCATGTCCCCTCTCCCCTGGGCTGTGAGCTCCAAGTCTATCAGTTGCCTTCTCAGTCACTTTCTCTAGACTCAAGGCTTCCATGCCTGCTGCTCCTTCTCCTTAGAATACTCCTTTCTCCCCTGCTGACACCCAACTCGCCTGCCTGGGCTCAACTTAAGAAGTACTTTCTCAGGACAGCTCTGTTTATCCTCAAAACACTGTGTAATCAATCACCTGATACTATACAAGTTTGGAATTTGAATAAATTTACTTCTGTATATGATATAAAAAATCTGCAAGTTGAAATAGGGAGGGAATTTAATCAGAATTTACTATATTTAATTACAGAAATGTTGGCTTTCAACATATCTAACATCATTTTAGGTACATTTGGATATAACCATTCCATATAGCATAAGGTTTATTACTAGAAAATTAAAGAAAGAAATTAGAACAAATGAATCATTAAAAATTTCATTGAAATCTCAAGTAAATTCCTTCTCTGTTGCATTTTGCAAATGGTTTATGTGTTATATGGAAGTGAATTTATTAGAAACTCAAGCTGCACAAGAACTTTATGGATATCCTAATTAACTTAGTTTTACCATATTTCATCAAACACAAACACATATACTTTTGTCCACATTTAACATTTCTGAAATTGGAATATATCTTACTATGAATACTGTCTTGCAATGTTGTGGGTTGGGCAGCAGTCTTGGTGCTGTTATCATTGTGTGAGCAAGCACAGACTTGGTCATGGTTGTTTACACTATCATCACTTCATATGAGCTAGGAGCATTATTGACATTACATGTTTTGAGTTTAATTTATATTTAAGATGTCTTCAAAAAGATCACACTCTGATTTGGCACTGAAACTAAAAGTTTATGCAGAAAGGCGAGGATAACAGAACAGCAGGTCATCAATTGATATTAGGAAAGCAAATTTTTATCACTGGAAAGATAGTATTAATTTAATATATTCTTGCAATGTAACAAGCAAATGCTTTACAAGACTGTTAAGGGCTGAACTGCATCCCTCCAATATCTATATGTTGAACTTTTAGTCCAATATGACTTCTGTCCTTTGAGAAAAGGAAGTGATCCCAGAAGTGTGCATGTGCGGGGGAAAGGGCATGTGAGGACACAGCAAGAAGATAGTTATTTGCAAGCCAAGGAGAGAGGGAGGGCCTCAGTAGAAACCAACTTTGTGGTACCTTGATCTTGGACCTTCAGTCTCCAGAACCGTGAGGAAATTTCTGTTGTTTATGCCATTCGGTCTGTGGTATTTTTGTTATGGCAGCCATAGCAAACTAATACAGGGACCTAAGAAAGAAAGGCTCTCACTAGTAGGTGCAGCTGTGTTACGTCGTTGCTGACATTCGCGTTGGAGAATTGTCTATCCCAGGGCAAGTGGGAAAGCTCAACATCCATCTTACATAATGGGCGTCAATGGCTTGGAAGAGTCTTAGGGATGTGAGTGGAGCATACTTTTAAGAAATGCTGTCTCATCCATCATCCATCCATTGTGCCATTTTCTACTCTGAGTTGAAAAGTGATTCAGAGGAGTTGGACTCTGAATAATAAGATTTAGGAATTGTGTAACCAATGTATTTTGCTTATATTTCCCTTTTTGCCTGCATTGAAGCAACAATAAAAAATCTATCTAAATGATTCTAAGAGTCTTCCACTGAGTCTAAATGTTTCCAGCGATAATAAAGCATTATTTTTAGTTGGTAATGTTTCTTTCTCTTCTCTTCTTCTCTTCTCTTCTCTTCTCTTCTCTTCTCTTCTCTTCTCTTCTCTTCTCTTCTCTTCTTTTTCTCTTCTCTTCTCTTCTCTTCTCTTCTCTTCTCTTCTCTTCCTTTTCTTCTGTCTCTTCTTTTCTTTTCCTTTTTAGTGGCACATAAAATAATGGTGTGCCATAAAGTCAATGATATCATGGATTTGATGTGGTATGGTATATGTCTGCATGGGCTGCCATGACAAAATATCACAGACTGGGTAGCTTAAACAACAGAGATTTGTGTCTTCACAGTTCTGGAAGCCAGAAGCCCATGATCAAGGTGCAAGAAAATTCATTTTCTGATGAGGCCCCTTTTCCCAGCTTAAAGATGGCTACCTTCTTTCTGTGTCTTCACGTGACCTTCCCTCTGTGCATGAGCAGAGAAAGGATGCTCTATCTCTCTTCCTCTTCTTATAAGGACACAAACTAGGGCCCTACCCTTATCACCACATTTAATCTTAGTTAACCTCTTTAAAGGCCCTGTCTCCAAATACAGTTACACTGGGAGTTAGGGCTTCAATATATACATTTGTGGGGAAGGAGACACAACTCAGTTTATAACATATGGTGATATGTATGCATTTTGTATAAGTGTCTCTTACCAATTGAAAGATCTCTGAGGCCCATAACTTCTTTAACTTGTTAGTTCCATAAGGACCACATCTTCTTTGATCACCATGGTTCCTCCAGCACCTGGCATATGGTCTGGCACTCAGTAAATGTTCCATGAATGTTTCTTATCTCACCGATAACTATTTGTGATCCTCTCTGAGAACTGAGCATGTTTCTGCTTTGGGAACGAATGCCAGAGATCTTCCATCGATGCTTCAGACACAGCATCAAGACCCTTGTAGGTCATAATTACTAATCATGAAAGACAGTGCAATGCTGAAACATCAGAGCTTGGTAATCCTTAGAAATTCAGCCAAATCCTTTCAAATCACAGATGAGAAAACTGAGCAAAATCCTTACCCAAAGCTAATTAGAGGCGGAGTGGAGGCTGGAGCTCACATCTCCTCTGTAGTGCCCTTTCTACCCTGTGACTCTGGTCATCAGTCTGGAAATTCACAAATGTCAGACAAAACTGGGTACCCGGGCCCTAAGACTTTCTTAGTTTGATGTGTAGAAGCAAGGGATTTGTCATTTGAAAATTGCATACATTTTTTTTCTAGTTAATGATGAAAACTTTAATGTTATTTGTGGGAGGGCTAATCCTTTGTTCAGCAGGACCCCTGAATGATTCCTTCAGTTGTGTGGAGCAGCACCCATCCACACTGGGAAACTGGAGGACACTGTTGACTCAGTGTAGATGTAAAGCCTGAAAAGATAAATATTCACTTATGGAACATTTTACTGTTGGTGATTGGAGTAGGGCATTTGGGGAGCAGTAGGGATTGGGGAAGAGGCTAAAAGGCAAACCTTTTCTTTTGTTTTACCTAAACTCTTGATTTTTCTTATACAAGTAAATGAGGTTAGTTTACATGCGGTCATGATGGTGAGGAGGTGGGGGAGGTCAGGGTGTTGTTTTTAGGAAAATGGGACTGGAGAGACAAAGACCCAAGAGCAGGAGGTTTGATTTTTGCCTTGGGGCGGAAATGGAAAATGAGGCACAGGCTACTCTGCTATAGAACACAAGCACAAAAGGCCTAAGGATAGGAAGAACCATTACTTCCCTTTCATTAGGGGGCATCCTGCTCTGGGCGCCCAAGCTTGGAGGTCAGATCTCAGCACAGAGGTGCTCTGCTGGCTTCACCCATATCCCATTCCTGGGATAATGTTCAGGGTCCCCAGGGTTGGATGATGAGCTACACTCAGTTCTGACCTCTTCATCCCCAGAGGTAAACTTTGATAAAGACCAGGGTGCAGAAAAATTGCCGCCTGGGGATGCCAACTCCATAGAACACAGGGGAGAGGTGCCCACTGGAATTGGAAAGTACAAGATGCATAGACTCAGTTCCTGAGACCTTAGGAACACTTGGTGGCTTGGTAAAGATGAGATGTCCTGCTGGTCAGACAGGCAGATGTAGAGTCGTTGCTATTTGTGGACTGAATGTCAATGAGCATTTGTCCCCAGGGGCTGAGACACTCCGGGAACACACACACACACACCAGAGCATGTTTTGCTCCCTTTTAGCTCCAAATGCTTCGCTAACATCATTTTATTTATTTCTCTTTCGCATTCTCGGGGTAGAAGAGACAGGAGCTGTGATAGCTCAGTAACCATGGGTACTAATGCCCAGTGTCATCTTTTGTATGAGTTTTATCCAGATAGTCTTATTTCTTCCTAGACCTAGGCTCACAATGACGAGTGTGATCTGCTCATGACACCATGGAGCAGGCAGGGCGGTGGACTGGCGGTGCCCGGCCCAATGGAGGGCCTGAGATTGTGGGGAGGGGACCCCAGATACAGCCGTGGTCAGGGTTGGGCTGTGGCCACTTAGGCAGTGCTGCTGTGGATGACTGCAGAGTGTAGGTGGCCATGGCTCCAGGCAGACTTCAGGACTGGAGGAGGCCAAGGAAACCCCTGCTAGGTATCCATTTTTGAATTTAGGAGTAGGGACCAAAGTGGAAAGCTTTATAGTGGAGGGAAAGAGACTGAGCTACCTGTCAGCTTCCCATCTCCATTGGGCTTGGCTCAGGATCTGAGTAGAGGCTGGGGTGGGTGGCTGGAGGGGGAGCCCCAGTACTCCATTTATAGCAGAGGGGAAAGCAGAGACAGGAGATATGTGGGAAGGCCTGGCACTCATGAATTTGGGGAAATCCTTTCTTCATTTCTCCTTATTTGATTTTTTATATATTTGCTGCTGGAGCAACTACAACATAGTAGAGGTGAAGAAATGAGGTACAGGCTCTGTCAGCCTTCCAGAATCTTCTTGGGCAGAAGCAGGCGCAGAGCATGAGGGGCAGCTGAAAGCAAGTTTGGGGGCATCAGTACTAATTTTTCACTCCCAGTATCTCAGAATCTTGTGTGGCCTTCCCCTTGTGCAGAGTGTGGAAAATTGCATTCTTGTGTGCTCAGGACAGCCAAGGAGAGCCTGGTCTGCGTGCAGGGGCCCTGTTCGAGTCTCTCTGTCAATTCCTCCATGACAGCTGCAGACTCAGAGACCACACTTCAATTATGTACCCAGCAGGTGAGGGGTGCTTGGACAGGGGCCAATCATGTTGAGATCAAGGAGGTAATTCATCCTTTTTACACCCGAGGGACTGAGGGACCGAGAGAGGAAGGACTTGCATACAGATCACACTGGAGAGCAGGGGAAGAGAGGGGGAGCAGGGGAGGGGGAGGTTAGGAGGGGGAGAGCAAAGGAGGGAGGGAGGGAGAGAGAGATGCAGGCAGGGGGAGCTAAGAGCTGAGAGAATGAAGAATGATCAAAAGGCTCTCTGGGAATGGACTTGTAGAATCATCTCTTGCCATTCTCTCTCACTCTCTCACTCATCCCCATCATTCCAGGCATTTCCACAAAGGACGATATCTGATATCTGCGTCAAACAATACCAAGAAGGCTTGAGGCAGTGGCTGCCAGGGAGGGAGGGGGTGTGTGCTGGGGCTGCTGGGTGGGGTGGAATTCTTCCCACCTCACCTTCCCCTACCTCCTTTGGGTTCAGCCAGCTGTGCTTCTGGCAACCAGATTCAAATACCAAAGGCGAGGGCTGGCCTGGGTGTCGGAGGGAGGAAGAGGGAGGGAGGGAGACTGGAATGACTAGGTGCTGAAGGTCAGTTGCACTTGGGAAGGGACTGGGTCATGGGCAGCTGCTTGGCTGAGAAGTCCCTACCCCGTTCAAAGGAGGCCACCTTACCAGGGTGTGGGGGAGGAAGGATGTGGTGGCCACTTAGAGCCTGACCCTCTCAGGCTTTCAGTGAATCCGGAAGTCAGCAACCAGAGCAGGATTTTGGCAGGTGAACTCTTGCTGCCCCAGGACCTGGTGTGGCCTCACTTTGAAGTCCAGGTGCACCAGGGACAGACACATTTAATGATGACTGTGGGATGGAAGTGAGGATGTAGGACGATAATCATTGGCTGGAAATTTCTATCTCCCTGGGTGTGACCCCCTGGGAGGGTCTCTAAAATGCACTAAGTTCCTGGAACACCCATTCTCTAGAAGCCCCATGCCTAGAACATCAGACTGTTAGGGGATCTTTTCCACCCCCATGGAGCAGGGAGTCCTGCCCTCACAGAACCCTCTCAGCTCACAGCTCTAGGAGAACATTTCTGAAGGGGTGTCTCAGCTTTCTGGCTCTGAAGCCCCAGTTTGCTTGGAGTCCTTGGGCAAAGCTGAGCCAACCTGGTCTTAGATCGAAGGCTTTGCACAGTAGAGGTTCGCTGCTCTCATTCTCTGTCCTTGTTGCAGGAGACAGTGGCCGCTCTTTTTCAATGTCCCCCAGTGCACAGCTGGGATTTTCAGAGGGGATGCCCACTCCCCAAGCTCTGCACCCTGAGCTCTGGGGAAGGACTACTCCTAACAGAACCTTGGAGCCCTCTCCTTTGTCCCACAGCCTCCTGGCAGGGTTGCATCCCATCCTTGATGCCTGCAGATAAATGCATGCCATTCTTCTCTTTAGAAGTTGCCAGAAACAGTTATTCAAAGACTTTCATTTTCCTATTTCAAGTTCAATGACCTGGCACTCAGAACATTCTCGCACTGTCAGATGGAAATGCTGGAGGCTCCTGATGCTGTTGCAGTGGGTTAGTTTGGCATTCTCCTGAGCTGGTAGAGGATTTGGGGCCAGCCCGGTAGAGGCCTGGGGTAGCACAGTGGGTACAGAGAGCCAGTCCGGGGTGCCAAAGCATTGCCTCAGCATTCCTTCTTTCTTAGTCATCCGCGGAAACTTTCTTAGCTCTGACAGCTCATATTGTTTTCTTCTCTTTCCCTTGCTGGGAACATACTGCACCATGTGTTCTAGCTCTTGGTTATCTTGAATCCAACACTCTGTCTTGTCCTTATACCTGAGGGCATATCAACTCTCCAGCTAACTTACCAGCTCTTGGGACTGGGACCATCTGGCTCTAGATACACAAATACATGGTTCAAAAAGCCTATTTTAAGTCCCTGCTCCACACCACGCATTGTGTTGGCATTGAGAATGCAAAGATAAGTATGATATGACCTTAGCCCCTAAGGAGGAAGCAATGGGAATGTGATTTCAGTGTAGCACAATGACCACCACCACCGAGACATGTATGTATATCCATATGACCCAGCCTGGGTGTGAGGACAGTGGCCAGGGAGGATCCCAGCCTGGCCCCCTGAGAAGCTGAGACCTCTGTGAGGCCTCAAGGGATAAAGAGAGTCATATAGAACAGAGGAGAACAATGCAGATAGAGCAGTCTGAGTTACTTGTCCTGTGATGTGGAGGGAAGTTGGCATTTCTGGAGTATTAGGTATAAGGTAGGTTGTGGTATTGGGGTGGCATGGATGAATGGGGAGAGTGTGTGTGTGTGTGTGTGTGTGTGTATCTCTGCTGGTGTGTATGTGTGTGTGTGTGTGTGTGTGTGTGTGTGTGTCTGTTGCCATGGTTGACAAAAGAGAGGATGAGGCTTGAGCCAGGGAAGCAGGTAGGGAACCATAAAAAAATACCTAGCAGGTAAAATTGTCAGGACCCAAATTTCACCTTTTCCTTGGCAATTCAGTTGCTGAGTGGATACCTGTTGAGGGCAATCTCAGAAGGAGGAAGGAATAATAAGCATAAGAATGAGAACACCAAGCTCCACCGTTTCTCCATCACTTTGAGTAAATTGTGTTTGTTCTTCTCTGTCCCAAGCAATGAACTGCCTGATTCATTTTTAGACCTCTCATCTCCACAGCCCCGTCAGAACACCAGCTCCACTGATTTGGTTTCTCTTCATCTCCTCACCCACCTGCTCCACACACTGGCAGTCCTTTGGGTGGAAGGGAGTGTGGAAGTTCTGGTTAGGATGGAGGAACTCTTGAGTAGGCCAGATGCAGGCCTGCCTTCCTTGTAATGTTCCCAGGACTGAAGCTGAGAGTCTGGGTCCATTCTTCAGCCCCCATACCAAGAGGACCAGAGATCCTGCTCCAGGTCCTGAGAAAATACACCAGGTGAGCTGATCCCTGGCTCCGAATACTGTAATAGTTTTCACTGGTCTTAAGCAAAATGGAGAGAACAGGGCAGATGTACCATTTTGCACAAGTCTAAATTTATTTGGTTTAGATGTCTGCTTTTATTCTGAGATTATCTTCTTCCCATTTTGTGGTGTTAACAAGTCATTTTAAAAATGAACTGATAGTGATCATAGGATTTATTTTTAATGTGCTTATTTGGCAAAACATAAAGTTGGCAATCCTGCGTTGATCTACCCTCCCCCATAGTATTTTGAAATTTTCTTGGCACGTGAAAAGTTAGAGTCTGGGAGCTGTTGAGACAGATGTACATTTATTTCCACTTTAGGAGGTAGCATAATGGGTAAGAGCCTTATGGGGTTCAAGACACAGCACCCCCAAATGTGGTGTGTGGTCATAGTGAATATTTCAAGCTGAAGAAATTTGAGCAACGGCAGGTGCAGGAGGACTCTGACCTTCCCCTGAAGCAGGTCATAGGCTCTCATGTGAGAGATGCCCTCCTTATATCTGAAGGAAAAGGAGCATCCTTATCTCTGAAGATGCTGAGATGAAGGGATGCTGAGAAGAATCCAGAAAGACAGGCCTTGCTAACTTCCCTTCAGTTTACTACTCTTAGCTCTTACCCCTTTGTCCTATCATGTTTTCCTTTCACTTTCCATGCTTTATCGAACCTAGTATAAAAGCACTCAAGTGTGACTGCTTCTTTGGGCCTTCATTTCCTTATGAAGGCTGCTGTGTCACATAAAATTTATATTAAGTAAATTTGGGTGCTTTTCTCTTGTTAATCTGTCTTGTTACAGAGGTAGTTGAGGTCCTAAGATGGGTAGAGGCAAAAAGGATATAGTTTTCTCTCCCACAGGCCTAACTGTGGAATCAGAGAGTCTAGGTTTACACTTGGATCCAGCATTTACCAGCTGTGTGACTTCTGGGCTTCAGGTTCTTGATCTGTGAAGTGGGAATAATAGAGTCCCAGATTCCCAAGATTGTAAGGATTGAATGAGCTCATATGTGTTCTGTCTTATTATTACCTCTAAAGATTTCCGTTAAAATATGACTTCCTTGTCTACCAAGAGCTTTAATTCCAGGAATTCTACCCAAGAAACTTGGGATGTTTTCCTCCAGTAGATTAGTCCACTAACACTGTTGCCAGCTATGGTTTTGATGAAAGGCAGGGACAGAAAGGAAAAAGAGATGGGAACTAGGAAAAGATGAGAAGATGCTCTGGAGCTCTTTGCACTTGAAATTATGAGGCCAAAATATAAGGCTCAGAGAAGAGAACCAAAAGGACTGTAAATAGCTGCCTCATCTTCCGAGAACCTGGTGAGAACTTTTTTTGTGTGTGTGGGGGGTACCACTAGACCTGGCTCTTGGCTATATTGGAAAGTTTAAAAGATCTGTATTAAATTAACTCCAGTAGGAATTTCTCTCCCGCTGTGGTCTCTAATATCTCCTTACTCCAAGGAGATAGGCAGCTGTTTTTCTATCTATTCACTATGAGATGTTAAAGACTTCCTGTGGCAGCCCTCCCAGGGCTCTTTGTACATTGAGTGGACAGTGATTCAAGGGAGGAATTTCTGACTTCAGTGGGAGATTTGCTGAGGTTAGGGGACTTTCCCTGCAGTGCTCAAAGTTGAAGCATCTGTCTGTACCCCTTGGTGTAAGAGCACCCCTGCTTCCAAGATGGAGCTTTTGGGATTGGCTTGAACATGTAGCATGGATTTGATCCTGCTAGGAGCTATAATGAGGGGTGGGTGAGGAGCAGGTGAGAGCATGGCCAGGGGGAGGTTCAATGGTCAAATGTTAGAGTGAAAACATGGTTTATTCAGGGACACAGCTACACTTGGATCTCAGGGCAAATATCAGACATACGAATATTTGGAAAAGCTCCCAGCCTGTGGTACCATCCAGAACAGACTCACTATGTATATTCCTTCCTCTAGAATTTGGCTTAGCTAAATGGTCTACCTGCCATATGCACCCTCCCTACTCCCCATCAAACAATACCCTCCTTTCAAGATCATCCAGTTCAGTTCCTTCACCAAACACTTGTTAAATATCTTCTAAGATATTTAAGCCAAATACTGTGCTTGATGTTGGGGTCACGGTAAGGATAAGGGTGGACCTCTTAAATTGGGATATATGTCTCATGAATACTCAAAGCAGTGAGATAAACAATGATCTCTTCCCAAAGCATCAATTTTACTTGAAGATTGAGGAAGGAAAGTAAAGTGAAAAACAATTTAAATGACAATAATTTAAAATAATACTCATATATTAAATAGAACTATTATGGAAGGGAGGTACAGTTTGAATATATTTTAAAAATAAAACGTGAGATATCAAAGGAATTTCATGTAAGTGGCTGACTTCTATGGACTGTATCCCAAAAGCTTGATGGTATACATGTTAATTCTCTCCTGCCACCATGAGTACATCAGTTGAAAAGTTTTAAAATCCTTATTGAGTGTCATGGGGAGAAAGTGGAGGGATTTAGTTAGGTGGAGAGTCATAATAAAGGTTGCAGTGCAGATATGTCACTCTCAAGGAATATCAGGCATGCTTACAGACCAAACACTTGCATTTCTTTCTACCCCCTGTCTCAACCCCACTGCAATGGCTATGAAGAGTTAGAAGAACAAAAGGACAAATTAAAGTACAGGAGAGGAAATGGCAAAAGGCAGAAGAAGTCTACAGATTTGTGGAAGCTGGAAAGCAGTGGGCTGTGACAAATGACTTACTAGTGCAGAGAAAGCTGAAGTGCTGTTGGGAAGAAACCAAGAAGAAGCAAATTGGTTTGTGGAAAGAACTAGGAATAAGAAGTAATGGTTTCCTTTGAAGTCCTCTGGTATCAGCTGCATGCTATGGACTGAATTGTGTACCCCCTAGATTCTATAGGTTGAAGTCCTAACCCCTAGTATGAGTGTATTTGGATACAAGGTTTTTAACAGATAATTAAAGTTAAGTGATGTCATGAGGATGGGGCCCTACTCTACAAAACAAGAATTCTTAGAAAAAGAGACACCAGAGAGTTCAGGCTCTCCCCACCACCCCCAACCCCACAGTTTTCATGCACACAGAAGGAAGCCCATGTGAGGACACAGTGAGAAGGTGACCATTTGCAAGCCAGGAAGAGAAGTTTCACCAGGAACCTCAATCTTGGACTTCCATCTTTCAGAACTGTGAGAAAATACATTTTTATTGTTTGAGCCACCAAGTCTATGGTATCTTTTATGGCAACCTGAACTAAGAAACACTATGGTGGAATATCATGAATTTTCAAAATGCCATAAACAAAAAGCCTAAAAGCTGAAAGAGATGGAGGGAGAGAGAGGAGGGAGGGAGTGAGAAGAGAATATAAAAGAACAGGGGTCAACATGTATGGATCTTCTCCTCAACATTAGAAGTTGGAAGACTATGGAGCCATGACTTCAGAATTCTGAAGGAAATTGTTTTTAAACCTAGAATTCCATACCCGGCCAAACTACCTCTATGTATGAGGTATGAGGATATATGATGGCTAATTTTATGTGTCCACTTGAGTGGGGTAAGGGATGTCCAGATAGCTGGCAAGGCATTGGTTCTGGGTGTGCCTGTGACATGTCTCAGATGAGATTTACATTTGTATCTGTAGACTGAGTATAGATGATCTTCCTCACTAGTGTTGGTGGACATCTATTGAAAATTTTCCATTGAAAATATAGATTGAAAATCTATTGAGGGCCTGAACAGAAGAAAATGGGAAAAGAAGGCTGAATTTGCTCTTTGTTGAGTTGGGACATCTATCTTCTGCCCTTGATATCTGCATTCTTAGTTCTTGGGCCTTCAGGTTTGGGCTGGAATTATGTACCAGCTTCCCTGGACCTCCTGCTTGCTGAGGACAGATCATGGGATTTCTTAGCCTCCATTATTTTGTGAGCCAATCTCTCACAATTAATAAACAAACTCCTGTTGGCTCTATTTCTCTGGGGGAACTCTAATATAAAATAGAATAAATTTTCAGGAATGCAAGTCTTTCAAAAATCATTCACTGTATACCTTTTATCAAGAAGCTACTAGAAAATATATTCTATAATGATGAGGATAATTGAGCAGGATTAGAGGGCTTCTAATTTTGGAAAAAGAATGGAGAGTTTCAGGAGGGAAGTCTCCAAGAAGAGAAGTATTGAATGGATTGATTACCAGATGTGTTTAAACATATTGAAAAGAGATACTCTGGTAGAAAGTTCGGAGAGGAATTAGGGGTACATAAAAACCAAGCGAATAAGAAAACATGACAATTATTTATTCCAGGGAAAATGAAAAACCCATATAGGAAAAAGTGTAATCAGTACACCATATGGATCAGCTGTTAATGAAGTTACAGAGTCAAAACAATCTTGGGAAAATGAAGAGGGGAAAAGTGTGTGTGTGTGTGTGTGTGTGTGTGTGTAAAAGACCTAAACTCTCATCTTCCATGGTAGGACAACAATAAATATCTTAAAATCAAAAGCATCTGCATATAGAAACATAAGTAGGTTATTCAGAAATATAAAAGTGAATACCAGAAGATGATGGTGGTGGGTGGGGAAGGAAATGCCATTCTTCATTTTAAGTCTTGAGTAACATTTGATTTCATAAACTTTGAGCACTTTGATAAGAGGAAAAGTTAAATTTTAAGAAATCATAAATATCACTTTTTGTAGATATTCAGAGATGGGATTGGTGAAGCGTTAAGTGGAAGCTGAGTAGGTTGTAGAAGCCACTGCAATTATCTGGGTATCAGAGGTTGGGTTCTGGTATGCAGCCTATTTATTGAGGAGGTTCCCTGCTTGGTATTGACACCTGTGGGAGGGAAGGGACAGAAGTGGGCAGAGAAATATGTTGTGCATAACAACAGCCTCAGCTGAACCTGTGGAGGGGCTCTGGAGCTAGAATAGCCCTTCAGGGTAGTCCTTGGTTGGGCTGGGAAAAATAAGGCTTAGATAAGACAGCTCCCTCTGTAGCTGAAGCAATCCCTGAGGGGGTTAACCCCATGAGGGCAGGGCACCCACAGCACTCCCAGAGTGGAGGCAATAAGGCCTTCCTGGAAAGGGAACCTGGACTCTGCATCACAGTGTCCACTTACAGAAGATATAAATGATGAAGCCTTGAACTAGGCTGTGGCAGTAGGCATATGAAGGAGGGAGCAGATTTGGGACGCAATTAGGAGATAAAATCTACAGGGCATGCCGATTGATTACCTTCAGTGAGGGAAGGGAAGGAGAAGTGTGTTAAGACCATCTGGTATACCTCCAGGTTGCTAGCTCATAAGGCTGAGTGGGTAGTGAAGGTGACTGGGCTCACAGAAAGAGGGTCTCTAATATAAGAGAGGAGGTGATGAATTCAGTTTGGGTAAGCTCAACAGAAAGGCCTATGGGGAAGGAGGCCTACCTGAAGTTTCTAGCTCAGCCCACCCAGATTTCTTCTCTTAATTACAGATGACTTTTATTTTCTGACTTCCACAATCAAACCCTGAATTATATTACCTACTACAGGGTAAACCCCACGAGAGCAGGGATTTTTGTCTATATCGCAGTACCTAGAGCAGACACTGGTGTTGAGTATATAGCACACATAGGTATTCGCTGTTGATGCAATGTACTATTCTTATTATTTTCTCTTTGTATCTGGCTTCCTCAATGAGAGTACAAGGCTTTTGCTGCCTCATATGACAAATCATTTTACTTCTATATACTCTACAGCACCTAGCATAATGCTGAGCGTACATAAAGCACATGCATGCCCGTTGCAACGGATTGATGTGTAGACAGAGGATCTCAGGTCTCTAACTGATAAGACTTCACAAACTCCATTTCTGCCTCCAACCTGCTTCCACCTTCCACGGTGTTCTTTCCGGTGCTTGGATGCAACAGATGCTCTGCAAGTTCCTGAAAATAGTGTGAAAAGATGGTGCCCAGAGAAAGGGGAAATACAGTTAAAATATTGCAGAATTAGCAGTCTGATCTGAGATAAGCTTATCTGAGATAAGCTCAGATTGTGTACATTGGCAGGGGGGTGGTTGTGATGCAGGGCCACAAAAGTCAAAATGCAAAGTTACGGATCCCCTGATGATCATAACTCTGCTCTTTCAAACATTAGCATTGTGCTGGGATGGGATGGGCAGGGGGTGTCTTTTATTATGTGGACACTTAATCCTTAATCCAGAGAGGTTTGACTAAACACTCTCCCCACCTCTCCTGGGCTTAAATCATTGGTCTACATCCCATCACTGGTCTTTCTTAAGAATTGCCTAACCTCACTTTTGAGATGGAAAAAGTAAGTAGTGGAAGAATTTGAAGAAGGAAAGAAGGAAAGACCAAATATACTGCTTTCTTATTAGGGTTCAGTTTCCTTCATGTGAAAATGCATCCATGGCATTGACTATCGTGGGAAGGAGTTATTTTACCTATGTTATACAAGGAGAATAGGTCGGACAACATAGAAGTATAATAAAGTCCCCTGACTTGGGCTGTTTGTTCCCTTTTATGTGGCCTCTCTGTACACATAATTACTGTTCATGCTTGTCTATGAATTGACTCAGAGGTAGGTGAATTTTTGAGAGTTTATGGTGAAGGTGGTTCTAAGACAAGGTGGCAGGTTATGATCAACCTAAATAGAGCATCCCTTGACAATTTGCTGGTAGGGACCTGGGTTTAACTTCTAAGTCACTAAACACCAAACCAGCAACCTGAGAGTTGTGGACCAAATCCATGACTTATATCAGACCAAGGAATTGTAGTGTCCAGACTCATGCTTCCTTACCAATACTGAATAACCCCAGGTGTAGCTTCCCATATGAAGAAGGACTTGGAGTTTGAGTGGGTTTCCAGGTCATGAAACCAACTTTTCATCCCATACTCTTCATCCCCTGGAGCTCCCTGGCATGAATGTTTAGGATGACCATTTGGTGTGTGGTTTGTAATCTGTGCTCCTAGAGTAAGGATTGCCCCCTCAGTGTAGAGATAGAACCTATACCCATGATAGCTCATCAAAAGGCTTGTGCTTATGGTCATGAACTGGAGTCTTTATATGCTTTGCATATTGCTATGATTCTAAAAAATATTATACCATCTCCGCTGATGGTTGCAGCCATTAAGATAGGAGCATCTAAGACTCTCAGGTGTGGGTAGTTGAAACATCATTGGCACTTAGAGCCAGAGAGGTGGCTCCAGTACTGTAACTGCCCTTGACTAGCTGCGTGACATTAAGCATGTTACCTAACGTCTCTGAAACTGTTTCCATTAAAAGGATGATAATCACTGTTTTGACTACTTCACAGCAGGTTCTGAAAGTGCTTTGTAAACTGTAAAATGCTATGTGGCTAATATGCTCTAACTGCTGCTGATTGCAATGTGAAGACCAAACTTCCTTTATTCCCTCATTCCTTGCATCTTAAATACCTACTATGTGCTCCATGCTAAGCCAGGTACTGGGAATACAATAGGCAAAATGCAACAAAGTCTCTGTCCTTAAATCTTTATGGACGTTAAAATTCCTACATCCAGAAATGCCACCACTTTTGGGGTGTGGCTGCATGATCTGGGGGTTGCTTCCTGCAGACCTTTGGATGGGCCATCTGGGAGGGCCTATAGAAAAGTGCTTTTCAAACTATGCTTTGTGAGCCCAAGGGTCAGCCAGGTTTGCTTCTCTTTTCCTGCCTTATTTGATTGTTTGAATACTGCTACTTTGGTGGAAAGAGCTAGAACGTCCAGTTTCTTCACCCTTTCTAACTTTTACATCTGACTCATAAGTGAGCCTCTTTCGAGGCTCTTTCCTCTTAGTATTGCCATTATTGGACTGAAACCAGGATATGAATACTTTCATTTCAGCTCTGATGTAAAATAGGGAAGGGCCCGGGTGGGAGACAAGTCTCCTGGAGAGATGGGCTGGTTTCCTCTCATGGCCATAGGACAATAGCCTGCACAAATAGTTTTGACAGCCACACTCCTGAGACTGCTTTCCTTCACGGGAATGTTGGGTATAACTCTATGTAAGGCAATTTCTCTTCTCCATAGACAGTCAACCTCAACAGGTAACTTGGTAAACCATGTGGTAGCTTCACCTCTGGCCCCAAGCTCATGGGTATCATTCTGAAAACAAATGGCATTCAGGGTAGTCTTTGACCTCAGATGAAACAATTTTGCAGTGTCTAGATTCTCTATAATCGACCCTGATACCTGACAGAGAATTCCCAAGTGAACAGAATCCCCTAGGCCAAGTGCTGACCAACAACCAGAGTCTCCCCAATAAGTGGGTCTTCTCAGGCCACAATGGGAACCAGAAAAATGGATGAAATCCGTTTGCTAGCCAGACTGTGAAACATCCAGGGTTTATTGTCTTCAGCTAACTCCTAATTGTTCAGAGATTTTCCAAGGTGGAATATTTCGCCCTGGGAGATATTCCTAAATATCTGCCAGGGAACTCTTCCCTGATTTAAAAAAAAATTTTTTTTAGCACCTGTGATCATTTTAATGATCATCTATGTTCTATTAACATACTATGCTGATGGCTGTTGCAATAAACCCCCAAACACTCAAATATACTAGAAATTTGTTTCTTGTTCACACTAAATCTGAAATGAGTCTTTGGATTGGTGGCTATCCCTTTTCCAAACAGTTATTGAAGGACCCGGGCATCTTTCCTCTTGGAGTTCTACCGTCTTCAACATGTAGCTTCTAGCTAGGCTCACCATGCTTATTTGCATCAAGCCGGGGCGGGGGAGGGCAGGGAAGAGCATGTGGAAAAGGCTTATAGGTCAGCTGGGAGGTGGTCCATATCACCCCACTTAGGTTTTTATATCTAGAACCCATGGTAGTCTAACTGTGTGCCCGAAAGAAGAGATTTGGTGGACGGCTGGCAGTGTCTGCCACTGCTGCTTGCTTATGTTGTGTCTCCCTGTTTAACAGGGGGCAACAAATAAAGCAGAGAGAGGACAGCTGTCTTAAATAGCAACAACATAGCTGACCTCCAGCCTTCAAAACACGGTGGGGCAAAATGAGGCAACAGTGGGAGACTGTTTTCATTGGCTTGGTAGGTCATCATCTTGAAGCTCGATGACGGTGGCAGACATTTAGGGAGATTGGCTCCCTCATACAGTGCTTGTTGGAAAGTAATCTGGTGCAGCCACTTTGGAGAGTTATTTGTCAGTGTCTTTGCCCCGTGACCCAGCAATTCCGTTGCTCACTGTCTTTCCTGGAGTAACTCTCTCATATGTATACAGTGAAGCATAAATAAGATGCCAGTTGTCAGCAAGGTACACAGACCAAAAGATTACAGACCATCTAAAAGTCCAGGAGTAGGGAATGAGGTATGTAAGCTATATTGTATAATATACTTGTATTGTATATTATAAGTGAAAAATATAAGGTAGATTTACGTGAATGAACGTTGTAAGGACTTCGAGACTTATTCCAAAAGGAAAAATCAAGTCACAGAGTAAAGGGTCCCTTAGTAGACCATGTAGAGAAATAAAAACAAGAACAAGGTGAAACTGTAAGTGTCTCTGTGTACATATACATTGATATGGAAACATATGAAGGAAAGTCTAGAAGGGAACAAACCAGAGAGAAGTTACCTTGCAGGAGGGGACTGGGTATGAGGTGATAATCAAGGGGACTTTAGTTTTTATTGCTTGGATTTTAATCATCGTAAAGCATCACTACTGTACTACTTATGTAATTAAAAATAAATTACTGAAGGGGCCCTGGGTGGCTCAGATCACTGGGTGTCTGACTACTGATTTTGGCTCAGGTCTTGATCTCTAGGTAGTGGGACTGAGCCCCGCATCGGGCTCTTAGCTCAGCGAGGAGTCAGCTTCTCCTTCTCCCTCTGCCCTTCCCCAACTCATGCTCTCTATCTCTCTCAAATAAATCAATAAATCTTAAAAAAAATAAATTACTAAACATAAAGAAATAAAATAAGTAATGTAAAATAAGCAGGAAAATTGAAAACTCAAGGATACTGGACTTTGCGAGTACGAATAGCAATGCTATTTGTTGTTTTAGTGTTAACTCAGTGTTTTAAGATCTCAAACAAAGAAATGAAAACTCAACAAAACAACATGGGGCCCCTTTCTTCTCCCACAAACACATACACAGATTATACTCAGTATACTCAGGCCACTTGTCCGGGGTCACTTCCAAAATCACCAGGGTTCTTGAGATTAGGACCTCATGCGCACTGAGCGTGTCATCCAGTCTTTTCAGACCTATGAGAGCTAATGAGGCCCTGGAACCTTGAGTGTGTTTATCAAGAAAAAGAACCTCCCAAGCAAAACGGGTACAAGGGGTGTTGCTGTTGTTCAGTCGTTTTCAAATTGTGTTCCCACTGGAGCGAGAGGTTCCCTACCTAAAACGAAAGAGTTGCTCACACAGACTTCTAGAATGTGTCAGCGTGAGCCACTGGATCAGGAACTGAAACAGAGCAATGAATAAGACAGTCATTGCCACTTCCTACATGGAGCTTACAGTCTAGACATGCTCTCCTAACCTACAGAAAACATTCAATTAATGCATAGAATTTTCTCCATTTTCAGTTTTCTCCCGTATACGGTTCCTTTGATTTTTGATACTGCTTACGTACCGGCAAGCCAGATGACAGCGGTAAAGACGAGCCAGTGGCAAACCAGCATTAACAGAAAAAAAAAAAAAAAATCCAGAAGCAGTTTTTTTTTTTAAATGTTTAGTTTGACAACTAATCTTTTTGGATGTGTTTGCCTGGTTGCAATATTATATTTCATCCATAGGGTATAATCATGCTGTCTTCTGCCAAAATTGTTGTTTTATAAAATGGAATTAAAAACGTAAATATCTCATGGGGCTCCACAAAGGACATCGTGATTTCTAGGCTGGGAAACTACCTGAGACCACTTGAAAGCCACTGCCATTGACTTCCATCTTTTGTAGGGTTGTTTATTTTTGCTGGATTCAAAGCAGACCGAATCCTCGTTAAGGAGGTTTTCTGGGATGGATGCTTCTCTGACATTTGCCTGCTGTTCTGAGTCATCCTCGCTCTGAGCCACAGCTTGCCTAGTTGCCAGGCAGAGTCTGGGTCACAGAAACAGAGTCTAACACATTTTCTTTTCCAAATAATTTGTGTCCTCTTCCTGCGTCTCTCATCTGGCCGTGATGTCTGCAGTGATGCTTCTTAAATCTACTTTTCTTTCCTAGCTGCTTCTCTCACACACATCGTTACTCAAAAAATGGCCCCTTCAACTTCAGCCTTCTGCTCCTTTTCTCTTCCCTTCCTCTTTTCCTCACAACTGTGCATCACAAAAGCCCAAAGCAGCAAAGCCCGGATCTGGCCAGAGTGAGCCTGGCCTAGAGAGGATGAAGGAGAAAGACCGGGAAGACCTTGGGGCAGGCAGAGGTAGGCAAAACTGGAGGGGGGTCGGGAGGGACAGGCAGAGGGGAGTCCTGGGTTCATCATGGCTGTTCTTTATGTAATTTCCAGTTCATTCACTTAGTCAATGAATATTTATTAAGCACCTACTAGGGCCACCTGGGTGGCTCCTTCGGATAAGTGTCTGCCTTCAGCTCAGGTCACAATCCTGGGGTCCTGGGATGGAGCCCTATGTCTGCCTCCCTGCTCAGTGGGGAGTCTGCTTCTCCCTCTGCCTCTGCCCCTCCTCCACACTCCTACTCATGCTCTCTCTCTTAAATAAATAAATAAAAGCTTTTTTTTTTTTTTAAAAAAAAGCACCTACTAAGTGCCAGGCATGGGGATACAAGTATAGATGGAATGGACTCCATCTTTGTATTCGTGAAGCTTCACCTGGTGGGACACAGAGAAGAATAAGTGCCCTGGGTGAGCACTGGGACCAGCAGTGCAGGACACATGGGGTGGAGGTGGGAGGAGAGGCCTCCTGAAGAAGGCTACATAGCACACTAGCAAGCCAGGGCTGCTGATCGTCTGCTAATACCTTTTCGCCTCTCCTTCCTTTAATAATAGCATGTCTAAAATATAGTGGGTCCGGTGGCTGCCCAGCTAGAGACTATATTTCTCCAGCCTTCCTGGCAAAGTGTGACTAAATTCTGCTCATACGATCTGAGCAGAAGTGGTGTGTGCAACTCCTGGTAATGCCCCTGAGATGAAGGCTGTGCCTTCCTTCTTCTAGACCTGTTGTCTGGAAAGTGGATGTGGAGCTGGTAGGTACCTGGAGCAGCTCACCTCAGACCATGAAATAGAAGCTCAGTGGTAAAGATAACAGTGGAGAAGGACAGAAGGAACTGGAAACAATATTGTGCAGCAGAGTTGCCCCACCAGCCCAAGACCAGCAGAAAAAGAAAAATTCTATCCTGTGTAAGTTACGGTGACTTCATCTCTGTTAGGATAGCTGGACCAATATTTCAGCCATATGTCAGAGTTAAAAAGGAATTCCAAATTCCTAATCTCTTCTTAACCACTTGGGAGCCCGTGCTGTAATTCAGTAGTGGTCCTGGCGTCAGCCAATGCGGGAAGCATGCGGGGAAATGGGCTGTTCATGTTTTAGATTCGACGGAGAGGTAGCTTCAGTGAAATAGGGACTCTTCCAATTCAGTTCTCCTGAAAATTTCATAAAGACAGAGATCTGCTGCCTTAGGAGCCAAAGAGTAGCCTAAAGGAGGAGGATTTATCTATCTGGCCTGAAATTGAACTCCTTTCTGTTAGGAAGACACAGGATATGCAGAAACCAGGGATACAGAGTTGTTTTTTACCCTCTGGCTTGGCGATCTTCAGCCCAGAGTGCAGGGATGGCTTTGGTATCAGAGTGGAGACTGCCCATCAAGTCCTGAGCAAGGCTGCCCAAAAGGTGCCTACCTGGTCTTCAGGTTTACTCATCAGACTCTTGGACCCTGACCTCATCCCACAGCCCGTTCCCTGCTGTTCTCCCTCCATGATACTCTAGCTAGCTGTCCTGGCCAAGGAGCACCATTCTGGTGGCATGAGTTGGGAAAGCCCAGTCCTCAGAGACAAACCCACAACCGTGATGGCAGCTGGTTCTTCATTCACAAACGGTGTTGGTCAAGATAAATTCGTTTGTGCTATAGTGACGAACATCTCCCAAATCTCGAATCCAACGTGGCTTCACAGAATCTCCTCACTGTAGCCACTTGAGGGGCCCTGGGATGACCATCTTAGGACACCACGCTTGAACATGAGGCCCTAGGCTTTGTGGTGGCAAGAGAAGAGAGGACGTGGAGACATGATGTGAGCCATTTATTGGTCATGCAGCTCAGGTCACCACTTGTACCTTCAAAGGCTGGGGAGTGCAATCCTCTAGTATATCTAGATGGAAGGGAAAGGGGCTGAGAATATTGACGAGCATCAGCAGAGCGGGCTGCAGAGATTGTACTGTGAGAAGGCTGATGGTGAGCAGGTGAGTCTTCAAAGCAGGCGTGTACCCAGGAGGAACATCAGCTGAGCTTTCCACACTCAATGGAAAGAACATGGTGGAATTTCCAGCTATATTTACTCTTCTCCTTTGTAAATTTCTATTTTTTGAGTGTGTCTATTATATCTATTATAATGAGTATGCCTATTTATAAGGTGCATAATGTAATGTAGTTCTACATAATTATAATTTATAAGTAAATAAATATGCATATGCTGGGGGTGGATGCTCAAAAAAGTTTTATAAATGGGACAAGCAATCAAAAATGTTTGAAGACCACAGGGCCAGAGAATAGGACCCAGAGATCCTTAGGTTGTGGGTGTTGAAGGCTCTTTGAAAATAGGGCCTAGTGCCCTTCACTATGAGGTGACTCAGTTTCCTTGGCTATGAAATTTCTACCATGATACTTTTTTTCAGAAGCTTCCAAGACTGATGCCCCAAAGATCCGTAGAGAGCAGAGGCCGAGACAGAGTAGGGTAGGGTTGAGTCATGTTTCTCCTCTCTTTTGCAAATGCAAAAGCAGGCCTGCAAAGAGGCCACATGCATTCATGAATATGGTGTGTGGTGCTCGGTGTGGACACACTGGCAGCCAGCGTCGGGTTGAGAATGCTGCCTCAGTCTGGAGAGCCAAGAGAACCTACCTGCTATCAGCCATTGCATTCCCGGAGTAGCTGAAAAGCTTTGAAAAGTTCATCCCGGGGGAAGAATGTCACGAAATCTGGCTGGTGTAGAAAGAATGTGAGAGAGAGAAAATCAATGCATGTGCATATGCATGTGTGTGAGAGAGTGTGAACATTTGTGCACGTGTCACTAGAAGCTGGCATGGACATAGTGTGTTAGTTTTTCTTCCTCGGGCTAAAATAGGGTCTCCCAACTGTGGGCCATGAGAAGAAGGGGAGAAAGACCATGGAGGGGGACCGAATGGCACAGGAATAAGAGGCAGGTAGGTACCAGTGGGAGAGGTGTGGAGGGAAAGTGTCAGAAGACAGGCTTGAAAGTAAACACCAGAAATGACTGTCGTATCCCAAACCATCAGCAGACCAGGAGATGAAACCCTGTAATCCAGAGTCCTTGTGGGACCATTCAGATCAAAGCACTCTGGGCAGTCCGTGTCTCACACTCAGCCAGGAGCACAGGCTGTCTCATGGCTGCACACTCCCGCCAGGGCAGAGAGGCCGAGGACTCATGTCTGTGCATAATGCAGCATCATTTTCCCTTAGAGACCTGCTCCCCCTTCTGCTCCCCTCCCATCTGCGTGAAGGACACCATCAATTTCCCAGTCATCCAGGCTCAAAGCCTCAGCCATCGCCCCAACATCCGCTTCCCATTCGATCAGTTGTCAGATCCTGGCCAGCACACCTGTCACATGGACTGTCTTCTGTCTCTGCAGGTCAGGAGAAAAAACAAGACAAAACAAAACAACAACGTTGCACATTGTAAAGCCCTGTACTAATAGTGTTTCGTAGGACTTCTAAATCTTTATTTGCATGGAACAGAAATCCGCACTCTAGAAGAGAGGGAAGAGCAAGGGAGAGAGACAGAGAGAGAGAAAAAGAGAGAAAGACAAATTCCAGTTTAAATGTAAAGTACATCTGAAGGACAGTATTACAGGGGAAGTTCAGAAGAGTCTGGAAAGCTGGAACTTGGAAGCTGGTGGGACACAGGTACCTCCTCCTGGCCCCTTGACTCAGTCTGTCTCTGCACACCTGTGTCCTTCCTCTGCAGCTTCCTTTCTCTGCTGCTCAGGGGGCGGGTGGGAGTCTCTCTAGTACCTCAGCCTGGCATCTCCCTAGTGTTGGCATCTCCTCCATTGAGGAGAAACTCACTGGTCTCACATCTCCCAGAAATTTCTTCTTAGCCAAGTTGGTGTGGCCAAGCAGTTCCATGGCCAAGCATGTAGGCCATTATGTGCAGTGGTGGCTGCTGGGGACATGTACCTGTGACCTTCAGTTTTGCTTCGACGGCTCACATTTTGAGCCTGTGCCCTGGCGTGTGCTACCTGCCACCTTTGAGCTTTCCTTCGGTAACTTAGGGTAGGAAAACAGTACTAAGTTCACCTCTTCCACCACCTGCCGCCTTCTGTTGTCTCTCTAGGGTGAGCCTGCCAATCCACCCTGCCTTTGTGCCCTGGACCTGGGGCCGCATGTGACTACTGAGCGCTTCAAGTGTGGCCAGTCCGAATTGAGGTGAGCAGTGTCAAATACACACCTGGTTTTGGAGACCTCAGAAAAAAAGAAGGTAAAATACCTCATTAGTAATTGTTCATACCGATCATATTGGAATGGTAATATTTGGATGTACTGGATTAGACAAAATACATACTAGAGTTAAATTCACCTGTTTCTTTCCACTTTTTGAATGTGGTTATCAGAGAATTTAACGGTGCCTGTGTGACTCACATTTCATTTCTGCTGGGCAGTGCTGGGCCGAACTCCCTTCTCAGGAAAAGCCTGAGTGCTCTGACTCACTGCCTGAATTCAAGCTGTTTCTCCCTCCAGGACCGTTTCTCCATCTCCCATCTACCCAACTTGTACACATCCTGCAAAACCTCCCTCCAATGCTGCCCTTTGAACCCCCTGCCTCCAGACATAAGATAACCTGTCCACCCTCAGGACTGTTGTTGAAATCATTTTTTTTCTTGTTTTTAAAATATACTTTTGGCATGTTTTACCTTTAATGTAACTATTAGTACATGTGTATCATATTGTATATTATACTGTAGGTCCCATGGCTTCATTTGTTTGTCTATTCCAAGTACAGACACCTAATAAGTGCCAATAATGGACTGGAAATACTAACACTAAAGAAAATCCCTCTTGCTACTCGTTGATTGTCATGGGCTCCAGTGAGGCTTTGGCACCGGTCTGTATACAGGTCTTTCCATCACTCCCTTACCCACTCCCTCACACCCCCTGCACCTGCTGGCTCTCTCACCTCTATGACCACATTCATTCATTCACTCATCAAATATTTAATGGCACGTTACCATGCCGGTACTGGTAAATACAGGTGAATGAGAGATATGGTTCCTGTTGCAACGGAGTTTATGGTCTGATGGGGAGAGTGATAACAAAAGTGAATAGATTAGCAAATGCTTATGGAACCGTGATGTGGAGGATTCAGAAGGGGAACGAACCAGTCAATGGGAGGGCAGAGTGACTTAGAATCCTGGGTGAGTTGAGGCAATGCTGTTGAAGCAGAGCCTGTAGGCCAAAGAGTCAGCTGTGTGCTGAGCAGAAGGGGGAGAGCCCAGGCGGAGATAATCTGGTGTTGGAAGACCCTGGGAGGGAAAAGGAGTGTTAAATGAGGCCAAAGGACATTATGCCTGCAGTTCCAAGCTCTGAGTGGGTGAGAGGAATCACTAGCAGGTCAGTTCCCTCCCCGAGTTGTGAGTTTACCCTTGGAAACTTTGGGAGCATTAGAGAGTACACTTGACTCTGAAAACCTCTCAAGATGCTTTTCAACAAAGCCTACCTATTAATTCCATTTCTGCTCACAGTGTTCCCCTTAGGTGAACAGGCATAAAGTTCCTACTCTTTCTCTATGAGAATCATGTGTATAATCTCGTTGTAATGCTCTTGTGATATACACCAGTGGTTCTCACTCAGGGGTAGCTTTGTCACCTGGGGGATATTTGGCAATGTATAGAGACGGTTTTGGTTGTCACAACCTCAGAGGGCTGGTGGTGGTGGTGGGGCTATTGGCATCTAGTGGGGAGAGGTCAGAGATGCAAAATATCTTATAAAAGATAGCTCCCCCTCCCCCCAAAAGGATTATCTGCTTCAGAATGTCAATAGTGCCAAGGTTGAGATATCTGGATATATAGTCAGGGTAGACATTCTTTTGACAGATGGAAAGATGTATCTCTGTGGCAGACACTACCACTTGTCCACTCCTATCCTGCATCCCCTCTATCCTTAGTAGAAGATGCCCAGGGTTTTCCAGGATCACAATGCACACAACTAAAGGGGACTATTTCCCAGCATCCCAAGCAGTTAGGTGTAACCATGTGACTAAATCCTGGCCACTACGATGTCAGCTGGGGGGAAGGTTGTTAAAATGGAGCTGCCTTGGTGTCATGGGGACATTTTGCTCTTGTTTTTCTTCCTCCCTGCTACCTAGCACACAGTGTGATAGCAGGAGCTCAGCCATTTGGCACGGCAATGATCTTGAAGACAGATGTCATGATGTGACCTTGAGGTGACCTTGAAGATGGTGGTGCACAAAGACAGAAGCCTTAGTCTCAGCTTCTTGGGAGCCCCTGACTCCCTTCCTCCAGACATCGTTTACATGAACAAATGAATCTGTGGGTCAAAACCTCCGTTAGTTTGGGTCGCCAATAATAGCTGAATTTACATCTAGTGAGAGACCATCACTGAGGAGCCCAGAGGTCTATAGCTCTTTCGACTGTGTCTCGGGGACCTTCTTTCTCCCCACAGGTATCCTGCACTTCTCTCTCTTGGTCTCTTTGCATGTTAAATTGTCAGCCAGCATCAGATGCAACTTTCCCCATTTTCCAAGTTGTAGGCCAGGCTGTACCTACGGGGACACTTGTGTGCAGCTCATCTTCCAGGATTGGGCCCCGGGATCACGAGTTCCCCACCTTTGGGGAGATGTTACTGTGTAGGCTCAGTAGGTTGCCTCCCTGCCCTGGGGTTGCTCGCAGGAGACGTTCAGAAGTTGCAAGCAAGTGGGGATACTGAGGAACGTGCACGAGGTGGGCACTGTGCTGTCACTCTGCAAGTCTGGCATTCTGCGCCGGAGCTTGGATTTGGAAGCAGTAGGACATGTTTGCCAAAGGCTGGAGTTTTGATGTGGAGTAGAGAAATAGCTGTTACTTTGTGGGGGAGAGAAACACCTTTCGTTTCTTCAGGGAAAGAGAAGTAATGCAACTTTGCAGTTTCTCACTTCTGATCTTCTGGAGAGCAGATGTTCCTTGAGGAATGGCTGGTCCAGAGGCAACATATTTAAGTTCGCAAACACCACACATTTAGATGTTAGACATTTCAGTGTTGCTAAAGAAAACCACCAAATTAAACAGCCAACTTTCCCTCTTGGTTTTGTCAAAGAGACTTTTTAAAATTAACTTGGCTGCTGGCAGTGGGATTGGCTCATTTGCCAGTCTCAGGGATGGGGGAATGAGGCGGATGTGTGATTGGGGTCGGAGAGGGGAGGGCTTGATGGCAGGAAGGGAGGGAGGGGTGTTCCCGGGCACACAGAGAAGCCTCCCTCCCCCGTGGTCCTGCAGGCCAAGCATACTTAGGGCTCACCTGCCTCCCCAGAGGCAAACCTCTGCTCCTCCAGGAAGCAGTGTCATCTCACTGAGGGGAAAATCCACCCCTCTTTGCCATAAGGGACAGTTATCTGCCGAGAGATCCACCCTCCAGGGTGGGAGGAACTGGCTGGAGAAGACAGCCTTAGGTAGATGAGTGGAAAGTATTTCCTTGGATTAGAATGAATGGCGCCCAGGGTTTAAGTGGGGCCCTGTGGGCTGCGTAAGTTGCCTCTCTTAGCCTTGCGACCCTCTTATCATTTGTGCATGCTTTCGTGCTTAAGACATGGTGGGGGCTGGAGGCTGGGGGAAGCTGTCGCAGAGAGCAGGGAAGTGGAGCTTCACGCAGCTGTATCCTAGCTGTGGCATGAATAAGATGAAGTTCAGCTTTTTATTTTTAGCAGGGGTGGGGAGGCAGGGAGAGTCTTTGATGTGGGGTTTCAAGAGCTTCTCCTGGAGGGTGAGGATGAGAAGGTTGGGGACAGTCCCTCCAAAGCGCCACCAGCACCACAGGGGCAGGCCTGCCACACACACAGCACAAGTACCACCTCCTCTTCTAGAAAGCTCCAGACGCCAGTGTCATGGTGGAGAAACTGAGGCCCTAAGAGTTGCCGAGACTTGTCTCTCGTCGCCCAGCAATTCCCTGGGAGGAGCGGGGCCAGCCCGGGTCCTCTGGCACCTAGTTTAAGGGTTTTGTCTGTGTGATTGCTTTGGCTTCATAATATCACTTTCGACTCTGGTAGTTGGACGTGTTCCATAAGTGCCCTGCTATGTGAAGCTCTTTCTTAAAATAGGAAGAGGATAAACTCATTGGAAGGGCTGGAAGGACCTTGTGAAGAGAGCCGGGCATGATTACAAGTCACCCTGGTTCCACTAGTTCAAGCAGACAGATGGTGGATAGAACCGAAGCCAGACAATTTGCACTTACCGAATTAGCGCCCGTCTGTTAGTCTGCAGAAATGGGGGGGACACGGGCATCTCTCCACTCACCATATAAGGTAAATAACAACCAGTGCTCACGGAGTGTTGGCCCTACAGGATGCAGGGCAGTGTCATCCAAGCTGCCCCGCCATCGGCCACTCGTGGGAGGCAGAGTGATGGCGGGGACTCACACTGTGGACTCAGAGATCCACGGGTTCAAATCCCAGCCCTGGGAAGTAGCACAGCCAGTGTGGCCCTGGGCGTCTTAACCTCAGAGAGGCTGTTTGCTCATCTATCAAATTGGGATAATATCTATTCACCTAATGAAGTAAATAAAAGTACAATGGGCAGTACGTAGTTGGCCTCCTATAGTGAGAGACTGCCAGCCACTCTCTGACCCCATGGTGCCTTCCCCTGCATGTGGCATCAGCCACAAGAGTAGTGGCAGAGGGCACCGAGGAGTATGGCTGGCCTCGAGCAAATTCCTGCTTGCTCCAGGACATCCCCCACCAGCCATGTGTTTGTGTTCAGCCTCCTGAGAAGGAAGGCTGGGGGTTTTATGCAGCAGGGCTTACAATCCCATGAGAGAGCCTCCCGTATTTTGAGGGGAGTCCTGAGTCCAGTCACCCCATGTCAGGTCCTGACTTGGCACTGGGTAAACTTGTCCTGCCCTCAAGGAATTCAGAATCTAGGAGGGAAGTTAGTTAGTTATCCAAACAAATGATTATGACAAACTTTTAGAAAATGCAACAATCAGTGTGATGCATCCTACCTGGCACGAGGAGGGAGGTGCTGGGAGATTCCCCATGTGGACCCCGGGCTGGACCTCTAGGGAGGACAGGGATTTGGGCAGACTGCCAAGGCAGCAGAGGGGACAGCATATGGACAAGGCCTCGGGGTGTGGGGTGCCTGGGTTTCCCAGGGAGCAGTGAGCACCGCAGGGCCGCAGGGTGATGAGTGTCGGGGCCATTGGAGAGTGCCGGGCATGGGTTGCTGGGCAAGGGGTGCCGCCCCTGACCATGGGCTTGTGGACAGGAAGGTCTTCAATCAGGGGAGCGAGTGACTCCTTCAGGGTTGCATCTTGGGAGGATCAGTTAGGCCGCACTGGGCAGAATGGATCATGAGAGGCAAGGGGCGGGGGGCAACGAGACCTGTGTTTAGACCATCAGAGACACCCGGGGGGGCCTGAGCCAGGGCAGTGACAGAGGGGCAGGTTTACGTCACAGTGAGAAGGAAGATGAGGCAATCCTGGCAATGAATTGGACATGGGGGTTGGACGCCAGAAGGCTGAGGATGATGACCTTATTACTTTCTGGGGTAACTAAAATCTGAGGCCAACATTCTCCCGTGACACCTAAGTTCTAATACTGGCAGTGGGTGTCTCCTTTGCCGCTCGGATGGATGTTCCTTGAGTGCTGGGACGATGACCTACTCATTCCACCTGGACCCTTCCTGGTAATACACAATAGGGACCAAATAACCATAGAATTAATATTTTGATAAAGGAATGAATGAGTATTCCTTCTGGCTTGTGCTGCCTGCCTCTAGCTGAGGGAAGAGCGTCTGTGCAACTGGCTACAGCTCTCAGCAGGGGGTCTATGCCCGTCACACCCCATGGGATGATGCGATGGTGACAGTGATGGGCAGTGATGGTAGTGATAATGCAACGCTGCTCACCTTCCCCCATCTGGTGCGCAGTGCTCCTGAGCTTCCTTGGGGAATGCAGGAGGTCACTGTCATCAACAAGAGCAAAGTGTGTCCTGATTGGAACTTCCTGACTGGAAGGAGTCACAGGCTCAGGGAACATTTCCATTACGGCGATTGTTGCTCTCACAGTGTGTGAGGGGGCCCGTTAAGGCTCTTCTGTCACGGGAAGCTGAAACTGCAATCTCCGTAGTCTGGTTACTACACTTCAGGACTGTCCATCTCTCCATCTATAAAATTTCCCCTTGATTCCTCATCTGCTCAGGGCAGATTTCCAGCTGCAGTTCTGCTGTGCTTGATGCTTCCAGGGGAAGTAGGACAAGATCAAGAATTGGTAGGGGGAGGGCGGGGGGGGGGGTGCAGAGAGGCAGCTTCACCCTAGACCATTTGAACCATCGGAGCAACTTTTCCAGATTTTCAAACTATGATGTAGCTTACCTCCTCGGGGGGCATGTCTCTGGTGGGCATGTGAAAGCCAGCCTCTGGGAATTGGAAAGTTAAAGACACAGTATTTTTGGTTAACTGAGAATCATAAAAAATTCTTGTCTTGGGAGCACCTGGCTGGCACAGTTGGTCAAGCGACCGACTCTTGGTTTCGGCTCAGGTCGTGATCTCAGGGTTGTAAGATCCAACCCCACGTTGGGCTCCATGCTGGGTGCAGAGTCTGCTTGAGATTTTTCTCTCTCTCCCTCTCCCTCTGTCCCTCCCACTCGGCTTTCTCGCTCTCTCTTTCTCCCTCTCCAATAAATAAATAAATAAATCTTCAAAGAAAAATTCTTGTTTTGGTTAGCCTTGTTAAACTGCCTATTCAAAGGCTTCTGTCCGTTTTCCTTCCTTAAGCTGTTTGAACACCGAACAGCATTTGCTCTTGATTTTGTAATTCAGAAAGCATTCAGGATCCTGAGTCAGAATCCCCATTCCGAAATGCCAATTTTTATTACACATAACCACAGGTGTGGAAGGCTCAGGGGACTCGGTGAATCTCTTTCCAGGACACATTTTTTTATTTACTTTATTTGGCTCATGTCCACATATCAGCTTGTTTCCTGTGATTGGCTTCTTCTAAAAGTTGAAGACAGGTAATCTCAAGTATACGAGGCTTCGCGTTTTCTGCTTAAGGAAAGCTTTACCACCCATCGGATGCTCCCTCCGCCCTATCTTTGGTCACGTTAGAAGTGAGATGTGTCCCTGTGAATAAGAACCTGGTAGCATAAACTGGGCCCAGCCTGATTGCTAACTCCCTAAGTGAGTTTGGATACACAGCAAGTTCCGCTATAAGGCTGGTTTTGAAAACGCAAATTTGTTCCAGTGCAATTGATGTTTTAGGGAATGCTTGGAGCATGGCACAAATTTCACATTTACTTATGTGCCATTTAGCACGCGAGAAACACTAGGTGAGTGCAGAAAACTGCATAGGCGTATGGAGAAGCGGAGAAGCGTAGGAATGTATTGAAGGCACATGCCTCAGACATCCCCCTGCTCCCAGGGTCCGCCCACTGTGCTGGGAGCCACGTCCATCTGCACCTGCGGTTCCAACTTTCTGCCCACTTCCTGTCCCAGTGACACAAGCTGTAACCTTTCAGGTGCCCATTTCCATAAGCAAACATCAGGACGTTTCAGGGTAAAGCACCATTTTTATTGCAGTATTTATGTATTTCTTAACCATTTTAACATGTGTACAATTGGGCTACCATTTTTATTAGATTCTTCTCCTTTTAAAAAAAAAGGTGTCATTGGTGGAGTTTTTGAGCATTTGTGTGTGTGTGTTTTAAAAGATTTTATTTGTTTGAGAGAGAGAGACAGCAGAGCAAGAAAGAGAGCATGAGCTGGGGGGAGGAGCAGAGGCAGAGGGAGAAGCAGGCTCCCCACTGAGCAGGGAGCCCAACGTGGGGCTCCATCCCAGCACCCTGGGACCATGACCTGAGCCAAAGGCAGACGCTCAACCGACTGAGCCATCTAGGCACCCCACAGGTTTGTACTTCTAATCCCCTTCCCCCCCACCCCATAAGCTCTATGGTTTTGATTGTGTGATTTTGCTCATCGTGATGATTTCTGGGAATGCATATATTGCGTTACAGCAGAACTGGCCAAAACGGGGGGGCTTCACTGTAACTGGCTAGGAAAGGAAGGTAGTCTTCATCTTGAAGGGAAGGGGCATTACTAGTTATGCGAGGAACATGTGATCTCCTTCCTTACCAGAGGCCACTGTGATTACTCACCAAAGATACATTACTTATAAAGAACATTTCTAGAAGGCTGAGTCTGTCTTCCAGCTTAAAGACATGGAAAACTGAACAAAATTTTGAAATAGATGTATAAAGTGGTATTGCTTCAACTTTACTTATAGGATATCCAAGCTGAGAATACATAGGCTCTCAGTTATGCATAAGCTTTCTTTGTGAAATATGGGGAATGTTCAGGGACATACAAGGCATGGAACGACACATGCCAAGTCCTTCCTATGGAGAATAGTTGTGTTGCATACATCATGTCATGTGATCTTTCATACAGTATCATTACCATATTCTACAAGTATTTGTTGAACCCCTGTAGGGTATTGGGTGCTGATCTGAGCATGGGGTTATATTGGTGAATGGAACACATTGCTTCCTCTAGGAGCTGACTTTCTAGTAGCGTGAGATAGGCAGTAAACCAACAAACCAATGTATTCTTGGCCACAGTGTGGTAAATGGAAGCTTACCATGGTGTGGCTATGGAGAAAGACAACACAGAGAAAGGATTGTTTAGGGTAGGGGGAACAGAAGGGACAACTGGGATGGGGGGGTACTGAGTAGAGAACAGGCAACACTGTCATCCCCATTTCTCCAGGCAAAGAAACTGAGGTAAAGAAGGAAGGGTCAAGTTGCTCAGAGCCTTCAGCAGGAGGGAAGGGGGGAGGGAGGGAGGGGGAGGGAAGGAAGGGAAGATGGAATGTGTCCCTTGGTCTGTAGGAAGAGGTAGAAAGTAGAGTGAGGACTGTGCTAAATCTAATTTTACTTCAAAGTCCATTTTCTTTCTATGCCTTTGAGCAGTTTCTGCCTTTTGAACTTGATCTTCTGAAAACATGGCTTCCCTCTCATTACCCCAATCTTGCTCAAGGACCTGGGAGGCTTCTCTGATGATGACTATATTTGTTTGCTAGGGCTGTGTCTAGGAGAGGCTCAACGTGCTTTCCTTTACTCTCACACCGCACTTCTCTTCTGACACCAGATGTGTGGGTTTTCCACACAGCAAGCAGTTCTCCAACATGGCTGGGTGTTCTATAATTTTTTTCTGTTCACACAATATCTGAGTGAGCCTCAGAGCCCACAAGTCAGGGGCTCAGTCCCCCAGGACTTCCCCCACTTCAGATGCCAATTTCTTTTCTTTTCTTTTTCTTTTTCTTTTTTTTTTTTTAAAGATTTTATTTATTTATTCATGAGAGACACAGACTGAGAGAGAGACAGAGACACAGGCAGAGGGAGAAGCAGGCTCCATGCAGGGAGCTCGACGTGGGACTTGATCCTGGGACTCCAGGATCACGCCCTAGGCCGAAGGCCGGCGCTAAAGCACAGAGCCACCCAGGGATTCCCCACAGATGCCAATTTCAAGTCCTTATTATCACTTGTACTTTTGACCAACTGACTATAAGTCAGGGTTGCCATGACCCCTTCCTTGGTTTTGATAATCTGCTAGAATGGTTCTCAGGGAATTCTGGGAAACACTTACCTTTAGCAGTTGATTCTAAAGGATAAAAGAAAGGATACAGATGAGCAGCCAGGCAGAGAGATACTTAGGGTGGGGCATGGGGAAAGCATGTGAAGCTTCCAAGCTCTCTTTGGGTGCACCACCCTCACAGCACCTCCATGTGTTCAGCAACCCCGAGCTTTCTGCATCCTTTTGGGATTTTTATGGAGGCTTCATCACATAGGCAGGGTCAATTATTAACTCAATCTCCACTCCTCTCCCACTCCCAGAGGATGAATGTTCTAAGCTTCTTATCAAAGCTTGGTCTTTCTGGTGAATAGCTCCCATCCAGGAGCCTACCAAGAGCTGCCTCATTAGAACTGAAGATCCTTCTATAACCCAGGGAAGTTTAAGGAATTTAGGAGTTCTGTGCCAGGAACCAAGAACAAAGAGCAAATAATAGAAAAATAAAGATGCTCTTGGTGCTCTTATCACTTAGGAACTTAGAAGGGTTTTAGAAACTCTCTGCCAGCAATGAGGGTCAGAGACCAAATATATATATTCCATTATTTAGAAAGGCTGACATAACAAAGCTTCACAAATTAAGTGGCTTAAAACAACATGAATTTATTATTTTTTAGCTCTAGAGACTAGAAGTTAGAAATCAAAGTGTCAGCAAGGAGGGCCATGCTCCCTCTGAAGGCTCTAGAGGAGGCTCCTTCTTTGCCTCTCTCCTGGTTTCCAGTGGTGGTCACCAATCCTTGGTGTTTCTTGGCTTATAGCTGTGTCACTCCAATCTGCCTCCTGTGTGTTCTTTTTGTGTGTCTCTCTGTATCCAAATTTCACTTTTCTTTCTTTTTTTATTTTTATTTATTTTTTTATTTATGAGGGAGAGAGAGAGATAGAGATAGAGAGAGAGAGAGAGAGAGAGAAAGGCAGAGACACAGGCAGAGGGAGAAGCAGGCTTCATGCAGGAGCCTAATGAGGGACTTGATCCTGGGACTCCAGGATCACACCCTGGGCCAAAGGCAGGCACTAAATCGCTGAGCCACCCAGGGATCCCCAATTTCACTTTTCTTATAAGGACAGCAGTCATGTTGGATTAGGGCCCACCCTAATTAGGAATGACCTCATCCTAACTTGATTACATCTGCAAAGACCGTATTTCCAAATAAGGTCACAATCACAAGTACTGTGTGTTAAGACATGAACGTATCTTTGGGGTTGGGGGCACAATTCAACCTATTGGTCAAACTAAGACCCAGCTCTCTGCCTGGCTTCTTCTTGTCTCCAGAACTTGCTCCCATCTACCAATGTCACCTACCTGCTTCCCAACAAGTCCTCTATGCATAATCATAGCTCCAAGTATTTGGTCTTTCAACCATCCATCATGTTCCTTACCCATTCTCCAGGGCCAAAGTCCAATTGTGCTTTGTCCCCAAATCCTCTCTGATGCTATTATCATTCCATCAGCCCATCCTGGGATCCCCTTTCTGAATTCTTACAGCTATCACTTAGTCATAGCATCATCTGTGTAGTACATGCACGAAATCAAAGCCTAGCTTGGAGGCTTATCATTTAGTGTGGTGAAGAGGTAAAGCATATGTATCTTGGCATTTCACAGCACAGATTTGGATTAGCTCTGCCACTTCTTAACTGTGTGACCTTGAATAAATTCTTATCCTCTCTGTGCCTCAGCTTTTTCATCAGTGAGATGTAGATAATAAAGGTGCCAATCTCATAGATTGTTATGGGAATTAAATGAGATGATTCCTGTGGAGTGCTCAGTGTGGGGGCCGCACATTAGTTATTTTTATTCTGAGTACCTGGGGAGTCTGCCTTTTCAAAAAATACCCCCTTCTCAGTTGGAGCTGAGGATAGGCTGCTCTGCACTGCCAGCTAACAAAGGAAAGGCCGTTAAGGGTTGGAATAGGAGGGAAGTACAGGATCATGTAGGCCTGGTCCCAGGAAGTGGCTGCAGCCAGGGGCAGTGTGGTATAAGCAAGTCATGTCTAGGGGACCAGAATGAGAGACGTGCCCATCTGCACACAGAAATAGAGATCTGTCATGGTCCCTGCCCTTATACAGCGGAACAGCTTATAGAACAAACGAATTATTGAGTAATGGTAAGTCTGGGTCAAAATTGTAGAAGGAGATATGTATAGAATGGGACTCCCGGTAAATAAATATTTCACATAAAGGAGTGGGAGAGTAGGGCAGAATTGGTGGCATTACTCGGCCAGTTCTGTCATTTTATATAAATGGTTTACTGCTTATTGAATAACAACTGTTTACCAGATTATTAAGACTCCTCTGTATTGCACATAACCAGAACCAGCCCATGCTAACTTTGACAAAAACAAAAACAAACAAACAAACAAAACAAACAAAAAAACCCAGAAACTATTATGAGGCACAGGGGTATGAATTTCATGGAGCCCAAGGGCAGGGATAATCTAGGGGATTGGAGTGTCATCTGCATTGTCTCCTTCCTTCTCTTCTCTCTCTCCATTTGACCACGAGCTTCTCCAGCTGCTCCAGTCTGCTTGGCAGAGCACAGAATTCCCATCTGCTTCTCAACTTGTGGGTGTGCAGAGTCCTCTATCCAAAGGGAGACCTATCTCTTTGGGGACATATCTGATTCCAGGTCTTGGTGGAAGGGACTCATATTGGCCTGTGTTAGATTAGGGGCCCATCTTGCACCACAGAGGGGTAATGGAGTCCATATCTTGGGACCCATCCCTGGGACCATACAGACTGGAGACACAATGGAGACTTCTCGGAAGAGGGTGGTGCACGGTGATGGACACAGCTGGGCAGATAACTCAATCAGAGCCTAACAGAACCAAATAGAACCAGATAGTCTGCTATGCTCTTTATATGTGTAATCTTTTAAATCCTTATTACCACCTTGCAAAATATGCATTAACCTTCTCAACATTCTGGTGTAGAAACTGAGGCTCAGAGTGATCCCGTAAGTCATCATTAATGGGTAGTAGATTTAGGGTTTTAATTTAGATCTGTGTGACACCGAGGCTCAAAGTTAAATGGTTTGCCCAAGGCCAGAATTAATTGGTAGCCAAATATGGACTAATTTGTGTGGTATAGTCTAAAAAACACAAAACCACACCCAAGGAAAATATATCAACAGACACCAGCCTCACAGCTGGGGGTCTACTGTGTTTGGTGGTGCCTGTTGGAGATCCCATCTCCCAAGCCTTAATGTAGACCCTGCCCTCCTACATGCTTGGTGAGCTGGGACCTGGGACCCAGGGCTTCTCCAATGGCAGAGACTATATTTTCAGCTGAAGCTTCTCTATCCAGGATGTTTTCCTGCAAGGCTGAATCTTGTCCCAAAGGTGGTCACAGAATTGGCACGTTTTGGGGCTGGACTTCCCCAACTTCTTCTTGCAGCCAAAGCTGGAACTCGAATCCTCTTAGGGGAGGTCAGTGAAGCTTCTGCTCAGAGACCAGACGCAATCACTGTCTGGATTATCTGCAACGCAGGGCTGCAGTGTAGCTGAGCAGAAGTGCTTTACAGGGGAATAATTCCCAACAAGGGATTCTGGTGACCTTATAAACAAAGAGACTGAAGGAACTTGGCTTCTCTTTTCCCAGGGTGGGATTAATGCCACCTAATTCTCTGCAATCCATTTTATTTTTTTTCCCAAGCAAAAAAAAATACAAGTCCCAGGGGTCTGTGATGTTTCTTTGAGACATTTAAACTACCAATCACATTAGTGTGGGAGCTACTTGAAGGAATATTGAAACCAGCAAACTGACTATATGAAGAATAAAAACGTGGTATAGAAAGGAATGAAAAACAATTAATACATTCATTTCACGGCTAAGAGCTCTTTTCTGGGTACTTGTGGGATTTATTTTTTTATTGATTAATTATAAATGGTTGATGGGAATATGCATTGGGAATTTCTGGTTAGGGTAGGGTTGTACGGGAGAGAATCTCTTGCTCCCTGTTTCTTCTGGTTCATAGATTTTTTTTTTTTTTTTTTTTAAAGAGAGAGTGAGCATGAACAGGATAGGAGTGGGGGCAGAGGGAAAGGGAGAGAGAGAATCCAAGCACATTCCCCAAGGGCACCCAGCCCAATATGAAATCACAACCCTGAGATCATGACCTGAGCTGAAATCAAAAGTCGGATGCTTAACTGACTGAGCCACCCAGGCGTCTCTGGCTCATAGAATTCTACTAGCCCTTCCTGTAGGATCAGAAAGAAGCTTCTTTCTACCTCTCACTGGTCCTCCAAGGGTGGAGGGGGATTCCACTAATCAGTGAGATGGTGAGAATCTGAAATTTTTTGTTTATGTATCCACATGGGGCAGGATCTGCATCAGAGATGGCTTTTCATGTCTTTGGTCTCTCTTGTACTCTCTGACCTGGCTGAGATGGGAGACAGATCCTCTTCCGTGGCAACCCTCCTGGTGGTTGCTAGTTGTATGTTCTGTAGACTCAAACCTCCCCTGTGTTTGAGCACTAGGGTCGGGACTTGGAAAGAAAGAACTGGAAGCTTGTTTTGGTCTTAGGTCTAAACTGTGTCTTCTGCTCTTACCAGTAAAGACTCCCAGTATTTTTATTCCTGTTTAACTTTATATTTCAGCTGATTTTGTCATCAGAGGGGAGTGGGCTACTGTCAATGGCCCATTTTCATTGAGTGCCACACTGCTGGCCATATTAGTGACCCTGATAGCAAGTATTTTTTTAATAAGGAATGCTAAGTTGTGTTTAGAACAATCAGCTAGAGAAGGGTTGGCTTTCTGGAGAATTGCTGGGACAAAGAACAAGGATATTGGGGTTATATGAGCTTGGATTTGAATCCTCATTCCTCCAATTATTAGCAGTGGACCCTGGAAGGTTATTTTATTTTATTTTATTTTTATTTTTATTTTTTTAATAAATTTTATTTTTTATTTTTTTTATTTTTATTTATTTATGATAGTCACACAGAGAGAGAGAGAGAGAGGCAGAGACACAGGCAGAGGGAGAAGCAGGCTCCATGCACCGGGAGCCCGACGTGGGATTCGATCCCGGGTCTCCAGGATCGCGCCCTGGGCCAAAGGCTGGCGCTAAACCGCTGCGCCACCCAGGGATCCCTGGAAGGTTATTTTAAGTCCTCAACTCTTATATCCCATAGCTTCAAAGGGGGCATAATAAAACCCATTTCAAAATGTCACTGTAATGATTAATGATAATAGTTCTTTTTTTTTTTTAAGATTTTATTTATTTATTCATGAAAGACAGAGAGAGAGAGAGGCAGAGACATAGGCAGAGGGAGAAGCAGGCTCCACGCAGGGAGACCGACATGGGACTTGATCCTGGAACTCCAGGATCATGCCCAGGGCAGAAGGCAGATGCCAAACCATTGAGCCACCCAGTGATTCCCCAACAAGCAATTCTTGAGTGATTATTATGTGACAGGTATTATTCTAGCTTCCTTGTTCATATCAACCTTGTGAGGTAAGAACTTTACCTCTTTTTTTACATGAATGTCAGAGAAATTAGTAACTCACTCAAGGTCATATAGCTACTAACTACGCTTAACCTTTGCATTATACTGCCTTTTAACTGAACAAGAGATTCAATAATAAATGTATGTGAAAGTGCCTGCTACAGTGCGTGGCACATGGACAGCACCCAGTAAATATCATTTTATTTATTTTCCTCTCACTGGTGAGATGTCTGAGTCAGAGGCTGCTCACTTTTAAGAGCACAAAGCGATTTTTACTCCTTTGAACTCCCCTTTTCTGTACCAATCCCCAAAGGCAGAGTTTAACTGGGACTTTGGATTCTTTATATTAAATATCCAGGCCCTGGTGTCCAGGAGATATAAACCCATGTTTGAACCTAGAACTGCCTATTTCTTTTTTGTAGGGTTCTGGGGTCAATCCAGAGCTGATGTTGACAGTGGCCATTGATAATGATTCCACTTAAGAAAAAAACATGCCTAGAAGCCTCTGGTAACAATAAGGACTTAAAGAAGCTGGTAGGGAGACAGAAGCAACATGATCATTTGATTTTATAGCATGTAGGTGTCATCCATGAAGGTTGCTCTGAAGCGTGCAAAGCCATGCTGAGTGTGGACCTTACACTACAACTCATGTAGTCAAAGGTGGAACAATACTTTGAGAGTCAAGGTCATGAGCTATATAAAGTGGACAAAGCTTTCAAATTTTGATTTAATTGTGTTTGACCTTCTTGAAAAGAACTGGGAACCTGATTACCTACTTAGCCAGAGTCAAGCCTGAGAAAAATCAGACCAGAGTCTGAAATATTGAGGTCTACCTGGAATATGCTCAGGCAGTCACTGGGGCTGCATATTATTGGGGGTTCACATGAGAAACCTTTTCTCTGTTAAGAGCCTTTGGGAGCAGCCCTTTCCTAAAGAGGTAAATTTGGCCAGTAAGTTGAGATCTGAGAAAGAATGAGAGATGCATCTTAGTCTTGGCTCCCTCATTGCTTTCCTCTTGTGTGAATTGAGGATTTTAACATCACCTTCTTTCTTAGGTCTTTGTTTTATGAGGAAAAGGATCAACATGTGCCTAGTGAATAAGTTACTGCTCCTTTGTCATGGGGGCTTCCATTCCCAAGGTGATTTCCTTTATTATTAGGTAATCCTTTATTGTATCCACATTCCAGAAAGTGAGATGAAGAAAGGGGAAAAAGAAATATATGTGTCCTCTCTTGAAGTACACTTTCTCAAGTTGAACCCATGATTTTCACTTATATCCCATTGGCCAGAACTTAATCACTTGGTCTTCATTCTAGATGATTGTGTGCCTAGCTGAGATTCTTTTATCTCAGGAAATGAAAAGAATAGAGGGTTACTAGTATTATTAATGGTTTCTACATTACTATCAGAAATATCTTTCTTTAAAAAAAACCAGAAGTCTCAATTAGATGAATTCTGGAGCTTCCTTTAAGAGGGAGTATATTTCTTTATATTAACTATTCCTTCAGCAAATATACTCTCAATCTTTACTAGGCCTCTTATTTGCTAGGTGGTATAGTAAGTGCTTTGAGGATTATGAAGATGGACAAGACATATTATCTGATCTCAAGGTGTTTACAATTCATCCATTTATTCAATAGATGTTTGATAAAAAGCTTTTGTATACTAAGGATGTGCTCGGCTCTGGAGGTAGAAAGTGAAAAAAGAAGTATGGAGCTAGCCCAAAGATAGAAGGATAGATGAAATAATAAATATAATAAAAAATTTTTAATTGAAAAAAAAATAACAGAAAAGATTAACAAAACCAAAAACTGATTCTGTGATGTCATTAGTAAAATAGTTAGGGTGCCTGAGTGGCTCAGTGATTGAGTGTCTGCCTTTGGCTCAGGTCATGATCCCGGGGTCCTGGAAATCGAGTCCCGCATCAGGATCCACACAGGGAGCCTGCTTTTCCCTCAACCTACGCTTCTGCCTCTCTCTCTGTGTCTCTCATAAATAAAAAAATAAAATCTTAAAAAAAAAATAGACCTCTGAAAAACCTGATCAAGACAAAAGGGAAAATACAAATAAGTAAAATGGAATGAAAAAAGGAAAAAACTATAGACAGAGCAGGGTATGAATAATAAGCATACTACAAATAGTACTAGATGTAATACTAGATGTAATGGATATATTTTTAGGAAATATAAATATATAAGAAAAATCTTTGAGAACAGAATTAGACTAATAAATATTAAAGAAATTGAAATGGTAACCAAAGACCCATTATCTCCCCCCAAATCCAGACTCAGTTAGTTGTAAGGTTTCATTCTACTGAATTTATAAGGAACAGTGTATTTCTATTTATATATATACAATTCTAGAAATATATATATATCATTCAAGAAATAAATATTATTCTAGGTATATATACATACATATAATTCTAGAAAACATCATGAAGCATATGACATTATATATTTATGTAAATAAAAACTCCATGTGCATAAAGATATACACACTTTATAAGAATGCATGTAAACAAAAGAGCCTCATTCATTTTATGGTAGCCAATGATCAAGGTAACAAGATTGAGAAAGGGGAATAAAGGAAATAAATAAATACAAGAATGAATGAATGAATGAATGAATGAATGGAGAGAGACCATACTGGGATGAATAGGGTATTGTTGATTCAATTCTTTGACCTATGGTCTAGTAGAATAGAAGAGTGGTAATCAAATTGTGATCATTAAGGCTTACAATTCAGTCAAAAAAGATAGGCATATTTCATTTAAAAAGTGAAATAAAGTGATTTAGACATTTTGGAATAATCTTGGTCGTGGCAGAGTGGGGACACAAATCATGGTGTAGTGACTTCTATCTGGATGGAGGCTGGGAGATGAACTTGCAGAGACAACACATTCTAGTGGAAGAGACTGATGTGGCATAAAGCATGTAATTCAAAGAAGAGCAGAGAAAAAAATTAAAAGTGAAGATTAAAAATAAACCCAGTGGAAATGCAAAGGCAAGGACTGATAATCCAGTCTAGGAAGTAGAAGATATCTGAGCTGAGCCCACACAAACTGGGCAAATGACCCAGACAACTAGTCAGCCTGGGGCCATGTCTAGGTCCTCAAGTAGATGCTGATGTTGGCTCTGGACTATCCACAGAGCGCACGTTAAAGCTCTGTACAATCATGCACCACACATGTGCTAGTGTGACCTGAGAACAAATCAAATGATTAGTAATAAAACATAAGCTTGTATTCTGTTTCCTCAACTAGGAGGTGAATCCCTTTAAACCAGGCCCTAGTGCTGGGGTTTTGTTGTTGTTGCTGTTGTTTCTTTCCACGACCATGGCATTTAGATTTTGACTCCAAATTTGCACATGTAATGAGATGATTTATCATGGAAAATTATTGCATGATCATCAAAAAGTAATGAAAAGTTGTCACAGCCTTGCTTCTTAATGGCGTTTCTCACTGGCGTCCTTCCTCCTACCTTGAAAATGAGCTCTAGGAGTCTAGCATGGAGCCAACCCGGGGATCAGACACTGTTTAATTCACTCAGGCAGTCAACCATAAACACATTTTTCAGAAGTAAAGACAACTTCTGTAACTTTTTAATTAAAGCATAAAAGCCCTTAATTAAAGAGATATAAATCACCAAGAAACCTTTACATCTTTGGAATCTTCTGTGGCATTGCATGCATGTTTCCAGCTGTGTTCACTCCGACCTCAGAGACAACCTGGTCCAGAGAGGGAAGGGCAGCACTGCTTACCAGTGGGCCTGGAGCAGCTCAGCAGGACCAAGCATTCAGCGGCAGTGCTGAGCTAGAGATGCTGGCATGGAGCCTGTACTTGGTGGACGGAGAGAACATGGACCTCAAACGGGAGCACTCAGTCCCGTCTCTCCCTTAGCTAAGTCCACTCTTAGTTTTGGTCAGTCAAGATGGCAGTTGCCTCCAGGGGGTAGGAGGACAGGTCAAACAACACCATGAAGAAACAATCAGATAGTTTGAGAATATAATACATTCCACAAAGCCATCAAGCTGGGTTCCTCAAAAAGTCAGGGTCATGGCAGAAAGGAGTTGGAGGACTAGAGTAGATTATAGGATTCCAGACACCACAACTAAATACAGCGTGTGAACTGTGACCGCATCCTGATTGGAAATAGACACTAACTATGAAATGCATTCCTTCAGTTGATGGAAAAAAATTGAATATAGACTTGAGATTAGATAGCATTATGGAGTTATTCATTTTAGTATGAGTGATAATGGTATTGCAGTTAAGTAAGACACTGTTTTGTTCTCAAGAGAGGTATATGGAAGTATCCAGAAGTGAAATTTCATGATGTCAACAAAGGTGTCAGAATGACAACAACTATTGGGCATAGGTGGACGGCATCCATGGGTTCATTTGAGTAGTTTTTATACTGTTTATGTAGGTATGAAATAATTTTATACAAAATGTGGGGGATGAAAGAATGGTGGCCTCTTTTACTTTGTCTCTTGGAGACCTCCCTCCACATATGAGTCATAAGTCTGGTTGGGCAAGTGTAGCTGGACAAGTTTCCCTCTCTGTTGTCTGGATGCTGTGAATGCACATCTTTACAGCTCTTAAAATAATGTGGGCTTGGAGGTAGCTCTAGGAGGTAGCCCAGAGAATCTTTTGACTGGCTGGATCCACTGGGGAACTCAAGGTGATGATGAGGGTCCAGAATGGGAATGAGTCTCCAGGACCCATGCCCAGCAAAAATACATGTGTTTCAGTAGAAATGCCACTGGACTCGACCAAGAAATCTGCACACTTTCTAGCCACTGGGTGAAGTGGTCTCATCCTCCTGGGCTCAGGGGCTGATGAAGCACAGCTGCGGTGTGTGGTATGGAGATCTGCATGGGGCTATTTAAGGGACTAGGCTACCCTCACAGCTGGGGAAGTAAATGTCCCTGGAACACCCTTTTCAAAATCTGGAACATTGCTTTGTCAAAACTTAAAAAAGGCTTTAGTTTAGAGAGAGCTGGACCTTGGAAATTGCCTGGCCTCATGGTTTTCAAACAGCGCTGCCAAGAACGTCCAGGACTCTGGGGACGTTCCAGTTCAAGTCAAGACTCAGCCTGAAAGTCAAAAACCTAGTCAAAAACACTTCTCTCATGGAAGACGAGTACACTAGTATCCTAGGGCTACTGTGACAAAGTTCCACAGACCGGATAACTTCACAGAAATTTATTGTCTCACAGCTCTAGAGGCCAGAAGTTCCGAGAGCAAGATGTCAGCTCTTTCTGAAGGTGCTAGAGGAAGGTCTGTTCCAGGCCTCTTTCTTAGCTTTGCTAGTGCCTTGACTTGTGGCAGCATAGCTCCAGCTGGGGAGGCCATGACATTTCCCTTGTGTATGTGTGTCTGCGTTCACATTTCCCCTCTAAGGACACCACTCGGGGTGGATTAGGGGCCCACCCTACACCAAGGATACCTTGCCTTCACGAATTACATCTGCAATGGCCTTCTTTCCAACGAAGTCTACATTCAGAGGTACTGGGGGTTAGAACTGTAACATGAATTTTGGAGAGACACAATTCAACCCATTCCAGTGAGCTAGAGGGAAACTGGCTGGCCTCAGCTCCATAGATGCGCCTAGCATGGACACCCACACTTAGGTCTAGGTCTCCTGGGTCATCCTCAAGAGCTCTTGTCGCTACTGCAAGCCATCTGCTACTGAGGCTCAGACTCAAGCATCAAGAGATCCCAAGCATGCTTTTCTTAGCGCTAGTATACACGCCATTTGCTACTTTTGGGGTGCTCATCGTCCAGCCTCTTTCTATCAGCACCTGCTCTTTTTTGTGGGAAGTCTCCTATTGCGTGGTGCTTCCTGGGCAGTTAGTACTTGTTTCCCACTCTGAGAACTGAAAGGGCAGACTCCCTTCTCCTATCTCAGAGAGGCAGGGGGATGCATGCCTTAGATTCATTCTCCTGGGCCTCATCCTTGGAATGAGCGATGCCATGACGTTCAGGCCACGGCAGCATGCAGACTAACTTGTTCCTGTGGGGTCGCCTTCTCGGGCCTCCTTCTGGTCATCCTCCAGAACTCCCTGGCATCCCATTCCCATGAGTCCCTGACGGTCTTCTAGAAAGTTCCATTTTTGTTTAAGAGAGAGAATCCGTTTCTGTCATGTACAGAAATAACCTCTGACTGGTACACCAGGTGTCACCGGTTACCTGGAGAGGGCGTTACTAAATTCACTTTAATTTAGAACGAACCGAAATACATTGCGAGGCCCCAAATATGACAAACTACCATTATGTGGATGTGGTTCTGGACTCAGGTCTGAGCGGGGACCTCCGACCTGTGCTCCGCGGGCCTCACCAACCCGGTGCAGCTGAGGTGAGCAGGGCAAGGAGGTGACCGCCAGCCCGCTGCCACAGGCTAGTGCATATCCAGGGACAGCCCAGACATGTCAGCCGATTTTATCTTGTTAAAATCAAGCCTAAACAAAACAGATAAGCGCTCTGTCACCTTCCTGAATTAATCCACATTCAGTTTATCTTCCGAGAGGTTGGCCATGGTGTCGTCGGTGTCACTGTAAACATCTGCTGGGTGGGTAGCTCTTACTAATTTAATTTGCTTTTGGATATGTGTAGGTAGGACCTCCCCTAATCCAAATAATTTGAAATAATAGCAGCATCGAGGTGAGTGAAGTAATATGTGTGGTAAACCAAGGCCTTGGGGTTTTGTGGGTTTTGTTTTTTTTTTCCTGAAAGGAAAAAAAAAAAAGAAAAAGGACATGTATGGGGGTATTTTTGATTAAACGCCTTAGCCTTGCTATGGTATTTATCTTCCCGTGGCAGCCCCTGATCCAGTCACAATGTATAATTCCATTAGCATTATCTCTCAATTCATTGGAGGGGGCTTCAGCCCGGACAAGAGCGGCGGAACAGGCTGCACTGTTCAGAAGGCTTATTTCTTATTTCTCCAGCAAGTTTATTCCTTTATCAGCAGCTCGTTTAAAAGGAGCTAAAGGGGAGCCGGTCAAATCATTAAGTGAGAATTTAATGTGGGTTTTTAAAGGCAAACCCAGAAGCCTTTTTTTGGTGGTGGTGGGGGTGTGTGGAGGTTAAATTAAATAAGTGAACAATGCCTGCACAGCTGGCATAACTGTTGGCAAAGGATAATATTTAAAGGCCGGCCTCGTATTTTTAAGGGAGGTTTTATCTTTGTGCTTTTAATGAGGGAAGTGATTTTGATCGGGTGTCGGGACTGCTGGGTGTATTCTCGTCGAGCCACGGAGTGACCTTGTGACTTTGTTTCCCCACCCCACTCCCATCTTTGTCTCTTGGCCACCACAGAGGGAGAGCTGGGGGGAAGAAAGGGAGGATCTTCTTGAGCGCCTGCAGAGAAAGAGGAAGGCAGCTGGGAAGGAGATGCGGTACTTCTCGTTTGTCGTGCTGACGGCACGCAGGGTTCACGGGGAGAAATGAATCGCACAGAAAATCCCCACACCCCGTTTGGTTTTAAGCCTCCTCTCCCAGAGGGGTCTTTGGCTTCATGCACTGCCTGAAATCCCCTCCCTGGATTTGCTTCCCCTCCCTCCCTCGTTCACCCCCTCTCGGAAGTGCGCATCAGTCCAAAATAGTCAAAAGACAAACAGCAGGTGGAAAGAGAAGAAGATGCCAGGGGTTGAGGAGCCACGTCCTAAAGACTCCTGGGAGCTGCTTGTGTGGCCTGATGCTTATAATCCTGTTTCCCGGGAGAGGGATTTGAGGTGCCGAGAAAGTACATGCTGTGTGGAATTTGGAGAGTGGAGTTGGGAGGCCCTCAGACGGATAGATGTCTGCCTTAGCCATTAGAAATGGCCTGGGTGGCTCAGCGGTTGAGCGTTGGCCTTTGGCTCAGGGCGTGATCCTGGGGTCCTGGGATTGAGTCCCACATCGGGATCCCCGCAGGGAGTCTGCTTCTCCATCTGCCTGTGTCTCTGCCCCTCTCTCTGTGTCTCTCATGAATAAATAAATAAAATCTTAAAAAAAATTGCCATCCTAAGACATCAGAAAGGCAGCAGGGAACAAACCTGTGCTAAGTGCTTCATACGCATTATGTTGTTTACAAAGAGTTTCCAAGCTTTTTTTTTTTTTTTTCTTAAAAATCAGGACCCTTATTGGTAAATTTTTTGAGCAATCCCAATACATGTATGTTTATTTATTCATAAGTTATATATATGCTATTGTTGTAATGTATTATGTATAATATAGGAGCAACTATATATGCTTGAAAAGAAAGAGAAAAAGAAATAAAGATCGAAGTTATACTTTTCCCTTGAATCTCCATCGAGTCTTGGGGATACGCTCGATGCTCACAACCTACTCTGACAATTTCTTCTCCTCACAGCTATGGCTGTGAGATAGTTTTAGTAGCTGAGATTGTTTTGGTAATTTGCTCAGAGCTGGGATTGTAACTCATGTCTTCTGATTCCAGATCCAAGGTCTTTCCATCACACACGGCATCCCTTCCTTCTCTCCTCCTATCCTCTCGCAGCCCCGATGGACAGCTCTGCATTCCTATGGCCCGCTATTCCCTCCTTTTTCTGTTTCAAGGCTCTCCATATTGGTCGAATCTGTAGGGATAACTCTTTAAATATTGATCGGCCCAAATCAGTGCCAGTGATCCTATTCCTCTTTGCCAGACACTCATTTTCCCCAGCTTCTCTTGCAGCTTGGAGTGACCATGTGACCTACTACGGACCAATCAGACATGCAGGAGTGTTCTGAGCAATTTCACCTGCTGTTAGAAGGGAGAACGACTCTAGAAAAGAGCTCCCCAGCACTTCTTTTCTTCTTGTGAGTCTTAAATATGATTATGTGAGGGGATGCTTGGACCTGACTTGGGCCATGAGGAAATGAATCTCAAGGCCAAAAGTCGACTTATTAAGGATGAGACACAGACAAAGCAGGACGAGACTGACTGGCTCCTTGAGAACCTCACTGAGTCCCTGCACTGGACCAGGAACCACTTACCTCCAGGCTGCTCCTGTGAGATATTAAATGTCTTCACTGCTTAAATAGATAGGTGGATATTTTGTTACTTGCAGAAGCAAAAGCCTTGCTAACTGACATAGTCTCCATTCGACAATTCTGATCAGCATCTCCCATCCTCAATTCATCATTTTGTTAGTTTCTTTCTGTTCCCCAGTCTACATGTTAGCTTTTTTTGAGGAACCAGGCTTGATTCATAGGGTATAAGAAGTTACATGATCCAAAGATCTTTTTAGACTATGAACTATTTTCCTGACTCTTTACTGTTTTATCTTTCCTAATTGTATTGCTATGCGCATGTTTGTGTGTTACAATGGCTTGTTCTATTTCTTTCCTTTGGCTAATTCTGCCCACACCCACCCTTTCATGGTTCCCAAAGCTTGCCTTCTTTGGAAGCGCATTTTATTCTTTTGCTATGACCCACTTCAGGGCCCTTTGTACTGGCTGCTTCCTCTCCCCATGTCTTCACCTAGCTGGTTCCTTCTTGTCCTTCAAGCCTCAGCTCAGATGTTACCACCTCAGAGAAGTCTTTTGTGAATCTTCAGCCCTTGCAGTGCTAATTTTCTTCATAAAACCAACCACTACCTGAGATTATCTTGTTCATTCATTCAATTCGTTCACTCTTGCCTCCACCCACAATGCACACTACACAAGGGCAGAGACTCAGTCTGCTCTGAGCTCCACTCAAGAGTCCCTAGGAGTTGGCACACAGTAGGAGATCAGAATATGTTCATATAACCAATGAATGAAAGAAAGACTAAAGGGGAAGCTCCTTTTTATCTATTAGCTTAGATTCTGCTTAGTGCATGAATAAAGCCAATAAGATCTTTAAAATCAAAACAAAAGAGAGAGAGAAAGGAAGGAATGAATGGAGATGATTTACCTGCTCATCTGAGTCCTGGTTTCATCCCACAGGGATATTTCAGTATTTTGAAACAGGGGTCCTTAAAAGTAAAGCAATCAGGAACTCTATAGAAGTGCTGTGTAAATATTGTACCGTCATGAACTTTCCATAATTTAAAATCCTTTTTTTTTCATAATTTAAAATCCTAACTTCGAAGAACATACATTAGTGTTGTTATTGTTTCTCATTTAGATGAGCCTTCTTTTAAAAATATTGTAACAGCGGAGACACTTTTAATAAAAAAAGGAATAGTTGTAATTTCAGTATGGTGTTATGATCAGAATCGAGAATAATTGCTTTCTGAATTGAATGATGCTCTCTCCCTTACAATCTCACACTACCTGGTGAAGACTTTTATCTCCGCGTTGATAACATATTAGTGCACTTATTTGTTGACTGTGTTGTTCTCCATTCACCTGAAAACCCCTAAGGGTAAGGACTGTGCCTGAAACAGCTTTGATGTGCGGCACAGTGACATATGGTAGGCATAAATGTTTTTTGAATGGATAATTTTAAACATGATATCAGTTACACAAAGTATCCCCTTGGCATATTTCACTCTCCAATTACAGTGAAATTAAAAAAAAAAAAAAGAAACCTTTATGGTTCCACAAAAATCTGTAATATCTGTTTTGATCTTTGGGAGATATCTTTATCATCATTGCCATTATCATTTCACTCTTCCTTTCTTAAGATGCACTCTCTCTTTATGTAGTATTTATGCCTGAATAAGCATGAAGAATCAGGAAGGGACATCCGTGTCCAAAAGGTGTTGATGAAAGCACTGGAGGGAAAGAGATAGGATGCTTTCATTTTATTTGCAGAAGAAAATGATGAGGCTTTCAATAATACTGATCGTAACATGGGAGGAAGCATAATTAGGAATGGCAAAGGGACATTTAGGCTGGAAATTTGGAAACATTCCTTCACAGAGAGGTGCATTTGATGATGGAATAATTTCTCCCAGGAAAGAGAGAAGAATGCCATCGTTCAGGTCATTTAAGACAAACAAGAGGATGAGAGAGCAGTCATTATTTATAGCTTGTCACAGTGGAGGTGGATGTGGGACAAAAGCGTGTCCAGTGCCCAGATCTACAGTCTATGGGAAGAGATGACACTGAGCCTCTTACCTGTGATCTCTTAGAGACACTGGGACCCCTGGCCTGGATTTTAGGCTCTTAGGAAGCTTCTGCGACTAACCAGGTAGGGAACAGAGGGATGGAAAGAAACTCCCTTGGAGTAGGGAGAGGCTGCCCAGTGGGAAGAAGGACAAAAACAATCTGAACACACACAAGGAAAGGCTGAGGACTCAGGGGAAAATTTGAAAGCCAAAGGGAAACAGTGAAAATCCAGAAAGCTGAATTATTTGAGCCTCCACTTGACAACTGATAAGGTTCCATAGAGGCCTGTGCTGGGCAAAGGATGGTATGTCTGGTGAATGAGGTGAACAGGACAGAAGGGGGAAGAGGCAGGTTTAAGGTAGTTCTGCATCATCTCGTTACTTTCATCCCACTCTTTGACTTGACTATATTTCTGATTTCATCCTTGACTTCCCTCCCTGGTGTTGGTGTTGAGTGGGACATCAAGACCCATCAGTCAGCTTCGCTAGATATTTCCCCCAAAGCATGACGGTTGAATTCAGTAAACATTTACTGACACTCAACACAAAGCCCATGCTGTGGAAGATAATGACAATGAGCACATTAACAACTAAAACTTCAGACCCTTGAAGACATCAGAGGTCGTTTCATCCCAACTTCCATCTTCACCTAGTTTTCCAAGTGATGGAGAACTCCAAGTGATGGAGAACTTACTACCATCCAAGGAAATCTATTCTGTCTTTAGAGAGCTCCGTTAGAAAGATATTCTTTTTATTGGGCCAAAATATTTCTACATAAGATACATTCCATTCACTCATCCTATCTTGATATCTTGAAGTTATATAGAGCTAATGCAGCCCTTCAAATATTTGAAGCTGTCATATTCCCTTGAGTCTTACTTCCCTGAAGCCGAACATCATCAGTTCCTTTGAATGTTCCAAATATAATAGGGTTTGGCCACTTTCTCTTGAATGTGGTCAAGTTTTTCCTGAAGTGCAGGACCTGGAACTGTATACAATAATCTGGGTATTGTTTAGCTGTCTCAAAGTAGAGCAGGGCTATGGTTGCGTGTTCTTTGGGACTCTGTTCTTTATTAATATAGCTTCTAAGATCATTGGCTTTGGCAGCATCTCACCATTGATTCACATGGGTAACCTACTGTCAACTCCAGCTTAGACTCTAAAAAAAAAATGTGGTTACATTTCCTCGATCCTGGATTTACAAAGTTATTTCTATGCTTATCTATAGGACCTTGGCTGTACCCATATTACACTTCATTTTGTAAAATTTCCCCATAATTTTAGCACACAAAATTGCTTTTGGTTACAAACAGTAAATTCTATGTTGCTAAGCTTTGATCATATACTTGTAGCCTGAATGAAAGAGGTTCTTCTTGATTCTACATTAAGATCCATGGCACCAAATACATTCAAAATATCCAAAGTAAATGCAAAATCAACCCTTTCAAAGTGTAGAAAAATTACAAAGGTCTTTTTTAAAATTTATTTTATTTTATTTTATTTTATTTTATTTTTACAAAGTTCTATACTGGGTGGTCTTTTGAGGAGCCATCAAAAAAAGGAATTACATCATATACTCTGAAAATCTGAAAGACTTTCTAAAAACCTCCCTTTTTTCTGACTGATGCTCATGGATCTCAGGACTCCCTATCTTCTCAGCCTTCCTCTTGCCTGGCACTCTCATCCTCACCCCCAACTTCCATCCTAGGCTGCTGCTTTATTTCTCCCCTCATTACTAAATTCTTTTTCTTTCTGGAGTGCTCCCTGTATTTTCAAATGTTAATCAGCTAAACTTCTCTTACCTCTTCCGTTCCTCAGCATGATGCTCCAGGTCAACACCAAAATGCCTTATTAAAGCACAAAAAAGCCCAATATTAAGCAAAAGTTGCTTTCTCCTTTTGAAAGGAGGAGGATTATAAATACGTATTTATATTTAATATTTTTCTTTTATTGCGGTCGTGGACACATGTGATGACCATGCCTCCTGTTTTCTTATCCAGGTTATGAGTAAATCTGTTGAAAAGGGTTACTTGGAGAACAGAGCTCGGATACCGATCCTAAGAAACCTTCCTGTGGGTTTTCTCGAAGCACTAATGAACCATTTTCGGGGGTTAACCATTCAGGCAGCTGACCCATTCAGCCCACATTGCCCCATGTTCTAAGGATTTTATTAAAGAGTCTATCAAGTGCCTTGATACTCTTTTGATTCAGATACTTTCTCTTTCGTTTCCTTGATCGAAAAATCTCAGCACTCCGCTGAGTTAGGGAGCAAGAACAGCCTGACTGGGTTTGTTCTTTGAGATCCCAGAGGTAATCCTTGTGATCACTGTATCTCTCTCTAAATAATCATATGTCTACTTTTTACTGAACTAGTGGTTAACATTGTGCCAAGCTCATCAATTTATATTTTCCAGAACTTACCTTATTTTCATCTCTCATAAAACTGGAATGGCATTTTGCCTGCCTAATCCTTCCTTACCTCTCCGTATATAGATTAATAATTCACTATGGAGTGCTCACCTGTTAATATGTAAATTATTATTAGCATCATTGTCATTTTAGCCTGCACCGCCTCTGGGTGTTAGTTTTCATGAGTTTACTGATCCCAGCGTAGAAGAATATCGCCTTTGCCTTGAATCAAAAGTTACGTGCTTTGTCACAGAAAGGATTTCTGGATCATTCCTGGAATCTGTCTCTGATCATTTAGAGACAAACCGAAGTCCTCAGGCCAAGAAGGACACTGGTGGGTCTTTAGGAAATAAGAGATGAAGACTCATGTGGGTTGTGCACCTCATCATGCCCGACAGACAGACTGCTGTGTGACCTTCATGGCAGCCCACAAATGAGGAGCAAGATGGAGCAGATAGTTGGAAATTGGAACAAAGGCAAGCTCGACTATGATACAGATGGGGTGGAGGAGTGGTTGGCTGGATTCAGGAAGAGAGAGAGTGGAGGACTAGAGGCGTGATGAAGATGCTTTTAGCAGCAGTATTTTTTGTTCCTTTTTAACAAGCTTTTTTAAAAAATGGAGAACGTAGTACTTGCACATGGTAAAATGTCAAAAAGAACAAAAGATGTACAGTAAAACAATAAAATATATATCACTCTGGCTCCCACTCTGAGGTTTCTACTGGTAACTTCCAGAATGTTCTATGTATATACAAGCCTATATGGATATATACATACTATTCCATATGCTGAAAATATGCAAATATATATACAAATACTCCGCTTTCTCCTTTTTTTTTTCTTCAGAGCATAGATTACATAGATTTACTTCATTTGTTTGAGATCTACACTGTGTTCTATTGCAGGGGTGTACCATAATTTTAACAGTAGTGTTTGGAGGGAATGAAAACAGAATTGTGGCCAAACACAGGGTATTAATCTTAAATTTGAAGGGGAGGCAGGAAACAACAGGTGTTACAGGTTTACACTTCAGATACCTAAGTAACCTGAGATACGTCACTTCAATGTCCCTTGCCTCAGTTTGCCTAGCAGGAAAAGGAAATCACATTCCTTCTTAATTCCAGTGTTGAAAAATATGAAAAAAAAAAAAAAAAAGAAAAATCTCCTTAAATACAAGATTTGGGAAAAACAGCTACTGGAAAGGGTATACATTAATATTTTCTTATCATCTAGCAGTGGGATGTGGGCAGGAAGGCAACTCTCACTCTGGCTATAGCTATGCTAAATTGAGCTGATGGTGGTGATGTGTTTGCTGGGTGTCTGTGAACAGTCAGCTGAGTAACTAAACAGGCCTCATCTGGGCTGACCCACCTTATCGTGGCCTGTTGCCAGGCCCGGGGGTGTCCTGGGAAATGTTTAACAATGGGCTTTCCCCCAAAATAAGAGCCCTGGTGTGTAGTGCTGATTCCCGTGGTGTAAATATTTCCACCATGACTGATTTCTGGCTATAGTATGCTGGCATTGAATGTAGAGGTGGGGAGAGAGGCACACAATTGGTTGCATACCGCTGCAGCCTGCGGGCTCTGAGGGGCCTCACCAGGGACACCCAACATTTGTAAAGCCTGCAGTCTGCAGGAGTGTACTGGGAGGAATGCCTTTAACAACAGAAGAAGGAGGGATACCTGGGTGGCTCAGCAGTTGAGCGTCTGTCTTTGGCTCAGGGGCATGGTCCTGGAGTCCCAGGATCGAGTCCCACATCGGGCTCCCTGCATGAAGCCTGCTTCTCCCTCTGCCTGTGTCTCTGCCTCCCTCTCTCTGTGTCTCTTGTGAATAAATAAACAAAATCTTAAAAAACAAAACAAAAACAGAGGAAGGAGAATTGGGCCAGAAGGAGAAATGGGGTCAGGTTACAGAGGCCTAGAGGGAGATGTTAAGGAGGAAAGAGGTCACCTTGGGCCCATGCACCATCTCTGGAAACTCCCTGAGACTGTTTGGGGCTTTCTTTCTACCCTCACTTAGCATAGGCACCTCTGTTGTTCTTACCCTTCCCCATTGCTACTTTCTTCCCTCTCCCTTTCTTCCTACCCCTTGTTCATGCCTTGGCTTTGCTGACAACCCTTGGGCACTGCTTGGTTCTCCAGAAGCCACCAAGGATTGAGAAGATCCCCTGAAGCCCAAGAGAAGGCGATGTGACAAAGTCTTCATGGGACACTGTGTGGTGGGGAAACTGCACTGTCCGCTTCCAGCCACTTCTTGTTTCCAGTCTCTTCTTGCTGTGACACAGAAGAGTCCCTGGACCTTCCTCCTGCCCTGCAGTGTGGTAAGGGCCAGGGTCAAGTGTAGAGAACTCTTCTAGCACCATAGGGACTGGTATTCACACTGGAGTCCACACAATCTGACCTCCAAGAGGCTCCTCTGAAGGCAGGTGCCATTCAGCTTGTTAAAAAGAATAGGATCCAATGCCCCTTTGCACTTCAGTGTTGCGTGTCTCTGAGGCTGACCATCTGGAACTGACTGCATCCAACTTCAGGTAAGCGTTGGACTCGAGCATTCTGTGTGCTGATGGTTTCCAGCACCCTGGCTGGGTTTTCTCATTTTCACTTGACACATTGAGATATGCTAAGAGGCTTGATGCAGGGGCTCTGAAGGGAGTTCCTGGCAGGGCACATATTGGTGCCCAGTCCCACCCAGTATGGTTGGTCTCATACACCAAGCATGTCCCCCTCTGCCCTTCTTATTCTGAAGCACAGTGGGAAAAAAAATAAAGCCCAGTGGGCTCAAATAATAAGAGTAAGAGGCCAGTGAGGCCAAGGCCAGGGGAAGGATTCCCTCTCCGCAAGTCACTGCATTAGTCATCTATAGCTTTACAATGGAGCACCTCCAAACATCTTGACTCTACTCCACAATGTCCAGGACCTCAGTTGAAAAACTAAAAACTAGAATTATCTGAAGATTTGACTGGGGCTAGAGAATCTTCTTCCAAAGTGGCTTGCCCATGGGATGTCAAGTTGTGCTGGTGGCTGGTGGGAAACCTTGGTTCCTTTCCAAAGACTGCTAGGGGATCCTCACCACATGGTGGTTCACTTGCCCCAGTGAGTGACACAAAAGACCAAGCTGGAAGCTGCCATGTCTCTTATGATCTAGCTTAGAAATCACACATGATCACTTGTGCAGTAATGTTTTCTTGGCCACCTAAGTCAGCTCTGATTCATGGCGAGAGGGGACTGCAGGACGGTGTGAGTACCAGTTGGTGAGGATTGTTAGGGACATTCTGGAGGCTGGCTGTCACAGTTGTTTAGGAGATGAAACTTAGACCACACCATCATCATCTTGGAAATATATGATACCAGATGCCAATGGTCAACCCATCAGCCCAAACCCATCTTCATTACGAGGAAAATGACTTCAGGCTTTTGTGCTCTTTGCACCCTAGTCAGAAGGGCCAAGCACCTCACTTAAGCTATTTGGCAAGTGAAGTAGGCAGAAGCAAGATGGAGCCTTCGTGGGGGAGCCATGAATTATATCTAATCCTTGGAATTCAGGCACACTGTAGGATCTCATGCCTCCTGGGACTGAAGTGCTTACATTTTCTTGTTGAACAAAATACAGAACTGGATGGAGGGGCACCTGGGTGGCTCAGTGGCTGAGCATCTGCCTTCAGCTCAGGGCATGATCCCAGGGTCTCAGGATCGAGTCCCCCATCGGGATCCCCGCGGGGAGCCTGCTTCTCCCTCTCCTGTATCTCTGCTTCTCTCTCTGTGTCTCTCGTGAATAAATAAATAAATTTTATAAATTTTTTAAAGAAGAACTGGCCAGAGCTGGGACTCTGCTGTTTCTGGCCAACGAAGTTAGATCACATCCTCTCCCTCCCTCCCCCAACCCCCCCCCAACCCCCACACCTACCCTGCCACTATATCCTCTAACTTTTGGTTCTTACAGTTGAAAATGCAAGTTTATGTGTTAGCTGTAAGAGAAGGAAGAATTCTGAAGAGGAGTGGTGGGTGAAAGGGTCTGGGAAGGCAGGAGAGAAAGATTTGGATCATAGGAGCTGCTTAGGGCCCAGATGACCAAGATCTACCCAACGTGTAAGGGGGGTGGGGCGGGCATCCTTCCTATCTTGGTACCAGCCTCCTGGCATGGCCTGGGAAGTCCCAGCAGAACAGCAGGGCTGGCTGTGTCCAGCAGTATAGGTGGGCAGAGGCGACGAGAGTGATGTCCTTCTCTAGGCAGTAGACTTCAGTGATGGGGCCCATGGAGAATGACATGATCAGACTGGCCCCTAAGCACGACCACCGTGTGTGTGTGTGTGTGTGGGGGGGGCTGTCTGTGACATAATGAGGGGAGACAGGAGGGGTTGGTCAGTAGAGGCCGAGTCTGCGTGAGCAGGGCAGGCTGGGAGCTGAGAGTCAGGTGTTCACATGTGTGTACCCTCGCTAGGACCCACAGGCTCAGGAAGCCTGGGACCAAGGCCCACACCAAGTTCAAGCTACAATCAGGGACTGTGGTGACTCAGGGGCGCCCCTCCCCCACCCTCCTCCAGGGACACTCATTTTTCTGTCCCTTTTTTACGGTTCTATGGCCCAGAGTCCCAAAAATAGAACCCCTGGGCTAGAAGCTTACCTAACCCCTTAGGAATCAGAGGAAAGAGTAAGTTTGTTTCAATGGATGGAGAATCTTGAGAGTAGCCTTTAGACCCCCAGGGGGCCGCTTGCTCGGATGCCGACCAGAGCTTGCTGGGGTGTGTAGTGGACAGCAGGTGACACACCCAGGAAGCCAGGGGCAGTGGGGAGCTGGGGCCCTTCCTGCTGTCTGCAAGGCATGCAGCCTCGTGTCGCGGGGGACGCCTCCCTCTCTTCCCAGTGTGTGCAGCGACTCGGGATAATGTTGATATTTCCACTCTCCTGCAGGTGGCGCCACAATTTAGGTTTTTAAGGCACCAGCGGCCTGAGGTTTTCATCCAGGGCTCGGTGCACCGCACAAAACCCAGCCAAGGGGCCAGCTCTTGGGGGAAAAAAATTTCTCTGTAGCACCACCAGGCTCCGGTGATTTATTTAACAAGCAAATCTGGCTTTTATCAACTTAAATAGCAGTTCTGTTCCTAGGCTAATAAAATGGTGGTAGCTAAGTGAGGGAAAACTTAAGGTTTTCTTCTCCTCTCTCCTATTAAATCTGGCCCTTTTATTCCACCGTGAGGGATCGGCCAATACTTTTCTCCTGAAGGCCCTCAATAAACCACAACCAAATTGCCATAAAAAAAATCGCCTTCTTAGAAGATAAGACTTTATGAAGCAATATGACTTTCAGTTCCCCCTCTTGTGGCCGTGGGGCCTGGCAATGACTACCTGTTTTCTCACCAGCCTGGAGTGGAAGAGGTGACGTACAGAGCCAGTGTCAGCTGGGGAGAAAGCTTGGGTCCCTCGTCACCCCTCACCAGCTGTCAGGGGCTGCAGGAGGCTTGAGAGGGAGAAGGGTTTGTAATTAATGCAGAAACCCATTTTGCACTGTTACAGAGCTTGCCCTTCCCAGCGTGTCTGTTCATAGAAGAAGGGTCAAGACGACAGAGGACCTCCCCCCCCCCAATATTATGCCATTTAAAAAAGCATATGTCCTTCTGCAAAGCAATGCTAATTCCTTGGGTGTGTGTTGCGCTTAGAGTTTCCAAATGCATGAAAGGGTAGCATCTCCTTTGAATGGCACTACCTGTAAGGGCTGAGTCGGGCAGGTGAAAATGTGACATCTCCGGATTATCGAGCTCGTGGGTGGCAGTGCTCAGACTAGGACCCTGGTCTTCACGCTTCCAGTGTAGAGTCCTACTCATCCCACCCCAACCCACTCTCCAGCCTTGAGAGAGCAAATCCAAGGAGCCATAATAATAACAATAATAGTAATAATAATAAAAATCAAGCCCTGCACAGTTGCTAATTTGACCCTTCCTGGTCTCGCTCACAATGACATTATAACCACCCTTTCAACATGCCTCTCATTACTAACTGGAAGGGAAGGAGGGTAAAGGTGGTTGGCCCAATGGCCCTGTTAATGATGAAAGAAACAGCCGGGGCCCCTCACCTGCCCATTGTTGGGCCAGCTTTGTATCCCACTCCTTTTCTGGCCATTTGGTTCTGTTATTACTCTTCAGGCACCACATGGCATCCGTGTTTCTGAATGAAAATAAATAACACCACACACTAGGCAGGAGATAAAGAATAATAAATATATTTTATTTGCCACCTCTAAAAAAGGTCTTTGACTTCCCATCCATCCATCAGAAAATGACCCTGGGGCTCACCAGCAATATTCGTGTGTGTGTGCGCACACACACACACACACACACACACACACAAGCACAGGGAGGCTACAGGAAGGAAAAATCAGTTGTATTAAAAATACACGTTAGAATGGCAGCAAAGCTGTTTTCTTGCTTCCCCTCTCTTTTAGCATTTTTATGACATACCCTGAAAGCCGAGTGGCAAGCAGAGATTTGAAAGGCTTGCCTGCCCCGCTCCCCACCCCACTGCTTTTATTAAGCCATGGTCCGTAAGTGACCCATTACGGTTTTCTATGTGGCTGTCTGCCTGTCACCTCCGGGAAAGGCCTGTGATGGTCCCGTACAGCAATTTTAGAGCTGATGGCTGAGAGTGGGGTCAGGACCATGTGAGGACAGCCTTACAGGAGCCTGAGCCTGGGCACCTCTTTAAATTTTGCATCCTGGGGACCTCACCCTGGCCTCGGTCTGCCTAGACAGGCGTTTGGCCCTGGGCTTCCTCTGCCCGGATGCGAGTCCGCGGAGCAGCAGCAGTGAGTTATTTTGTTATGTGTTTCTCTGGACTTCCGAAACTAACCTGATATTGTGTGCTTTATCTAGAGTCTGGGATCCAGGGTTTCTGAGAATAGAGGAGCCAGATCAATGTATTAACGCTAGCTAATAAGATAACTCCTCGCTGCTTTCTGGGCCATGCAATACTCAGCGGAGGACCAGAGGCTAAAAGGGCTCCACTCTGTCTCCCGGAATACCCTGTAACCAAACAAGCAAACGCCTGGTTTCCTCCTGGCGCTGGCGGCTCATCTTTGCACGGAGGCGCCCACCTTTGAGAGCCAAGCTTCAGCAAGGCGCGATCTAGCCGGGCCCTGCCTGACCTGCCAGGCGGCCCGCCCCGGGGGCTCGTAGAGCTGGGTAGTTCGCAGCTCCTTTCCAAGGCTCCTCGGTTTACAACTCGGATTTCTGTGAAAATCTAACCCCTACAGGAAGGTGTAGGGATCTATGCCGTCGTCAATCATTTCCACCTAATGGCAAGATTCTCAGGAGATGTTTTGATGGGAGGGACAGTAATGGGCAGGAAGTTGGCTGCCTATGGGAAAAGGAAAGTTGAGGAGGAGTGTGAGGGGGGCGGCCGACACCCCGCGGCTCCGCTGGCCGCTCCTCGGAGATGGTGGCCCACGAGGGGAGGCAATGGTGGCGCAGCGGAGGTTGCGCCCTGGGACTCTGGTGGGGGTAGGGGTGCGGGCCGGGGCCTTAAGCGCGGAGTGGGTACCCAGGGCGGGATCTCTTAGGCGTCTCCTGGGGGGTGGGGGCCCGTTCCCGGGAGGGCGAGGCAGAGGGTTCAGGGGTGGCGCTACCCACTTCCCATCCGGCCTCTCCTCTCTGCCAGACGACTGCCTAAACCGCAGCAACGTGGAGATTTCTTTCTTCGGACCCCGGAAAGCGCCCTGACGTCGGCATTGTCTGTTTGGCTGCGGTCTGGGTTGCGGAGACGGGGAGCCAGGTCGGCCTCTCCTACACACCTGGATTCGAGTCAGGTTCCGGAGCAGGCTCCAGGGCACTTGGCCATTCATGCCCGGAGCTCCCCCGGGCCTCGGTCCGTGGGGGCCGCAGTGGGGGGGGGGGTGCCTCGGTGGGGTGCGTGCGCCCGCGTGGGCTCCGGGCACCCGGGGGCCCTGCGACCGTCGGCGTGCCCATCCGGGGAGGCTGAGCCTCGCCCCCTTCCGAGCGCGCGCCCCGCGCCCCTGCCCCCCGCGCCCCGCGCCGCGTCCCCCTCCCCCTCCGGCCAGCGCCGCCCGGGGCAGGGGCGCCGAAGGTCCGCGCGGGGCGGCGCCGGCGGGGGGCGCGGGGGGCAGGGGCGCGGGCCCTGGCCCCGGGGGAGGCGCCCCTGCCCCCTCTGCCGGCCGCCCTCCGACGGTCCGGGTGTCAGCCGCGAGCTCCGAGCCAGCCGGGGCGAGCCAGGGAGGGAGCGGCGGCGGCGGCGGCGGCGGGGGCGGGGGAGGGGAGGAGGCGAGGGAGGGAGGGAGGGAGGGAGGCAGGGAGGGCGGAGGGAGGAGAGGAGGACCCAGAGAGCGCCAGGCAGCTGGAGTTTTTGCAGCGCTTGGCCGGGCTTCAATGCACAGCAGCAGCGAGCCGCGGCGGCAGCAGGCAGCCCGGGAGCTCCGGCGGCGGCCGAGCCAGCGGCGGCCCCGCTCCCTGCCCCCTGCAAACTTTGCGAGCGGCCCGCCCGGGGGGCCGGGGGCGCGCCCGGGAGGCCCGGCTCGGCCCGCGGCCGCGCTCTCCGCCGCCGCCGCCACCGCCGCAGCCCCGCGCCTCCCCGGGGAGCAGCCGGCGGCTCCCGCGGCCCCGCAGCCCCGGGCCCGCGGCACTGGCCGGCCGGTCCCCCGGCAGGGGCGGGGGCGGCAGCAGCAGCAGCAGCGGCGGCGGCGGCGCGGCGGGCCCGGGGAGGCGCGCGGAGGCGCCGAGAGCGCTCCCCGGCGGGTCCCCCGCGCAGTCGCCGCGCCCGGGCAGCGGCCCGACCCGGGGAGCATGGGCGGCGCGGAGTGACGCCGCCGTGCCCGCTTGGCATCAAGGACATTCAGCCCGCGGGGTGGGCACGGAGGGGGCAGCCCCGCGCGAGAGCCGCCGCCGCCCGGGCTCGGGCTCGGGATCGGGCTCGGGCTGGGGCTCCGGCTCGGGCTCGGGCTCCGGCTCCGGCTCCGGCTCCGGCTCGGGCTCCGCGCCCCGGGCTGGGTGCAGGGCAGCGGCGCTGGGGGCGCATCCGCGTCCGCCGACCTTTTTGTTGGACCTTCCGCCCACCTCGGGCGCCGCCGGAGGAGCTGTCAAGCCCCGCAGGCTGTGATTTCGCCCTCCGCTCGCCTGGCCTGCCCCGGGCTCCCGGCGCCTCGGTGGAGCATCCGCGGCCGGGGCCGGGCCGGGGCCGGGGCCGGGGCCGGGGCCGGGGGCAGCCACACGCGCGCACGCACACGCCGGAGGAGGACGAGAGGCAGCGGCGCGGGCTCCATCCGCAGTGTCAATGCGGCGCTCCCGCTGAGGAGGCGAAAGCGGCGCTTCCAGGTAAGGAGCCGGCGGCGGGCGGAGAGGAGGTGCGCGGCTCGGGCCGGGATCCCCGGGCCCCGGAGCCACCCGCTGCACGCTCACACTCGCGCGCACACACGGCCACACACTGGCACACGCCGCGCACACGCACCTGCCCACGTCCCACCTGGACGCCCGCCCCGGTGCGGCGCGGCCGGAGTGGGCATCTCCCTTGTTCTCGCTCCTCCGAGGATCCGGACTCACTCTTCGGCTGCCCAGGACTTTGGGGCTGGGGTTTTGCGGATCGCCGCCCCCCCCCGCACCGCGGGAGGCCGAGGGAGCGATTTCTCAGTTCCCGCCCCCCCCCCCCCCCCCCCGCATTTCCAGCCGGCTTTCAAACCGGGAGAAGTGAGGGGAGCTTTGGGGGAGACCCGCCCAGCGCCATCTCTGCTCCGTGGCCGTTGGACACGCGGGGGGATCGGCGGGAGACGGACCCACAGATACTCGGGCAGGTATTTGGAGAGGGGCCGGCCCGGCGTGCAGGGAGGAGGCCAGCGAGGCAGACGGGCTGCGGTTCTGCAGGGCGGTGCATATGGAACAGGCACTGCGTTTCCCCAGTAAGAGGCAGCACAAACGCCTTTCTGGAGCGCGGCACCGCTTCCCTGCGAATGCGCCGGGATCTCAGGCAGGAAGGGGCTTCAGCGTCGCCTTGGGGGTATGTGGGGATCGGATCCTCCAATAAGAGGTATGGCCTCTTCGCCTCTGCAGTCTCCCGGCACCAGCAAGCCCCCCAGGACCCAGGGACACAGGACTCGGGTGCCCTCCCCGCCGGGTGGGAAAGCGTGGGGCTGCTTTGCCTGTGCCTCTGGCTTACACCTGTCACATGCCTTTGGAGGTGTGTGTCTGAGAAACCGACCGGGAAGGGGTCGGGAGGAGGGTGTAGCGCTGGAAGGCACGGGGGTCGCCTCTCCTGTCACGACCTCGGCAATGGCCCCCTATAAGGGGACCAGGCATTCTTGGGCTTGCCAGTGTTCCCCAGAGCCAGGCTGCTCCCGACAGTGTAGGATCCACTCACTCTCCAGAAGCCCGAGGGTCAAGGTTCTATCTCCCCGAAGCTTCTCCTTTCCTTTTCGTGCCGACTGAGATTTCACAGGCTGCTCATTTTTCAAACTTTTTCTGGAGGAGGTAGGAGGTGGTTGGAGCTCCAGAAGGGCTTTTTGGCAGTTTCCATTTAGGGGTCAAAGAGCATTTCATTTGGGCTCAGTTGTTGTAGGGGGAAGGACGTGAGATCCAAGTAAAACATTATTTTGCAGTTGCATGTAAATAGAGCAGGGTCCTGTGTTTCCCCATAGCTGTCCCTTTTGGGGGTAGCTTGTTGGGCAGCCTGGCAAGAAATGGGATGAACTCGTACCCTTTATGCGAGATCATGTGTTCAGAGTGTCCTACAAACTCACCAGTGGGAAAAATATGTTGGGAGTCTTCCAGAACATGAGGAGAAAGGAGTCAACATTCTTTCGAACAAGGGGCCTCAGTGTTGGGCACAAGATTTGGTTGATGCTGGAAATCCTGAAGATGGGTGCTGAAATAAAGGGCTCTCTCCCGCACCCCCATCTCTGCTGTTTTCAAACTTTGCCAGCTCCCGCAAAGGTCTCAGCCAGGCTGGGGAGGAGAACAGCAGACGCCCCTGGGGGCAGATTGTATTCCTGCTGTGTGCTGTGTGAACTGCCCTTTGATTGATTGGAAAGGGTAGATGGATACAGCAAAGCTCTCCCAGTGGGGAGAACCCAGTAGGGGGAAGGAACATCATTTTCTTTTTTAAAGAATGGTGTGTGCGTGTACACACACCCAGATATATGCGTGGTTTCTCAAAGAGCCTAGCTCAATGTGTTCGGCTCGTCCACCGTGTGACAGCAAGACCCACCTCTGGAACTGAATCATTTCCCGGCAGAACTGGATCATTTCCACACGCATGCCCTCTGAGTGCGTGGACAGGGAGGTCCCGCGTATGCGTAGAGGAGCACATGGTTTTCAAAAGAAATAGTGAGCTCCAGCACCAGTGGGTGGCTCCCAGGTAAACATTCTCTCCCGAGACCTCCAAGAGGCAAAAGATGGTGGGTGTGCAGAGCTTCCTGAACCGTCTGCCTATCTTCGGCCCAGACCTCTTGCTCCCTTCCCTGCTTCCCCCCTGTCTTGTAGCCTTAGGATCCATCATTTTAATGCAAAGCCAGCAGTCATCATGCTAGTTATAACCTAAACATTTTTAAACTTGGGTTCAAAAAAATCCCCACACTTTCTGCACTTAGCATTAGGTACCAATTTGGTTTCTAGGGCAAAGCAGGCATTAATTAACATCTGTGTAAAGCTGGGTGTACATCATCTAATTTTTTCCTGGCTCTCTTGCTGAGCCCTGGAGCATGTCACGTTGTCACACTCTCTCTACCACCCCTCAGTGGCGTTCCTTTTAAGTTCTCTAGGGTCTTCGCATGCGGAAGGGAGTCATACCAGAGAAGCTGGAACCCTGAGTGCTTCTTTTCAGCAGCCCCTCGCTGCTGCAAGGCTGAGCTCTGGGGGCTCCTTGGAGAGCGTGGGCTGCCCAGGGGTGCTATTCCTTCAGGCCCAATCTGGTGTTCACTTGTAGGCTCGCCTCTGTCCTCCCCCAGCCTGGTCCTGGAGGCCCTCCCACCCCGATGCTCCAGCAAACATTTCCAGAGGAATCTGAGGCCTCCAACTTGTTTCCTTTCTGCTCTGTGCCTCTGCCTCTCCGTGGCTGCTGCTGCTGCTGCTGCTCCCTGCAGACGGGGAGGGGGGGGGGATCTGTGAGGCAGAGTCTGCCTACACTGGGCCTCCTGATCCTGATAATCCTGATAATCACAATGAGGGCTGCTGGGAATCGGGAGGGGAATCGGGAATCGAGTGGGGCTTTCTAGGGAGGCAGCAGTCCTGAAGTGGGGAGAGAGCTGAGGGGGCGGGGTGATGAAACTGCTCTTAGCTCCTAGTTATCACCAGGCTTGGATGCAAAGAAACAGGCTGCCGATCTCTGTCCTCCCAGCTGGCTAGGGGGCATTTCTCAGCCCGTCTCCTCATGCTCACTAGGAGAAGGCACCGCGCAGACAATGCCACCTGAGAGACCTGTTGGAGTGGCTCCGTGATGGGCGGGGATGGCCCTCCGGAAAACCAGCCCGTGATCCACGCTGTGCTTAGTCTGTGCGACAGATGTGCCCTTCTCTTTAGGCTCCGCTGGCCTCTTCTTGTCTGTGTCCGGCGGCCGGCGACGTGAAGCTGGTTCAGATCCTGGGGCAGCAGAACAGGGCTCATTTCCTTGCCCTGATGCCCCCCTTCCTGCTTCCCTTTCCCCCCCACAACTGGCTCATTCACCTCTTAGCTTTGTGTGCACATCCGACAGCGCGTTCGCCCTCAAATTTGTGGCGCTCCAAGAAATCAATATAACATGAATTTAACGACAGCTGGATGATTAAGTGTTATTTATATTTAAGAGCGGCATTCTAAAAAGACGTCGCGCTAATAAATCAAACGGCTGTTGGGGAGATGCACATGATTAGGGTAATTGCCCTATAGGCTCCACTGAGCAATGCTTGGCCCATGCAGACACTACCTCTTTGGAAGCTGCCCCCTGCCCCCGACCCTAACCTCCCACCCCATCCCCACCATCCCCCCCACTTACTCACTCTTGCCTCTCTCCTCACTGTCCAGGCTGGAGCATCCCAGTTGTGGCAGGCAGGTGGAGTCCAGTCAGGGACACAGAAGGGGCATCTGCTACTAAGTGTTAGGAGATGGGTCTTAAAAGTGAAGGCAGGCAGGAGGTTCCGATTCCCAGAGCAGAGGCCTTGTTCCAGAAGGAGGAGGTGGCTTCTCTGCTTGATATGAGGCAGCCTGGGAGAAAAGCTTCCTGAGTCCCTGCAGGAGTCTGTGCCAGCCCCCCAGACCCCTGTCCTTACGATCATGTGGCATCACCCTCCCCAGGGAAGAGGCTGTGTGGACATTAGTATTTGCCCTTGTGAAAATGGCAGAAGGGAAAGGAATGATCATCAGTGATGATGGTGGTGGCTAATATTTATTCAGCACTGACTTGGAGGAGCCATCATTTAAGTGGTTTATACAGGTTGGCCCATATCCTCCACAAAACTACCCAGAGAGGCAGGAACTGAGTTATCCCCCCCCCCCCCCCATTTCCTGCATGAGCAAACCGAGGTGCCTGAGGTTAAGGACTTTGTCCAGGATCATACAGTTGGTGGGTGGTGGAGCCACCTCTCAACCCTAAGCACACTGACCTCGGTCCTTCTCGCTGAGCTGTCTGCCTCCGTAGGAGACCTGTGAGGAGCGTGTTACCACCCTGGGGAGGTTTGTGGGAGAGTATGCTGAGGGCGCAGAGAATATGTGGTTTCTTCCTGGGACAAGTCTGTGACCCTGGGTGAAGCTATTTATTCTTCCGCTCTCGATTTCCCCATTCATCAAGTGGGACGGCCTTATCTCTGACTGTTGGCGAGTTGTGAAATTGCATGGATCGTTCTAGCAGAGTGCTCAGTTTCTGAGGGTGACTCTTGCCTCTTTCGGCAACTCCCATTTCTCCCTGGGAAAAAGTAAGGAGGAATGAATGAGTGCAGCCCTCACCTGTGCTTTTGACTCTATGAGCTCTGAGTCTTGTGCTGGTGGGCATCCAGTTGTCTCTAGTAAGGGCTTCAAATCTGCTGATGGTGTACAAATACCACTCTCTCATTTAATCCTTCAAACCATCCAGCAGGGTGGGGGACTGTTTATTCTCATTTTGATTGCATAGGGATGGAGAGGGAATGCCTGAGGCTCCAGGACACTACATGGCGGATGGTCTCTTCACTCTTGGGCAAGGATGCCCGTGGTAGGGACTTTTTGGTTCACTCATTCATTAGCCCTAGAGTCCTAGATTTTGGAAGCTGGAGAATCTTGGAAAGCCAGGGAAGGAATCTTGGCCTGTGGGCATCAGGTCACACCGGGCGCCTGGGCCATATAATAGTGGGAACAGAGATTCACTGGAGGTTGGTGCCAATGGCTGCGTGTGGGGAAAGTCGTCCTGTGTACTTAGTGTGAGTGGAATACTTTGTTAGGAATGTCTTCCAGGTCCTGAGAGGTGGGAGGTGGAGGCTGGGAGGCCCTGATGGAGCCTGTAGACCTGGCTTGGTGCTCTCCCATCCTGAAGCCAAGCCTCAGTTGCCTGACTTGGTCTCTCTAGCCTCACCTTAACATTTTAGGGAATAGCCACAGGTGATACTCTTACAGTTAGTTGTTTGGTTAATTTTTCCCTCCAAAGATAAACTTTTAGCCTACTCTTTCTTTGGCTTCTTCTCTACGCCTCGAGGTGAGCAGAAGTTTCTGCTTTGTCACCTCCCATCTGGAGCAACAGTAGGCGTGGCTGGAACTGGCGTCCCTGGAGTCGTGCTCGGACCTACATCAACAGGTGCATGTGATTTCTTCGGCTCCCTCTCCTTGCCAGCTGAGCTTGACTCGCCCTCTCCCTCACCACGATGCCTTCTCCACGAACCAGGATTCACAACAGCAAATTGAATTTTGGAATGTTTTGTCACTCCAACACAAAAACAGATCACTAGCTAAGAGGACGTCACCTCTGCAGTCAATGCGCTGAATGTAGACCCATGGAATCAATTCTGAGGTCTTCTGGGGAAGAGTATTTTCATTAGGAAGCATGTGGAGAGAAGCAGTAGAGGAGGGCAGGCGTGTACTGGGTCCCTACGAGAGGAAAGCCATGGCAGTTCAAAGGCTTTCCTGGTCTTTGCTCAATATCAGCTTTACGTCTCGCATTCTCATTGCACTTGTCCCAGATGAGCACAGCTGGATTTGCCTCCTGGTGGTGTGAGGTCTGGAGCTGGAGGCCCAACAAACCATTCCTTGGCTTTGGCCCAGAGGACAAGAAGAGGGAAAGTAAGAAGAGCAGAGTTGGCTGTTTCCCCTCGTATGGCGGGAGGAGACAATGAGAGGAGAACATGTCAGGGCTGCAGCCACCAGGAAGTGTCGTTGAACTGACCTATGTAGAGTGTCAGCTAACCTTGCAGACAGAGCTACAGTTCTTTTTCTCCCTCTCCATCTCAGATCTGCTTCCTGAAGGTAAACCTAAAATAGAGCAGCATCTCCCAAAGTATAGTCTGTGGGAGTGAATAGATATTACATACACAAAAGTTACCACGGCCAAAGTTGGAGAAACCCTGAGTGTGTAAAGCAGAGCTAGAGTTCCTTGTTGCAGGGCTTCTCAGAGCCTTTAAACATACTAACTTGGATAGTAAAACCACCATTGGCAGATATACTGGGTAGCGGCCCTGAGAATCCACGGAGAAAAGGCTGACCTAAGACTAAGCATTTTATTTTTCTATTCTTAACTGAATAAAGGGATGGATTCCATGGATCCTACAATGAACATTTCAGCAGAGCATTCATGCTATAGACACTGGGAACTGGGTTCTGGTGATTAAGTGGATACTAGGGTTTCAAGCAGAATTTTGCCAGATGAGCAGATAGTCGAACTCCAGGCCCAGCGTTTGCCCCTTGTCCTCCCAAGACGGCAGGGAGGTTCTTAGGCAGGAGTGAGGTCCAGACAGGTGTATATTTTCTCAGGTTCCTCAATGGTTCTGGTATGTTTCCCTGGTTAAAAACCACTGGTGCTGTGGGAGAAGTTCGGTTTTAGAGGCACATAGATGTAGCTCTGTCACTTACCAGCTAGGGGGTCTTGGGAAAAATCACCTTATGCTTCAGGATCACCAGTGATAAAATGAGGGGCTTGGTCAAGATTGGTGATTGTAGACATTTTATTTTATTTTAAAAGATTTTATTTATTTATTCATGAGAGAGAGAGAGAGAGAGAGAGAGAGAGGCACAGACCCAGGCAGAGGGAGAAGCAGGCTCCATGCAGGAAGCCCGATGTGGGACTCGATCCCAGGTCTCCAGGATCACGTCCTGTGCCCAAGGCAGGTGCTCAACCGTTGAGCCACCCAGGTGGCCCTGTAAACATATTTTAATATGTTTGTGGTGGAGTTCTTTATTCAGATGAAATTTTACATGAGATTCTAACACACAGGACAGATGCAAGAAGGACTGTTCTGCTCGAAGCTATGAAAGGGCCCAGAGCCTTGCACTTTTGGTTTGTCTGACCCTCACCCCTGGTTTTGGCCTGGCTTCCCTGGAAAACAGAGCCTGAGGCAAAAGCTGATGTGGGAACACTTTGTTGAGGGGGAAAATCCCAGAGCAGCAAGGAAAAAGGGGGGAGATGTAGGGAAGGAACAGAAATGACAAATGTACAAAGAATGCATCACCCAGCCAGCTAGAGAGTCCTGTGGAAGCACAACAGGTGGCTCATTACCTAGAGAAACCTGAGGGAACACAGTCTCAGAAGAGTCTGGAGGGCAGGCACAGTCAGCACTGTGCTGGGCCCTTCTTGTGAGCTGCAGCCCCTTGGGCACCAGTCCCCCCTTGAGGCAGGGGCTCCCACCCACTTTGGGGTTGTGATGCTTGTGCAAACCAGAGCTGTCCATGGTCAGGCCCATAGGCTGGGGCTTCTGGGACTCCTCTCACTGTGGGCCCGCTGGAGCCTGGCCTTTGCCTGGAAGGAAGAAAGCTTTCGAGAACCTTAGGAGTCATGTGAGGTGTTCCTGAGGCCACTCAGGCTAGAAGTGCGATAACTGGCTGAAGACACAGCTTTGGGGGTGAGGGTGGGGTTTCAGGGAAGACCTGGGTGGCAACATAAATTGGGGGTCTGGGCTACTTGTTTCCATATAAGAAACATGTCATATCTTTAGAATAGAATCAGCTGGAACAGACTGCTCCAGTGAGGCATCATTCAGCCCTCAGAAGTCATGACCCCATGGCCACGATGGCCGTCCACACTGTGGGCTACCCAGTGTAAGCCTCCAGTAGGAGCTGCGTTAAGAACAGGTTCCAGTTAGGTCTCAAGAGGCTTTCCTGACGTTTAGAGCTTATTCGCCAAAGGAGTGCTTTCCACCCGGCCATGTGTGGATACCTCAGAAACTTCTGTGTGTCGGCTGAGGGGCATGGCTGCTTGGAAGCTGCGGTCAGAGGCAACCGACCTCTGCCTTTCTCTTGGTTTTAAGAAATATTGTAAATATTGAAATATAAGACAAAAAGGGGGCATTTTTGCATAAAATACTTTGTATAAGTCATCACATCCAGCCAGCACCCCTTCCTTTTTACAACTCCTGTGTTTTGAAGCCCCTCCAGGGTCAGGTGGAGCAAAGGAATGATGGTTGGGCTGTGCTTGTGACCTCTTTCCCCGCTCTCTTCACCATTAGATACAGACCCCTGTCTTTCTTCCCTAAATGCACTTGCCTCTAACCGCTGATTGATGTGAGCCAACTCACTGACTTCGAGACATGTGTCTGCATTAGCATGTCTGCCTGAGATTTCTGGCTCCCGAGGGTCAGGCCCAGCCTCTCGTTGAAGTGTCTCTTGTGTAATCAGAACTTAATTCATACTTTTAAATAATGGTAAAGAAGCTGCTGCTAGCAGTAGTGATGATGACAGTAGCATTGAAATTATTTATTTCCTTACGTCTATAGACGAGAGGTACCAATTCTTACTTTTCTTGTGTACTTGGTGCTCCACCTAGGGCCTATCATACTGGAAGCAATCAATAAATATTTGCTGAGTAAATAGAATGAATAAATGGAGGAGGAGAAGGGGGAGATGAATGGCCTATAAAGACAGAACTAGAGGCTGGTGAACCAGCTGCTATGGCGAGTGCCTGATCTCTGGCAGGGGCAGGGTTGACCCACATCAGGGCAGGTGGCTATTACAAAGGGTAAGACAAACGAGGACGAGTGCTGGCCAAGCCCATCAGTCACCGTAGAGCGTCCTGGGTTCTGGTGGTTCAGGGGCAGGTGGTCTATTGACATTGACACACATGGAATCGAGCTCTTGCTTTCCATGTAAAACCCATTGTGGTTTTAGGTGCCAGGAGTTTGGGAGGGATGACCAGACTGCACTTCCCAAATCATTCCAAAGACTGATTCCTCCATGGAAAAAAACATCTGTGGCCAAGTAAGCCTTACAAACACCTTATGGTCTGTCCTCCTCTTGGAGATTCGAGATGTACATTAAAGGCATAGGAGTCCCGCTGTAGACACACCTGTTCAGTTATTCTTAGCCAACCGTTTTTCAGCTTATTTGGTGGTAGGTATTTAAGCCAATCAACAACTCCTGGAATAGTGCCTTGCACCATCCCCCTCCCTGGCCTGGCGGCCCCTCCCCCTCCTTAGCAGGGGCAGGCTAAGGGGCCCGGTGCTCTCCCTTCCTCCCATGCACCCTCATGCCCATTTGCACAGCTGCCCAGGTGCCCTCAGTAGTGAGGGTGGGCGTCCCAGGGAGGGGGTAGTGGGACCTGTCCCTGTATTTATTTAAAAAGTGATGATGTAATATATTGGGGTTGGGGGAGGTCCCATTGCCCTGGGCCTCATCTTAGCATTTCAGGGGCTGGGGGAGCCTGGGGCTGGGGAGACCAGGGGCCTAGCCCCACAGAGTGAGGACAATGTGACCTCCCCCTCTCCCCTTGCGGCTTCTCCACTCAGTGATTGGAGAGGCGATTCCCCCTCTCCTCTTCCCTCCTCTCCTCTGCTCCACCTTGGGTATAAGCGACAGGAAGAAATAATAATAATTTAAGATTCACAAACAAAACAAAACAAAACAGTGTTGGACAGAAAGCATTTGGGGGAGATGCTGGCCTTCAAGTGAGAGCTTTTGGGTTTGAGTTTGGTCTGGAGGGGAAGAAACAGGAGAATGAGTCTCCCAAATTGTTACATGGGGGGACTTTTGAGGTCCAGCTTTCAGAGGGGCTGCCTTCTTCCACTCTTTGCCATTTGCTTTTGAGAATGTCAGAAATGGCTGTGAATTGTTATGAGATGTTGGCGACCATAGTGTCTTCAGATGTACATTTTCTAAAGAAACCGTTTTAAGGAGCTTGATTGTGGCTCTGACTGGTGTGTGGAAATGTTTTTGACAAGGAGCACTTTTCGGTCGCACATGATAGATCGAGATGGATGTTTGTATAATATGTGAGTAATGACATTTACCGTCTCCATATAGTTTTCTCGGCTACTTTCATCCAATAAGAGGCTTCAGTATAACTGGAGAAATGTTCTGCATTAACAAAGAAGGCTTGAGTTATTAAGACATAGCTTCCTAAATTTTGGATAGTTGAAACAAAAAAATATTCTCTTGAGGAAGAAACTTTGCTACCCCAGAGAGGCTGAAGGTTTCTAATTAGACTATAAATCCATGGTTTCCACTGTTGTGTAGTGACCCAGAGAGCAGAGTTAGGCATTTCCCATGGGTAGCATTTCAGTGCCTGGCACTTATCTTATATAGGTAATGGTGTGTGTGTGTGTGTGTGTGTGTGTGTGTATGTGTATGTGTGTGTTGGGGTGGGGGTGGGAGTGGGCTATCACCTCAATGATGTTTGGATTTGGATCACCTGGGGACACCAGGCGGGTGACCCACGTGCCCAATTACAAGGCTTCAGCCATGCTTTGCTCAAGCACGGTGCTCCTTTGCAAAGTGAATAACAGTTGCTAACACACACTTACTAACAAAATTCCCCTGACGCCCATTCATGAAGCATTGCACTGGTGATTCTATCAGCATTAAACTGTTTGGTGACTGAGTTTAGAATTATAGGAATCGGAGAAATGAATTAACAATAAATCAAGTCCCAGCTGAGTTCGAACCCAACTGCAGTGAGTTTTAAATTAAAAATATCTTGCTATGATGAAGCAGTTGTAAGTCAAGCACTGGAGCTCTGTCACTCTTGACTTTAGAGAAGTGTAGCAGTCACCCTTTGAAAGGAAAACCCTGGCAACAGCTTGTATTGATTCCCAGCCATGCTGGGAAATTGCCACTTCATTTCTTCTTCATAGACTGTTGGCTTTCATTTTTTTTTTTTTTTTTGAAAAGGAATCCTATTTGCGGGGACACGACAGAGCTCTAGGAACTGGGCAGGTGGGAGAGGGCTCAGGCCCAGGGTGTTCATTCACTGCATTCTCTTTGGTCCTTCTCAGGAGGAGCCATGCAGAAGGGGAATCTGGGTCTGCAGGTGTCATGTGATTTGTTTTCCTGCTCGGACCATATTTGATTCTTCTTTCTGGGGGATCTGTACAGAAAAACAACAAAGAGAACACTTCAAGGAAACTGCAAGACTGTCATGTTGCAGTGACAATTGCAGTGTAATAGGAAATCATTTATGTAAGTTACGGTGCCCTCTGAATGGAGCTTGTCAAAAATGTGGCTACAGCTTCTCAAGGCCTATTTTTTTTCCTCTCCTGCAAAATAATCCTGAGGTTTTCATTTTCAGAGCAATTGAAGAAGTATTATGTGCCGGGCAGGGAATAGGGAGACCCAGCTTCTAATCCTAGGCCTGCTGACTCTCTTCCAGCGAGTTCCCTCTCTGGGCTAGGCCTCAATTTCTCTTCCTTTATAGCTAGAGTAAGCCCTTGCTGTTCCCGAGCTGAAGCTCAGGAGGCGAAGATGAAGGTGGCCATCCGTATTAAAGGACCAGGTGAGCAGCAGAAGATTGTATTCGCATGCAAGGTCAGAGAAAATCAGGAAGGAGAGAGAATGAAGTCTAAGCTCTGGCCTCTCACCATTACACTCGAACCAGCTCCTGTGAGCTTGCTGAGCTGAGCTGATGAAAGCAACCTGCAGAGTCTGAAAGGAGGATGTACGTGCAAAAGCAGGAGACCAGGGGAGGGGATGGTTACTGCAGGAGTGCAGAGGCCCAGGAAGGAGGGGACACCTCATTCTAGTAGTAGTAGTTTAGGTCAGGACTATGCAGAAAGAAAAGGGGTTGTGATTTCTCTTGATGTCCACCTTTCACTTTGCTTTATCTGTATATATTTACGTGTTTTAGTTGGAGAGGTAGATGTGATGTTAAGTAATGTTTACCCAACAAGTCGATTGATCAGGCAGGCAGTTCAGTCAATATTTACTGAATGCCTACTATGTGCTATGACTGTGCAAGAGCTTGGTTGTATGGAAGCAAAATGGTTTCCGTCGTTGGGGAGCTCACAGCTTGGTGTGGTCACAGCGCCCTTGTCTGTCTATTAAACCCAACATACAAGGGAGATCTGTGTACACAGACGGCATCCTGAAAATATGCAAGATTTTCATATAACTGGGTGCACTGGGTGCACCATCCAGTTATCAAAGGCAGGACATGGAGAAGGTGTCCTGGAGAAGGACAAGGGGTGCGTGGCATTGGCCGCGTGAACCTATGAGGAAGAGGTACCAGGTACAGGAAGTAGCATCGTCAAGGCATGGGGGTGAACTCACACGGCACTATCCCCCTGCAGTAGTGCAAGGCAGGGGTGGGAGGTGGGGCACGATGCAAACATGGGTGCAGCCTGGGCCAGCACCAGTGTCCTGTAGGCAGTGGCAAGGCCTTAGGGATTCTCAGGTAAGAGAAGCAAGGTTTTCCTGGTAGAAAAATCACTGTGGGGGCAGCAAAGAGAAAGAATTGGAGGTGGAAGTGTGAGAGTAGTTATGGGGGCACAAGGGAGGGCTGATCAAAGGCAGTGGCAGAGGGGAGAAATGGACGAATCCGAGAGGCACATAGGAGTTTGAATTGACAGATGGGGTATGGCAGTGAGGCAGTAGGGAGCAAGCAGAGGGGGCTATGGGAGGCCTCGTAGGTGGGAGGTGACACCATTTCCAGACCCACACTTGGTTGAGGGGAAGTGGTGAGGAAGGAGGATGTGTTGTTTTCTGGACATGGTGGATTGAGATGCATATGGGACTTTGGGTAGAATCGAGAAGGAGGCCAGCAGACATAGGACCCTTGTTCCCTGGCAGCTTCATCTCAGTGCCCCCATGTAGGGTGCTACTCACCCCAGTTTTATACTTGCTTTACTTGGGGATCTGCTGGAAGCTTGGTAAGGAAGCAAGAAGACACATATATATGGATTTTTGCATTTTCCAAGTGGTTCATGGTTCAAATTAAACATACTCTCTGGCACTTTTTGCATGAGATTGTTCTGAAAACCCCCAGGTCCTCACTTTGCCATGGGAGATCTCTACTCGTTTCCAGTGGGAAAACAGTCGTACCTGGAGGCTGAGTCCTACACAAAATATTACCAAGCAAGCTCAGGATAAAGGCAGAATTTGGGTGACGGAGAATGACTAGGCCTTTGTGCTGGGCAACACTGGTTCCCTTTCTTGGGGTGTGCACCTCATTTTTAATGTGTACACACTCAAAACAGCAGGAGCTGCTACAATGAGCTCCACCAGGAGCAGAGATGGCAAAGAAAATTTTGACCTACTGTCAAATAAATAAAATCTTAAAAAATAAAAGAAAATGCTGACCTTGCCCTTCAGAAATCATGTCTTGTTTGTCTGCACATCGGAGCGGTCTGTACGGGTCCGGCCCACAGGTGGATAGGTTTTGCTTGGCCCGAAGAATGTACAGTTGGTTCACTTGGTTCATGAGAAGCAGTGCTGTTATTCGGATGCTGTTAGGTGTGGCGGCCCCTCTCTGGGGAGCCACAGATTCCACTCCCCGTCGTCACACCTTTGCCTCACACGTTTGTGGTGAAGGTACTTGAATTAAAATACCAGCAGCCTAGGACCTAGTGGCTACTCCAGCGGTGATGCTGGCCCCTCCCTCCGTCCCCTCCCTCATGGAGAAAATGAGCTGAGGTATCAGCGTGGAGCACTTTGCATTCTACGGGGAAGCTCTGTGATTCTGGAGCCTTACTCATCACAGCAGATGCAGAAGGGGCTGGCGGTGAACACGTTAATCTCTCGGTGCTCTATCAGCATGTTTGTACTATGGAATCTTTAGAACACAGGCCATTTAGTTTGAGCAGAGTGTGGAGAGAAAATACGCAACTCCTTCAAGCCTACCCAGACCCTTTCAACCCCCTGCCTCTGCCCCGGCTCCTCTGTGCTGCTGTGGAAGGCCTCCAGGCTTGTGGGGAAGGGGAAGTAGTGGTCCCCGGACGGGATGCGGTGTCCAAGTAGCATGGACACAGTTTCCACTGGGCCTGCAAAATAGGAACTCGGAGCTTCCAGCCCCAAAGAGTGTCTTCAACTGCAAATTGGCAGCTCGGTTTCAAGTGAAACAGTGCATCTCCTCTCTTCTCCGGATGGCTCCTTGGTGTCTCAGAGCTGCTAATAAAAGTGGCTGGTGGACTCTGATACGGAATGGGAACGGGACCCGGGTAGGTAGTTTGAGCTCTAACCTTCCGAGGGCCCCACAGAGAGCACGGGCTTTCTGCGCTTCCCTCCTCCTGCCCCGGCGGCCAGCCATCCTGCATTTTGTTGGCCCCACTCAGTACAGAATAGATTCACAGAGCTGCACTTTCTGTCTCGGAGAACTCGGCAGTTTCCCCCAGTTTATCTGGTGGCAACTTATTTCCCTAGTAGGGGGCAGAGAGCTGGGCCTGGAGTCCTAAGAAGGGAAATGATCTAACCACATTGATCTGTGGTTGGGACCAAAATAAAGTTGTTGACACCACTCTGGGCTGTGCTTGTGGACGGTGGCCGATGCCAGTGGAGGAGGGGGCCGTGTTCAGGAATGGGGAGCCGAGTCCTCTCAAAGGCTGCCCCAGAGCCTGAGAGACAAAGGTAGGGGACCCCCACTGCTTCTCCTTTTGGATTTTGCTGTAGAGACTTCCCAAGGGCCTACTGGTTATCAGATGTCCTCCAAGCGGCTTGCTCAGAGGAGAAGATCTAAGACAGGTGCAGACACTCGAGGTGCTGACAGAGTGCATAGTGTCAAATTGGCTGTTGACAGCCCAGGGCTGGGTGGTGGGGGAGGTGGGAGAGAGCAAGCCTTGCCAAACCCAGGACTAACTTCATGAAGAAGTGGCTGCAACTCAATCTCATCTTCATTCCTTCCTCCCTGAGTTGATGCCAGCAAGACCGAATGCTTCCTGGCAAATACTTTATAAGTAAACAAATCAAACATTCTGGAAAGCCTGTCTTTATGCATGGTTGCCATTATTGAGTGAAATGGTATGTTCTTTGCCTATAGGATCTGGATGCCATAGAAGCCCTCATGCTTTACTTTGGTGATGACCATGTTCCGATTGTTCAAGAGAGCTCACGTTAAAAGCTTTAGGGACATCACATGGCCAAATAGAGAAACTAACTTCCTAAACTGTCAGACCACATTTCGTCAGCATGTATTGTTTTGAAAGAATGGCATATTCATTCCAAAATTTATATTAGCAAATTTAAAAAAAAGTCTGTAGGCCCAGAAGAGGTTTAACCAGCTGACAAATTTTTCAAGTAGCCTTGTTCGCATTCCACGTGTTAGCTAGGTCTAAGTATTTTTGTGTCAAGACAGCAGTATACCTAGAAACTGCAAATTCAAGCTGCCGAGAACTAATTTGTAACATATGATCTATTGACTCGTGTTTTTAGCATTTTTATCTCGTATTCTCACTTCATCGCAAGCTTTGAAGGCAAAGACACACATACAGTTAAGGCACACGTGTTTTAAACATACGTGCAGTTCCCTTTGGACCCAATATTAGGGTGGTTGGATTGTCTTCTCTAGATCCCCACCTTAAATTTGGTTTTCTGAGCTTAAAAACAAGCGTGCTTGAATGGTCAGGCAGCAGCGGGGATCACACGTACCGAGACCACGACAAATCCACCGGAATCAGGAAGTAGCATTAAGGGGAAAGTCTGCACGCACTGATGGCTGTGTGCTGATGTTGAGTCTTTTATTTAATTGTCATTGCCCTACGATTGCGAACAAGCAGCTACTGAGTTGGAGTCTCGACCACAGACTTAGCATATCGATGGGAGGCACGGAGAAACAGCTCTTACTTCCTCTCCAAAATGCAAACTTGGCTGAGTTCTTGTCTTTGGCCAGAAGGTTCTGAGGTTTCACAAAGGTGAAAAAATACAAATGATAACATCAAAGTGCAATTCGAGGAGATTTTTATCGAGGAGCACAAATGGCTGCCCCTCTTGCCTGTAAGAAAATCTTACAGTTCAGGCTTTTATCAATCCTCCTTCTGCCTCTTTTCTCTGAGCCACACATGTGGGCTTTGCTGGCAAGGTGGACCTCTTTGCAGGGGGTGGGAACACCCTGGCTTTGGGAACAATGATGGAGGGCTTTCTCTCTTACTTTCCATGTGGACTTCGAGTTCATTGCTGCTCATGGCAGTTAGGCCTGAGTCCACATCCAACTTTGGAGAAAGTCAGAGTCTGCAGGAGGTGGGAGCAGCAAAGCCCAGGATGGGTTCCTATGTGCATCTGGGTTGTTGGGCACAGGTGCCCTGAAGCACTCAGGCCAGCCCCATCCCACCGCTGGTTCGTAACCATTGGGTCTCTAAACTCCTTCCATGCTCATTTTGTGTATATTTTGCATGAGCTTCTGCCATTTGGAACTTTATTAATTAATACTTTTTTGAAACTTAAGTTTTGAACATGTTCTTACCATGGTAAATTTCATTCTGGGGTCCAGTTTGGATCCTGTTCTAGTCGCTAGGATAGTTTTGAACTATCATCAGTGGATAAAGACTTACAATAACATGACTTCTCTCATAGTATCTCATCTGACCTTCACAAGTCCTGGAACTTGTCATCCACTAATTTGAGAAGTGTGACTCTCATTCTTTATTCAAATTACTGATAAAAATTTGAAACAGCATAGCACCAAGGACAGAACCCTTTAGCCTGGCATTTCCTGGATAGCTTCCCTTGTAGGTTTGACGGGAAAAAAAAAAAAAAATTGATTAATCTACTTCGGGCCAAAGAAGCAGTGGGGCATCCAGGACCCAGCATAGACATTGGAGGCAGACAGACATGGCATTGTAACCTGGCCTACACCAACTTGGCCATTCCCAGTGGTCAGATTATTTGGGGGCTCAATATCTAATGACTATAGGTAGGTGAGAGCTGTAGGCATCTCCACAGGCTTCCAAACAAATCAGGTGTCACACTCAATTCTACTATATATCAATGTGTCATGTGACTACACAGTAACAGTCACATAACTTGTTCTCAAAGCTCAGTGAAGACCTGATCTTCTGTTTTAACTAATGTGTCAGGGACAGTAAGTGCCTGAAACCTGAGGGCAGACACATAGGGCATGTAGCCTCTAGAGCCCTAGGCCAGCCCTGGCTCCACGAGGTAGTACAAATATTATCATTTCCTATGTGTTCCAGGAAATGAGAAAGTTTGGGAAGCCCTGACATAATGACTGTCTAGTTCGGGCTGTTGTAACAGAATATAATAGACAGGGCAGCTTAAACAATAAACATTATTTCTCATAGTTCTGGAGCCTGAAGGTCTAAGATCAAGGTGCCAGCATGGTTGGGTTCTTGGTAAAGACCCTCTTCCTGGTTTACAGATGACCAACCATCTTCTCACTGTATCTGAGAGGGAGAGGCAGAGAGGGATACCTTAGTCTTGGTCTCTTTTTATAAGGACACTAATCTCATTTGCAGGAGGGCTCCACCTGCATGACCTAATTACTTTCCAAGGGCCCTACCTCCTAATGCTATCCTAGTGGCATGAATTCAGGAATAAACAAACCTTCAGTCCATTATAATTACCCAGACGAGTTTATTTGATGAAGGTTTATTTGAAGCAGATGCAACAGTATTTTGGTTTTAGGTTTCAGCTCACTTTCTAGTGGTATCGGAATTCAGAATCTTTTGAAGAATGAAACATAGACCCAATGGGAGCCCTAGACTGAAAACAGAGCCAAAAATGCTCTGGGCTTGCCAGATTTTTGTGCCCACAGGGCAGAGATTCCTGGACAGTATTTCTAACCGATCATCTATCTTTGACACCACTTAATTTCCCACTGAAAAATTATTTCTAACATCTCTTATGCTCTTTAGTAAACTCAGTAGTGCTGATCAAGATAGTATAGTTGAAACACTTGGGTGAACTCTGATGTGAGTCTATCAAAAGCCAACTCACCAACCCTGGTGTGTGCCTTTTTGATGACAGCACTTCAGATGTTGACTAACCATCCTTGGGTGTAGATTAGAACTAACTCTCACACATTATAGCACACTGTTTAAGCTTAAGTAGTTTAAAGTAAGTTGCAGACATCATGAAACCCTGGCTCCTTGGCTGTGTGACCTTGGGCATGACCTATCCTCTCTGATGTTCAGTTTCCTTATCATTAAAAAGGTAAGAGAATACATGACAGGGTTACTGTAACAATTAAGTGGTAAAATACACACTGCTTGGCTCATATTAAGTGCTCAATAAATGGAGGTGTAATATTGTGGAAAATTCTGGTCTGCTCTTCAGATACCTAAAACGTGTTAGTTGTAATTTCTTAGCACTTTGCAATTCGATTAAAACACTTGGATTTTCTTGGTTTATAAATAGTCACATCTGTTTTGAATGCTGGGCTTCTGTGGGCCTATTGCCTTGAGGTTCTACAAGCAAATGGGAAGACAAGAAGAGAAGGGGCTGCCTTTTCCCTAAGGATGAACTCTTTAAAAAAAAGACTTAAAAATCTATGCAGGGATTCCTTCATTTCTGGAAGATCCAGCACTTGTTTGGAGTTTAGATTTAACAGCTGTGTTTGTATATCTAATCTGTGCATAGTACAGCATCTTCTTTACCAGGGCACACGTGTAAACATACGTTGTTTTTATAGGACCTCCAGTGATAGCTTAGATAGTGTGTTTTCCTTGCCAGGCAGTGGTGATGGTTGCTGGTTTTTTAAGTTTACCACCCAGCACCCTAGATTTGTTTTAAGGGAGAAGCAAGTAGAAGACTCTCGGCTTTAACTCATGGCTAGGATTAACCATTAGCAGGTAACTGTTGCCTAGCACCTACCTGCTTCTCATGTCAAGCACTGCAGGCTGAGGCAGTTGCTAATGTTTGTCGGCCACAAAGTCATAAAGCTGACACGGTCCACCAGACACTATAAGAGGGGTTCGAGTGTGCATGGCATTGACCACCTGGATATACTTGCCTGCATCCAATGGGGGAGATTTATGAAGACAGCCCATCTCACCTGTCTTCAGTCCCACTTCAGTCTCACTTGTTTCCTGGCACGATAGCCTTAAATGAGATGGTAAGGGCCTCTGGGATTCTCCTGTGGAGTTTACGCTGTGGGTGTCCCGCTCTCCAATCAGAGTCCTTTGGCCTGTGGCACCGTGGTTGTCAGAGCGGGCCCAATACCTCTGCTCCAAAATCAGTAAAATCTCTGCATGATGACAAACCATTAAGCTTGAAACGTTGCATTATTCCCAGCAACGCTCTGGCTGAGAGGAGGGAACCACTGGGTGTCTGTGGAGAAAGGTGATGAGCCACTGCAGAGGGGGCTGATGGCGTGGGGAGTCTAGGGACTGGCAGTCCGTCCGTGTATTTTGGTGATGATGGGGCCTCGGGGAGCTGAGCTCAGGCCAGCTCTGAATGAGACGGCCCTTCTGCTGCAAGCACACCTCGGAGAGACTTGCGGCTCCTCCGCTGTCCCCTGAAGGAAGGGAGGCACCTCGCCGGCACCATCACAGCCATCCTCTGCTCTTCAGCCCTTCTAGGGGGACGACAGCCTCAGGATTTAGAACAGCCTTCACTTCAGCTGTTCCATGCCATAGACGGACCGACCGTGTCTCCTGGTAGTTTTGGTTTGAAAATAGTTATTATATCTACTTATTAATGTATATATATGGAATATATTTATATATAAATATATTATGTAAAATTAAAAATTAATATGTGATATAAATTTATATATTTATGTATAGAGATAGACATCTATCTCTATACATATATATGTATACACGTATCTATCTATCTCTACTATCTAATTTTCAAAGGGTATCTTTGAACAAAATTGGGAAGTAGTTGAGTTTTTCCTAAGCTCTCCATTCAGCGTGAAGGTACTTCCTTTCTGCCTCTCCTTTTCTTTCTTTAGACAGGGCCTCTGGCGCTAACCACAGTATTTTGTGTCCCCTTGAGTCAGGGGTGAGTGAAAGCTGGCATCCTGCCCATGTTCTATTGCCCGAGCTCTGCTGCATCTCCTTGCTGGGAGAGAGTTGCTTTTTTTCTTCCAACAACATGCCTTCTGCCCACCAAGCTTGGCAGATAAGAGAGGATAGCTTTCCCTAATTCTCCCCAAGTAGTCCTATAGACCAGTGGGGACCCTGTTGATTGTCCTCTCTCCCTTCTTCTGCGTTAGTGCTGTCCTCAGAGTTCCCTTGGCCACAGGGAAGGGGAGGTGATGGAGGAGTAGTACCAAGAAGGGAGCTGTTGGAGGAGAGAGCATAAGGCTTGACCCAAAGAAACAAGTTCCAGAGGTGACATTTAAGGCATTCGGTGGAGGGGGTAAGATGTTGGTTGGCACAGGGAGACTTTTCTAGAACTTCTCAAACCAGACAGAAAGGCCCCCGAGCACTAGCTCTATGTGTCTGTGATTCACTTTGGGCCTGGAGATGCTGTGTCTCTGGCCCTTCCTTCGCATTTCATTTGTGGATTTGTCAGGAAGCTCTGCCCCTGAGCTGATGGCTGTCACTCTTTGGCTTTTCTGATGGGTCTGGGGAGGCCTGGGGGAATGCGGAGATCCTTCCAGCAGTGTTATGTGTCTCCTGGGGCAAACCATCATCAGTATTAATGTGGAAAATAGCTCAAGGGTGATGAGAGCTGCTGGTCCCCCTGTCCCCACACTTCCTTTCATCTGTCTCCTCTCTGTCATTCCAGGAAATGCTGACCTCAGGGTGAGCAGGTCACAGGCCACACCTGGGGCTAGCAGAAACAGACCTCAGGATGCATCTCTGTGTCTAGATCATCCGGGTGCGGATGTGGGTGCTGGAGATAGGTATTCAGAGCAGCAGGGTTTCTGCCTGTGAGGTATACCCAGGACGACTGGTTTGTTCAGGAACCACAATTAGAGAGCCTCTTTTTCATGCCATGAGGGCCCCAGAGCACCCCAGAATCATAGGCCAAGGGCTAACAACAAGCCAATCCCCTGACTCCTGGCAAGACCACCCGCGGGCAGCTTATGATGGGCTGTGCCAGACCCAAGGCAAGATCTCCTGTTAGTCTCTTTCCTTTTAACAGAGCTTCCACTGGTGTCACTTAGCTGGCATCAGGGAAGGCACTGAGGCCTTACTCCTGATGTTAATCTCCAGGGAGATAAAACCCCAGTTTTCCTTAGGTCAGAGATTTGGAGCCCAAGGGGAGTGTGTCTCCAGGTGGAGGAAGCGCAGCTGGTATATCAGTGCTGACCTGAGCTCCAAGATGGTGGGGGTGGTAGTGGTGGTGGCAGTAGGGGTGGGGGGTAGGGGAGGTCATCAGATCACCCCTTCAGCTGGAATCATCATGCTTGCCTCTTCCCATCCTCTGGAGCCTTTCTGCTAGGAAGCGTGCCGCAGGAATTGGGGAGCTGATGGAGGAGCAGGCCTGCCCATTCCCATCCCCATGGTGGTGCCCAGTGCCCCATCTCTTGGGGCAGGGGTCCTCCTAGCTCCCCTTTATGGCCCAGGTCTTCTGAAGGGGCCTGAACCTCAAACAAACAACTCTCATCGTGGCTTCTTTCTTAGAGCGAGTATTTGCTGAGAACGAAGTCAACCCTCTAAGCTTGTTCCTTTCTAGGCTTGTAAGGAAAGGTCTAGGAGTTTGATCTCGAGCACCAACGTCCTGGGGAAGTTTGCCAACTGTGATCTGGACACAGGCTCTCTGAATGGCTTTTCCAGCTCCAATTAACATCCTCTCTGCTAGTCCCATTAACTCCCATCAGGAGCTCTCCTGTGCAAGACTGGGAGGCAGAGTGAGCCCTGAGCGCTACATGTGCCGTCGACGCATCTCAATTGCATGTGGGGCATTGATTCTACGTTTTCCTCCTCAGCAGACCTGCTAATAAGATTCTTTTCCCTCTCTTCCCTCCCTCCCCACCCTACCCGCTTCAACCTGGCCCGACTCCTGGTCAGACCTTGATTACATGTCTCATTGATTCCATTCAGCTATTTATTAATACGCTAATTAGTATGTTCATTTAAAGGAGAGTGACACCACTTTTTAAAAATAAATGTACAGAGGTGCAGGTTAATGGAAATTTCTGTTTATTTAACATTGATGTCTGGTGTGAAGAGGATTAGTTTTGGATGTTAAAAGGACACGAGGGTTTTTCCAGGGTTTAAATCACTTTCGCTGACAGTCGCTAACGCTCTTTGAAAGGTGACACTTAGGATCATATTGCACTTTCCTTCAGTGATCACCCCGCGCTCAGCATTTTGGGTAGAGAAGCTGGGGGAGGAGGGGCCGCTGAGAGGGTGCAGGGCTGGCCTACGCACAACTTGGATGCATATGAGGATGGTTGGCCGTTGTGGTAGAAACAAGTGAGGCACACTCACTACTCTGCCTGCAAGACTGTCTGGGCGTTTGGAATAAAAAATGTATGAATGGTTGAATATTACTTTCCTGTTAAAGTCTTGTTCTATTTGTTGTTGAGTTGCTTATGAGAGGTGTTCTCATCAGAGTTGGCTAGTTCTATAATGTACAGTACCAGGGGGTTCACACATTGCAGTGTGATATCAGTACAAGGGGGGAGCCTTGCTCCATGCAGTCACTCAGGAAGCCAGGTTCCTTCCACCTTGTGGCTTCATCGCCCCTGGGGCTTCCCAGTTCCCTACTGGCCCTTCTGCACCCGGCCAGGAGAGGAAGAAAGAGAAAATGTGTGAAGGAAGTTACGTTGCGGGTGTGGGGACTGGGCTCACTGTCCTCAAGCCCATCAGCACTGGGACCGGACACCAAGTCTCTTTCTACACAGGAGTAAAGCATAGCTGCGGACCAGCGCAGAGACAGAAGAGTGCCTAGAAAGCCTGCAGGACACTGCTAATCCAGGAGAGAGAGAGAGAGAGCGTGTACATACCTTAGATCAAGAAAGACTTCCTGAGAGGTATTTTCTAGACTTTGTGGATAACAAAAAAGAGCTGCAAATTGAAAAAGAAAAAAAAAAAAAAAAAAAAGCAAGTAGGAGAGAAATTCATAAGATCCCAAAAGGGAATAGATTTGTGTTTCAGAAGTCTCTGGGGGAATATTTTCCCTGCAGTTGGCTAGGTGCTGGGCTCCTTGGGTAGGGACTGAATGGTATCTTTGTTACAGAGAGGAAGGCAGAGTAAAGTGTATGGGATGTTGGGAGCTGCGGGGGAATCATGTTATTATGCGATGGATTGATTTGGAAAGAGTTTTGAGAAGATTCAGCATTATCTATCTTTCATGCCCCCAATGTCCCCAGTGTTATGAGAGTGAGTCTTGGCCAAGGGTACCATTATTATGGTGTGAGCCCCTCTCTTCTGCTTTTCTCCAGTGATGGTGGCCTCCTGCCTTTTCCCCAAAGCCCGGGGCAGCTTAGTGTATAGTTCTGGCATCCTTCATCTCACTTACAGCTTAGACCATACACACCCTGGCTTCCTAGCGATGCCCTCCCTTGGTAAGAGGGAGTGCCTACTAGACTACTGTCATGGGTTAAGGTCACTTAGGAAGGTGGCAGTGATTGTGCTGTGAGTCAGCTGGGCCCCACTGAAGAAGGCAACACAAATGCACATAGCAGTTTGGCAACATCTAATAAAACAATAATTCCTGCTCCTAAGGATATAGCTCATGGAAATAATAGTACTGATATGTGAGGATGTGTGTGCAAGGATGTTTATAATAGAATCAGTCTTGGAGCAGACTAAAGAGAATGCCCACCAATAGGGGAATGGCTGGATAAATTGTGGTGCAGCCACACCATGGGTTATTATAGAGCCATCCCCAAATATGGTCACAGCTAAACCAGGTGATCTGGAGTGTTTCAATGAGGTATTGTTGAGGGAGAAAAGTGTGTGGAATATAACTCCGTGTGTGTGTTTGATTCTCTGTGTGTGGAGAAACTTGTGGGAGAATACTTGGATGTCAGTAGTCTCCTGGAAGAGGGAGGTGAATGCGAATGGGGTGGTGGTGGGAAGGCAAAATAAGGTACGAGTTCAGACTTTTGTGCTGTAGAATGTGCGTTTGGCAAGGAAGGTAACCTGACTTGATTTACCTTTTAGAAATATCACAGTCTCGGGGGTATGGTGGGTGGCACAGAGGAGAATGAAGCTTCGTCAGGGAGTCAGTTAGGGGCCGGCACTACAATGTGGGAAGAGGTGAAGGCATCGGAAGGAAGGGGAGGGAAGGGAGGAAGCATCTAGAAATGGGCCAGAGGTTGATGAGCAGGTCTTGATGGTAATTGGACGAGGGGCTTACAGACCATGAGGGTGGTGCTGTACACAAAGGGAGAGAATGCAGAAGGAGCAGGTGTAGAAGTGGAGGGACTGGGCTTTGGTGAGCTGAGTTTGAGGTCCCGTGGGCATTGACTGGACACGTGCAGGGTATGGTATGCAAGGGACCTGGAGGCCAGCGGAGAGGGGCTAGGCAGAGATGTGGTCATTGCGGCCTGGTGGGAGTGTGATTTACCTGAGCCCTCGGCCAAAGTGGATTTGGGGGGGTGTGGATGGGCAGCGGACCTGGACTATCTCCCTCCTCCTCCCAGTGGGTCTCATGGAAACCTTGGCGGCAGGGAGGAGATTGTGTACAGCAGGATTCAGTGCCTTCTGAATACAAAATAAAGTCATATTTTGGTTAAAATCTAAATTACGATGATTTTTTTTAAATCAACGAGCTGTACTCAGAACCTCTTTAAGCGTGTAGTAATTGCCTCCTGCAGCTCAAGAAGTGCTGACCGACTCCCTGTTGCTGTGCTCCCCACGTATCCAAGCAGCCACATCCCTCTCGGCAAGAGAAGGGAGGCCAAACTCTGAGTTAACCTTACTGACGGGTGAGATTAAGGAAGGGAACAGGAGAGTAACGTAGAGGGTGCGTACCCTGATTCACCGCGGAGCCGCGGGCCTCCTGACTCCTTTCTGGGCATCTGGAAAGGGTAGGTTCATTGCCATGCTCTGGGCTGGAGGCTCTCTAAACTCCCATTGAACCCCCACAGTCCAGCCCTCATTATCTTCCTAGGGGATGTCCACTTCCTTCAGGGGATGCCTCCCTAATGGGTACAGGGGTGGAGAATGGCCTAAGACACCAACGGAGCAACAAGGGAAGAATAAGCTTGTCCAGCACCGGCATGCTTTCCGAAGTCTGGGGCAGTGCCCCAAGCCACACCTGGATCTGGGCTCAGCCTCTCCTCCTGGTAAAGGGAGCACCTGCTCACCTGTTCTGTCTTCTCCAGCAACTCCTTTTTCTACCTCATGCTCAAACTGGAACTCACATATCCCTTCCCCAAAACGAGCTGAGCATTTGAAAATCATTTTAGGAAACAAAAATCCCAGCTGCTTCACGCTGCTCAATAAACAATCAAACAAACAAAAACCCAGGGAATCTTAACTATGTCGTCGTAACTTAACCCAAATAGCGGTTTGCAGGACTGCTGAGGACATCTCCCTGCAGTCAATGTACTTTACCACGTTCTAGAACACCAAAGTGGATAGTGGTTCAGGCAAAGGGTCAGAATCAAGGAATCTACTCCCTGTGGTATTTAGTGTCTATTCACTTTGAAGGTTTTTCCAGTATATGTGCTTCCAGGTTTCAGAAATCTTAGGAGGGACCGAATATAACAAAGTTGCTGGGGTTGAGGTGTTTTATAAAGCCCCTAAGGTGATTCTCATGCACAGCCAAGTTCAGAGTCATTTCTAGTGGCTGAACTACACAGCTGTCTCTGCCTGAGACATCTCAGAGGGAAAGAGCCGTTAATACATGGTTTGTGAATGGGGTGACTAGGTTGCCTGGGATTCCAGTTCCTTTGGGTGTGATGGCAATTTTAATCATACAAATTAGGAAAAACATTGGTGTTTTGAGCCCCAGGTCAAAGAGTTAGGTTGTGTATCTTTTGGAAAATACAACAGAATTCTTGGTCTTGATCTTTGGTGAGAACATGGCCAATTCTGAGTCAGAACAGGTGTTTCTGGAATGAGTGGTGGGAGCAGAACCCGAACTGCCTGGCATCCATCCAGGGGCTCCCCCATTGTTCTCAGGGTAATCTATCTCCAGGTTATGCACCCCCGTTTCTGGATGCTTCCTGCCAAGCAAAACCCCCCAGAAGTGGACAAAATGATGGGACGTTAAAGAAAAAAAAAAAAACAAGACCTCACATGCACTTAAAATCATCCTAGGCTCGTCAGCTTATCATAAAAATCCTTTCTCAGTCATCTTGAAGTTAGAATTCAACTCAACTTTGAATTAATTTTGTGTTAGGATTTAATTTGATTGAAGACGGTGCTGGGTGAGTCTAGAACTCCACTTCCTACTATGACAACTAAGGGCTGTTCAACGCGCAGGCCTCTCCAAACCCCTCACAAACCCCACCGGATTTGGGACGTGGCATTCCTAGAAACTCCTTTGAGTCTTTCCAAAGCGAGGCTTTGTCTCTCTTCACGCTGTCCCCATCCGCGGCCCTGGAGCGAAGCCACCAATTCAAAGGGCTCTGTTTGGCTGGGTGTTTTCTTCGGTTTCACGTTTTGTTCGACAGCATTAGATGTGCTCACGCTCAGACTCCCCGGGGCCTGTGTGTGCGTCAATGACGGCTTTCTGTCCTAATTTGGTCATGGTGATCTTGGGATCTGTAGTTGTGGCTACAAAGAGAGGTGCTCTCTAGTTTCTTGTCATCCCCAGGGCTCATTTGCAAGCTGCTGCATAGGCCTGAAATAGAGAGCAGTCCGGAGAATAGAAATCCAGGCTGCCAACAAACTCTCTTGTTATCTTGATGCCTGGTATGCTTCTCTTGATGGGTGTTTGCGGGGTCCTGATGGCTTTTACCCCATCCCTGTCTTCTCCGTGGCTCTGGAATGCCTGTCCTTTGGTTCTTCTGCCCAGCAGACAAATGAGTTGGAATCCCTGGAACAGCCCTACCCTCCCCAGCTGATCCCGGGAGGAGCCTTCTGTAGACTCTTCTCTTGACTTCTGCCCTCCATCCTGCTGCATTCTCAACCACTCCTGAAGGCATTCAGGGAAGCCCTGGTGAAGGTACGGAAGGAGCTACATTGCACGGAGAGGATGTTTATTGAGTGAAAGACCTAGAAACTTAAACAGAGATGTAGATGTGGGAAGGTTTATGGAAGCAACATGCTGCAGGCTTCAAGGTAAGGCTGGGATCAGATCTAGATGTAATTTGCGTCCTGTGACTTCCTACTTGGGCAAGTTACTTAAGCCTCCCCGAGGCTGCTGCTTCATCTATAAAAATGGGGTGATGATACCTTCCTTACAGCGTTCAGTGAGCTGATGTATGTCAAGTGCTCATTAGCAATACCCGGCCCAGGGCAAGCATTGTTAAAGAATGTGCCCTACTACGTCTTCCTTTTGGAAAGGATTTCAGCTTCAAATGATCACGAACAGGAATCAGGGACAGTCTCACCATGGAGCTAGCCTGCTGTAATTCAGTTTACTATTTCAAGAGAGGAAATATTTGAAAAATAAATGTATTTTTCAGGTCACTTGTGACAGATTGGCATAGTTTTGGCCTCCCGTTCCTTGAATAGTGAAACCAGATGGGCTAGTTTGGCGTTTGACTTACACATTTTCCTTCTGTGAATCTCATGGGTTGAACTCATGGTTCCCAAGCCCTACTTATCCTAGGATTCAATGAAGGAGTTTCTGAGAAAGTACAGATTCCCTGGCCTAATCCCAGGCTGCTTGAATCTGAATCTCCAAGGGTGTCAGGAGTAGAGGTGGGGATGGGGAACCTTTGGAAAGGGCTTCAAGGGGGATCTGGTGATCAGTTTTGGAAGTTCAAGCAAGAACCCCATGACCAGTGTCAGTTTGCTGGTGGGGGGAGGTGCTGGAGCAATTTGCAGGATGGTTTCCTCTCCACTCGGCTCCCCGGTGTATCATTAAAAAAAAATTAATACTCAAAGGATTATCAACACCTATCCCCTTCTGTTCCTGAATCTAAATGAGCATGTGCCTGGTCCCGAAGCATGACCCTTTTTGGCTTTTTTTGGCCACAGTGGCACTACATTCTGGAGCTATGCTCACAAATAGTTTTCAGAAATTCTCCTTTCATTTTAGGCTTTTACATGTGACACATGCATTGGATTCCTTCTCTTTCGATTCCTCCACCCAGAGGTGCAGCATTGCTGAACCCTCTCAGCTGGGCAAAGGGGATCGAGAGGTCAAGACTGCCTTAAGCAAATCCATGTCAGTGTGGTATCCTCTCTCTCTTCCCCTCCCCTTTCTTGTCCTCAAACCTCCTTGTGAGGACCATCCCCAGCTGTGACCCTGAGGAGCTGTAAAGGAAGAGAATAAAAGCATGAGACTGTGGGAGTATGGGTGTCCCTCCTTGACCCTTCCTTGCTGCCTCCTCTTCATTTCTCTGCTTGGGTGGAAAATAGTAACACTCAGGTCACGATGCTCAGTGGCTCCTGCTAAAGTCTGAGCAATGGCTCTCTGCTGATCCTATCAGGAAAATGCTTCTGGAGGCTTTCGCTGATGTCTGTTAGATCTGCTGCAGGGAGAACAGACTTTAGGAAATGTAGAATTATTTCTTCTAATTTTTTTTTTTTTTTTTTGCTTCTCAAGGACAAGTTTTAGATGTTGTGAGTGATCGTGTTTTAGAATCTTGTCAGTTTTGTTTCTTCTACAGATTCTGAGAAACCAAGGGAGGGATCTGGGAGCCTCAAATCTGTGAATTTCTAAGGATTTTCAAGGACTCTGACATGAGTTAGGACATCAGCAAGGCGTACCTCCTTCTTAGCAGTGAATGCCCTGAGCGTGCTCTTATGGTAGGAGCTACAGGGTCCACCCCTGGCCTAACTTTGGGAAAGAGACTGGATCATCTTGAATGGTTTTGCAAATGGGGTCTTCCTCTCCTTCCCTGGGAGGTACTGGAGGGCTACCCTAGAGCAGACTAGAAGGCCACTGGCTCCTTTTGCATCTGAGCATTGGCTGATGTAATTCTGGGAAAGGAAGGAGAGTCTTTCTAGGGATGGTTGAGAAACGTCCTGCTAAAATTTAGTGATTCTCAAATGGGTCCTAAACCAGTGGTTCTCAAGCATGACTATTAAGTGAAAACCCATGAGCCAAATCACATTTGTATTTTATTTAGGTCCATGGAATGTTTTGCTGTTGGACAGATGAAAATCGAGTGAATTCTGACTTCAGGGCTCAGAAATGGGAGGAGCTAAGAGAATGAGCTCCACTAAAGGGGTCTCTAATACTTGTCCCCTCCTGGATACTAGAGTTCTTATGGTCCTGGGAGCATCCATTTTCACATATCCATATTCAAAGCTTTTCTGTACGTGCCACCATTGTTTCTCATTCCAAAGATTAGCTTTGGGAGTAGGCAAAGTCCTGTTCCTGAACTTGTAGCTAGAGGATAGGACCCCAGGTCTTGGGGAGTGAGCAGAACATAGGTCTGGCTCAGTCAGGTGAACACTTCTGGAGCACTTTGTCCATTTGGGCAGTTGTTAAAGCAGCTTTTGGACTAGCTAGTTATCAAAGATGATTTGCCACTCAGTACAATTCAGTTTCTAGGGTTGGTGGGTTACCGATGGTTCCCTTCCCATGTCCTGACCTCCACCCTGAATAAATAATGTGATTCCATCAAGTCAGCAGGAATAGATCACCTTCTGTGAGGTCCAGACCCAAAGGTACTGGGGAGCTTTGTGGCAGATGGTGTCAACCAATCAGCCAGACCTTTCTCTACTCTATTACACTTCCTAACACCTTCACCCCAACTGATCCCATCCTCACCTTCCTTCCTTTCCTGCATAACACACAGCAAAGTCATGCCACCATCCGTTTCTGGGGAATCTGGAAATCCAACTGCTGTCCTGCTTGTTTTAAGGAATGAGGGTCTTGAGAGGAAAACATGTCAGAACACATTCACAGGGGATACCCTCCTTGGGACTATGTAACAAAAAAGTTAGAAAAACATCAGGTCGATCCATTGCCCTGCTTTCAGGTGGCAAAATGTTTAAGAATTACTTACAGAGAAGTGATGCTGGGCTTTTTTTCCTCATCCCAGGATCTCAGTTCAGCAGTTACTGTATTTATAGAGTGCCTTCTCTAAGCCAGGGATAGTGCCAGGAGCTGGGGTTCCGTGGGGAACTGGTAAACATGGCCCTACCCTCAGGGGGCTCATGGTCTGTCCCTGGGCCATTGTTGTTGTGGCCTCACTCTGCATCAATACCCACAGCTACTTTCTAACTCTCATTGAGTTCAATGAAGGCTGCCTGCAGGAGACTAAGAAGGGCTGGCAGGAGGTAGGGTCCTTTTGCAACAACTACTAGGAACTTTCTGAGCCCTCCCATCCCCCCGCAGAGGATATTGGGAGAGTGGCTGGCACACTCTTGAATTCCACGTCTGAGAACAGGGAGAGGAAAGCGCATTTGTTTTGTGCAGATCTTATTGATTTGGTGCAGACAATTAATAAAAAGGGCAGGAGCGGACAGGTTATGTATATGTGGGGAGCTTTGCTTAATGTGGCCCAGTGCTCTCCTTCATCGGTAGCACACGTTCGGCTCAGATCAATGCCATGCTCGGTAATTTATTTATGAAATTATATAGCCCTTCCTCAAGTAACATTTTACTTTTATCTTATTTCGTCTCCCAGATCCCCACAGTGAGAGCAGAAGTTATTTCCTCATAGGGAGCTACCTTTTGACACTCATTCATATAAATGGAAGGGGGAAAAATATCTGCGGTATGTGGCAGACATCTACCCAAAGACATGATTATAATTTAAAGGTTTACATTTCCATTGGATTCAGTCTCTACCCAGAAACCTGGGAAGTTAACCCTAGTAGGCACCTTCTCATCACTCAGTGGAACCAATAATGAGAGTCCTAGGAGTCCCCCAGGACCACCTGTCACATAGTGATGGGGTGTGCACCTCTCATCCTCCACACACTTAAGTCTGTTACTGCGTACTGTTTATCTTCTGTGGAACTTCCTGGTTGTGCTCTGAAGCTCCAGGATCTCTAGCTATTAACAAGGAGCCCTGGGAGCTTTCCTCTTCCTCCAAATAAGAATTATGCTACCAGCCAATGTCACTTATGGAATCTCTGCTGTCACAAAATGGGGTGAGAAATCTCTGAGAGAAATCTCTGTTCCTGAAATGCAATTAATGTTATGCCATATTGTAAGTCAGGCACTTGCCAGAAGCATCAGAACTCTTTCTGGAAGAAGGTAATGTTATCCTAGTCATCAAGTTCTTCCCACAAATGAAGCTTTGAATACAACGTCAAAGCACACAATCAAAGATGAATTGGCCCACAAAGAAGCAAGGGAACATGAATAAGAACCAGCACCAACAATAGACCTGCAGGTTTTCTGGGTACTGCAGTGATCAAGCACTGGCTTTAAAATAACGATGCTTACTTACCATTTTAAGTAGAAATAAGACAAGATTGCAAAACCTGGCAGCTGACTGGAAACTATAAAAATGACAGTAGATTTGAAACATGGACCAAAAAGAAATTCTAGAATTTAAAACATAGCAGGTGAAATTAAGAACTCACTGAATGGATTTTAAAAGAATTTAGACACAGCTGAAGAGATAATTAATGACGTGGGGGACAGGGCAAAATAAACCATCTGAAATGAAGGATAAAAAATACAAAAGAGGAGGTTAGAGACATAGAGGATACCATGAGAAGGTCTTACTTATTGAACTGGATTTCCACAAAGAAAGAGAGAGAGTGAGGGAAAAGGTATTATTTGAAGATGTAATGGCAGTGAATTTTCTAAAACTGAAGAAAAATACCAATACACAGATTCATGGAGGCCTACAAGCTCGAAGCAGGATACATAAAAAGAAATCTGCATTTAGACGTGTTGTCATACAAATGCAGAAAGCTGAAGACAACTTGCACTACAACTTCCCAAGCAAGTCCCCAGTTTCCTCATATCTGTACCTTTGTGTGTACCATTCCTTGCTGCTTCAGCTTTATCTGTCCAGATGTTACCTAATTTTTCAGGCATTATCCAGTAATCTTCCTGTTTTTACCTCCATCCAGATTCGTAATTAAAATTATCAATAATAATTTAATGTCAACAATATTGATCCTACTTTTTGGACTACTGCTACCATTATGGAACACCTGTTGCGTTCTGGGCGTTGTTCTTGACATTCATCATACATGATCTCATTTAATTCTTATAAAACTTGACAGGAGTTTCTACAACAGGATAAAAACTGAGGCCACCTGGCTCTCCTATGAACTCAACATAGCATTTTACCAATTTTGTGCCATTTATACCATTTTTTCTTGAACTACTATATTTTCTATGCAAAGCCCATTTCATCTAGACAGTGAACCTCATCTTTTTGGGTCTCTTTCTGTGCCTAAGACCTAGCTTTGCACGTGCATAGGAGGTGTCCCTTTATTTGCTGAGGAAGCCTCACACGTGGCATGTCCCTGAGATGCCTGAAGTGCCTGTGGATCTGTTAAAAGTCTGAGCAGACGCACCAGTGGAAGTTGTGAGCCTGTCCCCACACCTTATCACATCTGCCTGCCTCAGCGGCTCCCATTCACACGTTAAATTGAAAGCAGCGACCGATGCTCTATTTAAAGTGTCCTCGAAAATGGTACTCAAGTGTGGAACACAGCTATTTCACTGACGTGGGCAAGGTATTTATGGAGAGGTTGTTTTTCCTTTGGATGGGGGGGGGGGGGCGTTGTAACCAGAAGCCATTATTTGACACCTGTGTGGATGTCAAAAGGAAAACAATGGAAAAAAAAAACCCTCAAAAAACTCCTCTACCAGTTACCTCCATCTCTATCAAGACATAATCTTCCTGGTTATTTTCTACATGAAGCCGTGTCTCTTCCATCAGCATCCAAAGATCACAGACTATGACCCCGGGCCAGCAAAAGTTGAAGCAAGAATTGTCCAGAGCAGAGAAAATAATTGTAGTGTTCGCCATTAGCATTCCGGCAACGGCTCTCTCTGGATTTGTTCTCTACCTCAGCTTGACAGCTTAATGGCCGGAGAAGAAGGAATGTTTTAGCACAGCCAGTCTCTACCTACTGCGGGGAGGGGGTAACCGGTGAAAGCACTAGGTGAAATCTCTAGGGGAGGGGGTGCTATGGGAAAAGAGGTGTTAAGTTAGGGGAGATAGCCAACTTCATCAGAGCTGCACGCCATCCCTGCTTCCAGCAAACCCATGATTTGCATGGGCTTCCATGTCCTGTGGCTAATCTTTCCCTCCCCAGCTCTCTGTCTGGGCACCTTTTCACTGAGTGTGTCCTTTCAAATAAATCTTTATTGATTCTACTGATTAAATCCACTGCTTGCATTTTTGACAGCCAGGTCTTTTTTTTTTTTTTTTTTTTTAACTCTGAACAGTACCGACATTCCCCTCTCTCTCCCCTCCCTCACCTTCCCTTAGCTAATAGCACAAGGTTTTCAAGGCAAGTTCATGCTACACCTTCTACTCCTGGACCCAACATCCATTTCCTGTAGAGCTTTTTGCAGTGTGAAGGAATCTCTAATACCACAGTGCTAGAAAATGTTTGCCTGGGTCATGGAGGTGCAGACCTAGTAGAGATTTGGCAGGGAGTGGTTAAAGCTAGAAGCTTTGGGCAATTGCATTTTCAGGTGAGGACAACATGTCTAGAATAGTAGCTAGCCCTCATGACAGCTAACGTAGGAGTCCTGGGGACTCTGGCAGCAAACATATCCTATGAAACTTCCAAAGCTTCGCTGCGACTGGTGTGATTTGATTGATGGACTCTCTAGGCAGCCTCTGACCGATGTCCTCCTGGATAGTCTGAGCCTCTAGGGCGGTCAGTGTTTCTAAGTCACGTTCTGGGCAGGACAGTTATTCCTTATTCAGGACCGTCTTGCACAACACAAGATGAGCATCCCTGACCCTCTGGTGCTAAATAGCAGAAATGCTCAGTCAACCAGAATAGCCTCAGTGTGTTTCTAGATGCCCATGAGGAGAAACTGCCCAGACTGAGAACTTTTGCAAGTCTGAGAAGAGCATAGCTGACCCCTGTACCTCTTCCTGAGGTGGGGCACTGCTGAGGTATCTTTGACAGCTGGGTGACCTCGAACAAGTCACTTCAGAAACTCTCTGAGCCTTCGGAGTTCTCGCCTGTTGAATGGTGATGGTGATAGAATCCATCTCGGAGGAGCCCCTGGGTGGCTCAGCAGTTGAACGTCTGTCTGCCCCTTTGTCTCAGGGGGTGATCCCGGGGCCCTGGCATCGAGTCCCGCATCGGGCTCCCTATGAGGAGCCTGCTTCTCCCTCTGCCTCTGTCTCTGTCTCTGCCTGTCTCTCATGAATAGATGAATAAAATATTTTTTTAAAAAAAGAAGCCATCTCTGAGGTTTGGTGGGAGGACTGATATTAGTGAATCTGTATGAGTTTACAGTGTGCTTGGCAATTCACTGAGCACATCGTATGCAGGATCTCATCTGATCTTTGCAGACAACCACCCAGTAAAGTAGGATCTATTATTATTCCCATTTTACAGATTATGAAGCTGCTTTTAGTCCCATCTCATGGGTGCAAAGACTCAAGGCCATGCAGCTAGTGGGACTATAAATTTGGTCAGTGGTTCTCAAATTTCAGCATGCTTCAGAATTTCCTGGGAGGCTTGTCAAAATCACATATTGCTGGGATCTACCTCCAGAGTTTTTGATTCAGTAGGTGTGGGGTGGGCCTGAGGATTTCTGTTAAGTTCCTGGGAGCTCTGGTGCTACTGCTCTGGGATCTCGGGTTGACAGTCACTGGCCTAAGTCTTCCAATTTATAACTACTAATAATCCAATGCAATGTGTTGTGAGCTGTAAGAAGGCAGCTGGAAAGTATATCCCCTCCTCTCTGCACACGTAACACACACATCAAGGGATTTTGTATGTCCCATGTGGTCTTGGGCGGGGCTTAGTCCCCAGGGCAGAGGACAGAGTCTTGGAATCTGTCTTCACCACCAATCTATGGAGGCTTCATGTGTCCCTCAGCCCTGGGCTGAAGAGGTAGGGTCCTAAGTAGGCACTAATGAGGTCCTTGAACCTTGTAGTAGGACAGAGAAAGGCAAGGTGGGTGACAAGGTAGCAGGTAGCCACAGGGAGACACTCAGGGACTGGCAGCTTGGGAAGCGCTATAAGACGTGACTTATTATAGGTTCAGAGACCTGGACACAGACAATGTAATTATTTTATTGTGCTTGTATTTTCTGTGACTATCAGATTTTTATTCTCTTCTTCTGACAATATCCATCTGTGCAAAGAGAAGGCAAGGAAAGAGATTTTCCTTCCTCCGTACTTGGGCCAGAGTGTTAGGAGGGGAGCAGTGGCTGGTCATGGTCGTAGCAAAGTGAGAGAAGCCCAGAGAGAGGCAGACCTGGGGCAGGGGCAGCCTCCAAAAGCGTCCAGGCTTGCTTGGTCCAGCAGCCCATCTAGGGAGCTTTCCAATAACAATATTGTAACCACCAATCAAGTGATTGATTGTTTACTGTGTCCCAGGGCTTACGCTGAGCACTACCAGCTGTGGAGATGAATCCTTATTTTCAACTCCATTTTACAGATGAAGAAAGTCAGTTTGAAGATTCAGAAATTTGCTCAGGGTCATACAGTGAGCAAGTGACAGAGACAGACCTGGAGCTCAGGGCTGCCCGAGCTAAAGCCCATATCCTTAACCACTTTGCATCAATGCTCAGCTAAAACCTTGGCTCTTGCCTTGTTTGAATTTGGGAAGACTCTTCCCTTATTGCCCAGACACTTCAGCTCCACTCACCCTGCCCAGAAGCCGGTACCCCCTAAGCCTCATGGGGCTGGTGATACCCCACACTTCAGACCAGCCTTTGCCCAAGACCCTGCCCATGAACCTGAGTTGGTCAGACAATCTCACGGGGTCTGGGTGTCTCCCCTTTGTGAGCACCAGGAGCACTCTCCTCTCTTGCGGGGCTGCTGTGTGGATGCTGATATGTCTGGGCTCCTGGGAGGAAAGGTGGTAGTGGCATCTCCTACCACCGGGGCGGTCACAGCTCCAGCTGCCACCCCAGTGTTTGCAAGCCTTGTGCGTGTGCCTCCTCTGGGTAGGTGGCCTCACTCGAGAGCTGGAGAAGGGGAAGGCAGAGGATGGGACTGTCTTGATGTCTTTTCTAGGAGGAATTGAATTGCAAGCAGGTCCAGGGTCAGAGCAGGATCAGTGATTCTCAGCATGCTGCAGAGGAGTTGCTCTGTGCTGGGGATTTTCCCCTCTGCTGGTTTGATAAATGATCCAGGGCTGGGTGTCCAGGCCCCACATGTGGGTCATGGTGGCCCCCACTGCCCATCCACTTCCCCATGAAATTGACAACAGAAGCTCCTGGATTGAAGGGCTTGGTCCAGATAAAGACCCCATTTAAAATTTTTTTTAATTTATTTTTTTATTTTGCTCCTATTCTTTCCAGAGGTTTCCTGTCATTGTAGATTTGACACCTCACTCTCCGAGGGCCTCTAGCCTCCATCTCTCTCCTCCTCTCTGTGTCTCCCGTCCCTTTTTCCTACACAGCACTAGCTGTAGATGGTGCTGGGAGAAGGCCCCCTGCCTACTGGGAAGGCATATGACCCTCGGTTCTGGGGTATCCTGCAGTCCTGTTTCAGGATGTCTGTCTCAAGCTAGGGAATCCCAGCTAAAGCTCTTAAAAAGGGCCTTAACTTTTTTTTTTTTTTTTTTGGAAATAGTCTCTTGAGTGCTGAAAATGATCTCATCCAGGGCAGTGAGTGCACTTAGAGGATTGAGACCCCTTCCAAAAAGGCTGGCTTTATGATTTTGAGCCAAAAAAGAACCATGAAATCTCATCACTGGATTAATAACGACCATAAAAGAACTCATGTGTTGAGTTCTTAGTCGGTTTTGCACACTGCTAAGTGCTCGTGTAGGCATCAGCTGGTCCAGCGTCCTGCCCCGCGTGGGACCCTGCACACAGCATCCCTACCAAATGGACACTTGGCTTTGGACTGAGCGTGCCTGGGGTAGCCTCTCCCACAGCCAGGCTGGCCCGTGGACACAGGCAGGATGGAAATCTCTGCCTTATGGCCTCCATTCACAGGCCGTTTGGAGTGCTCCAGAAAGGTCCCTCTCTCCTCCCGGTAGCAGCCCCACGTTCAATCTAGACATCCCATGCCTTCAAGAGGCCCTGGTCCTCTGTGGTTGCTTGTTTCTTTTCATCCCTTTCACTGTCCTGATGCCTCCGTGAGTCAGGCCAATGCGATAGCCTTCCTTTGCAGAAAGCAGAGTCAGGCACAGAGTGGGGATGCAGCAATTCATTCTCAAAAGATGCACTTTTCTTCTGAAATCCCCCACTCACAAATAGCTCTTTTCACCTGGTCTTCTTGGAAGTAGGACTTTCAACTAGGCCAAGTCGGCCATCTCTATAAAGCTGCTCATGAAGGGGAGATAGCTTTCTGTCTCACAGACCCTGTGAGATTGTGTGACCAACTCGGGTTCACGGGCAGGGTCTTGGGCAAAGGCTGGTATGAAGTGTGGGGCATCACCAGCTCCATGAGGCTTAGTGGGTGCCGGCTTCTGGGCAGGGTGAGTGGAGCTGAAGTGTCCAAGGGGACAAACTAGGAGTTTGGCTGGGAGAGGCAGCAACTTGTGCCCTGAGACCACAGCCTCCTGCCCCTCTCAGCAGCTGCCTCCTAGGGGGCAGGGGGTCCTCTGGGCTGGTTTCCCCCAGGACTGGATGCCTAATTGGTCTCCAGACATCTGCAGCCCCAGTGGAGCAGGCTTATGGGGCAGACCTCTGCAGAGGGAAGGCTGCCTGTGCCAGCTGGGGGTCCCACAGGGGCTGCAGAAGGCCTCGTCCAGAAGTCTTCTCCTTTCTTGGATTCCATTCACATCCTGGTCCATTGGCTGAGCCCCGGATGTGGCAGTGGGGTGTGTGCCGCGGCAGAGGTGGGAGCAGGGAGAGAGTTTAGTCTCTCCTCTCTGTAATCCGCAGCTTCTCCCCCGGGGCCTGGAGCAAGAGCCAGGATTGGGATAAAACGATAAGGATTAGTCTCTTGTGGGGAACAAACGGAGGAGCAGGAGCGACTGAGCTGATGGGGGAGAGCAATGCAACACGAGAAGGACTGGGACTAGACGGCTGAGGCTGACGGGGGACCCTTTCTGCCCAGCACTCTTAGGAGCATTTACACCTATTAACTCACTTAATCCTCACAAAGGCCCCATGTGGTATGTGCTATTTAGCTCCACTTTATACATGAGGAGCCTGAGGTTCAGAGGTAACTTGTTCAAGGTCATAAGACAGATGCACACTTTTCTCCCCATCTCTGTGAGGAGCAGAAGAGAAGTGGGAGGCAGAGGTCCTAGGCTGGGGTGGAGTCTGGGCTCCACCCCCCCCAAATTGCCTACCCTCTGTGGACCCCAGGCCCCTGCTCCGTCAAAGGGTAGTGGCAGGAGCTCCCTCGTGGTTTTGCGGTGAGGGGTGCTGGTGTGGTACGGTGAGGGGGTCAAGGGTACAGCCCGGTGCTGGGCATGTGGCAGGCCTCAGTAATGAGCTCTTATTGTGAAAGCGAGGATGCTTCCATTTTCAATCACAGAAAAGATATCCTGAGTGTGGGGTCTGCTGAGAGGGTCTTGATCAAGGACTAAAGCAGAGTCTGGAGATAAAGGGACCTAGGTACTCAATCTCTGTCACACTTGCCTTTTGGGACAGTGGGGTATGGCCTTGCAGGCTGGCTGCCACTAAGTTAAATGAGATGAATAAGGTGCTTGAATAGGAAGAAACCTCTTCCCTTTTCTTCTGGGGCCCCAAATCTGCGGCTGATGTGAGGAAGGAGGTGGGAGGAATGATGAGTCCACTGGATGGTCTCGGTCACAAGGGCCTTTAACAGAAGCTGGATCTTGAGGTTCCTGAGTGTGTAACCCTCACTCCTTACACTCCCACCAGACCACCATCCATTCCCTGCCCAGCCAGCCCAGGGCAGCCCTTGACAAAGACAGGCTATGGGTAGAGTCTGCCTGCCATGCGTTGCCATCCATTGGGCAACACCTCAAAGTAAATCAGCACTTAAGGGGAGGTTCATCATTAATGATGGTGAATATAAATCCAGATATGAAAACAGTCTTCCTAATGCATTTTTTTTTTTTTGAGAAGGGAGTGATGAGTTGGTGTGGCTAGTTGGTCCTATAGCCTGTAATGTGGATGATGAAGAGTTTGCGCTAGCAGGATTACCTGTTCATTTTCCTGTTGATCACTAGTGTCTGCGTTATTTGTATTATTTTCTTTCCATACTCTCCTGATAGGTATCTTTTAAAGCCACTTACTAAGTTTTTAAAACACTGGATCATTAACGTGAAATAATGCAATAAATCGTAAGTCCCCTTAATTGGCACCAATATGCAACAATATCTTGCAAATGCTGATGGGAAATTAAGGTGTGAGGAGACCATGTGAACCCCTCAGCATCATGAGAGAGCCTCTGTTGCCCTCAGGACACCTGCTTTACTCTGTAGGACATAGACCTGTTGATATGCCACCCTGTGGGTAGGCCAGTTCTATGTGCGGAATGGTAGTAGAGCTGTTATCTTTCATTCATCTCTCTCTCTCTCTCCCTCTCTCTTTATATATATATATTTCATTCTTTTACTATTTTCTTTCCCTTAGTCTTTAGTTTGGAGACCACAAAATAAAAGACCTTCTGTGCCAGCCAACTCAGTATCTGTCCATTTGCTCCAAGTCCTGGCTGTTTTTGCTCTGGAGACTCAATCCTCCTCCGTTTGCTCCTCACATGTCCCCTTCCCCACTGCTGTGTCTCCAGACACTTGCACACTTCTGTGTGTCTCCATGAGCACATCCCTAGTAGCCAGCCTCTTGCCTCTGCACTAGGGTAGAGAGGAATCCCAGGCCATGCTTCTCTCTCCTGGAAGATGGGATGCTCCTCCTTCACTGACACTCCGACAGCACGGCGGAAGTCCAATGGTAGGAGAAGTCAGAAGTCAGGTGGCCCTGTATCAAGTTAGTTGGAGAGCCTGGGTTAGGTTCAGGGAAGAACTGAAATGGCTGGCGGGTCTCACTAGGTTATAGCCAAGAAGCAGAGAGAAGAAGTATTGCATCCTTTCTTTGTTTACGCTGATATGTTTTCCATTTCTGCAAGAGCTCCTGCTCTCCACTCCTCTTCACCCTATCCACATGGGTCAAGCTAGAACTCTCTCTTTCCTGGCCCTTTCTTCATCATAGCATTAGCCTTGGGAGTCATCACAGACCGCCATTTTGTTTCCCAGCCTCCCTTTCTTCAGCCGTCCCCTCCCCTCTCACAGGAATGTCTCTCAGTCTCATTGCCTTGCCTGGTGAGCTGCCAAAACAAACCCACACACATCATTAGCCCTTCCTTTGGAACAAGTCCGCGAGGCCATGGGGCCCCAAGACGAGGACATGTTTAAGGAGATGGGTTGGCATGGGGTGATGGCACTGAGGCCGGAGATGCTGATGGCAGGTGGGGAAAGGAGCATGGAGCAGTCTAGGCCTGCAGCCTGTGTGTGGGAGAAGCCCGGGGACTCCACCGAGTCGGAACTCCCCGAGGTGGGCAGGGCAGCGGCAGCTTCACAGACTAGCAGAGCAGAAGGAGAACAGAGCTCCACAAGCATCAAATCAGAGAAAAAAAATGGTTTTCTTGTGGAGCCAAGGTTTTTTTTGTCTTAAGTAAGCACAAGGGACTCCTGATGTGGAAGGGAATCTTTGAATGATTGGAAAATGCTTTGGGGATGGAAAATTGGGCTGAGGCTGGCCTCTGTGGATTTGGGGAGCTCTTTGAACAGGGGGCATCTGGAGACCCTTCTCCAAAGCTCAGCGGCTGGTTCACAGGACAAGTTAAATCTTTTCATGTTGGAGGCCTTGCACCCATCCAATTCCTGAATTGATATCCTGCCCCAGGATTTGGCTACCTTGGACGGGGGCTTAGAGCCGCATAGGGATGCTGTAGGGTCCATTTAGGGTCTCATGAGACTGATCATTTCTTCTTCCATGTCCTATTGGGCACTTACGCTGTGCCAAGTACTGCGTACTGTGAATTGAACTATAAATAAGAAGTATATTTTCACGTCAGGAGGGCTTATTTAGCAGCAAAGTGAATACAGATGTAAACATTATGGCAAATGCAAAGTAGAAAGCAATCCACTCTGACGTTTGCACACATTGCTTGGGAAATTCAGGGAAGAAGGGAGATTCCTTTGGCTTGGAGGTTGGGAGGGATTGTGATGGTGGCAACACGGATTGCCACCACTTAGAAGGCAGGTCCCACTGTCATTCTCATTTCCTGGCTGAGGATACGGAGACCTAAAGGGAAGCAGTCATTAGTCCAAGGTCAAATTTTCAAGGGTAAAGATAGGGAAGGAGGAAGGAAAAGGGAGTTTCAAGCAAAGAGAACAACTTGGTGAAGTTATGAAAGCAGGAAAGCACAGGCCATGTATGAGCAATGAAGAGTAGTTCTATTTGACTGGAAATGATAAAAGTTAGATGTCAGAGATCTTTGAATACAAGGCTAAGTTTGTCCTCCATTCTAGAGGCAATGGGGAGCCACTGATGATTCTTGAGTAGGAGAGTGTCATGATCAGAGCAGACAAGTGGTTTAGAAAGAGGAGAATCGGAGATGTATAGACCATTAAGAGGTGACTGTAACAGAACATGAGAAGTAATGTGCTGTGCCCAGGGGACATTATAAAGAACTATTACCTTGGACAATGCAGGAGAGAAAATTTCTTCTCATTTTGGTAAGAGGCAACTGATTTCATAAGAATGAAGGAAAAGTGGTCCATTTTCCAATTCTTTCCGACTCCATCCACCCATTTATACATATTCTCCTAATCGCTAAACTAGACCCTACTCATTACCGCTCCACTCTTTTCCTTTCTGCTTACTGGATTTCTTTTCACAAATGTGATCACTTTAACGCAGTTAAATGGAATGAATTAAATCTCTTTCATGGCTTCAGACATTTATTGGCTTTGAAGGAAGTGGTATGTGAGTGCGAAGTCGACATACAGAAGCATCTAGATCACTGAGGTAAAGGTATTGCGCTGTAGTGGAGAGCACTGAACTCAGGTTCTAGGTCCAGGTGGTAACTCCTTGGTGGTGCTAGGATGTGTAATCTGATTTTGAGTTTCTGTGCCTGCAAAATGGGGCTAAAAATACATAAGCCAGTGGGGCAAAAGAGAGATAGTGATAAGGCAAATGAGAGTCTGTATGTCAGTGGTTCACCAAGTGTGGACCCCAGGCAAGCATCATCAGTGTCACCTGGGAACTTGTTAGAACTACAAATGACCAAGTCACGCCCCGAACCCACCAAATCAGAAACTCAGGGTGGGCCTTCCAGGTGATTCAGCGCTGCATGGTCAAGTTAGAGAGCCGCTGCTGCTATATCATAGTGCTCAAGCATTCAGGCTCATGTGGGAACTCTATCTTGAGCTGTCACAGCGGTTCTCAAACCTGAGTGTGCCCACAAACACCTGGAGGCCTTGTTTCAACACAGGCCCCTTAGCGCTGGCGTGAGGCCTGAGAATATGCATTCTAGCAAGTTCCCAGGTGAAAACCCCTGCTCTATTACACTCTGGCTTTGAACATATCTCTAGCTCTCTCTGGAACTCTTGTTTCCTCACCTGTAAAATAAAGATCATGATGATATCTACCCTATAGGCTGTTAGGAAAAACAAATGAGGTAGTTCATATAGAGCACATAGCTCTCTAAACGTCCTTGTTATTCATGAATTTGTAACATATTTCGCAAATATAGAGGATCATTGGGAAAGCCGGATCACAGAGGACTACAGTGGGTCTATTTAAAAAAATTATTGTGGTAAAATATATAAAACATGAAATTTTCCAGTTTTTAAAAAGATTTTATTTATTTATTCATGAGAGACACAGAGAGAGACGCAGAGACACAGAGGGAAAAGTAGGCTTCCTGCAGGGAGCCCGATGTGGGACTCGATCCCAGGACCCTGGGATCATGACCTGAGCCAAAGGCAGATGCTCAAACTCTGAGCCATCCAGGTGCCCCCAAATTTGCCATTTTAAGTATACAACTCAATGGCATTAATTACATTGGTAATGTTGTGCAACCATCACCACCATTCATCTCCAGAATTTTGTCATCTTCCTCAACTGGAACTCTACCCATTGAACAGTAACTGCCCCCTTCTCCCTTCCACCAGCCCCTGGTAACCTCTAACCTGCCTTCTGTTTCTATGAATTTGCATATTCTAGATATTTCGTAGGAGTGGAATCATAGAATATTTGTCCTTTGGTGTTTTGCTTCTTTCACTTAGCCTAATATTTTTAAGGTTCATCCATGTATCAACACTTTATTCTTTTTTAAATCACTGAGTCATATTTAATTGTATGGATACACCGCATTTTGTATATCCATTCATCTACTGATGGATACTTGGGCGGTTTCCGCCTTTTGGCCCTTGAACATAGGCTAAGTGAACATTGGTATACACATATGCCTTTGAGTCCCGGTTTCCACTCTTTTTGTCATATACCTAGGAGAGGAATTACCGGGTTGTATGGTAATTCTAGTTTTAGCTTTTTGAGGAACCACCCGACTGTTTTCACAGCAGCTGCACCATTTTACATGTTCACCAGCAATATTCAGCCATTTCAATTTCTCTCCATCCTTGAAAACATTGGTATTTTTCATCTGATGGTAGCCATCCTGGTTAGATATGAAGTGGTACCTCATTGTGGTTTTGATTTGCATTTCCCTAATGACATCTTTTCAAGTGCTTAATGGTCATTTGTCTATCTTCTTTGGAGAATGTCTCATCAAGTTATTTGCCCAATTTTGAATTGGGTTCTTTGTCTTTTTGTTGTTGAATTGCAGGACTTCTTTATGTATTCTGGATACTAGACCCTTATTAGATGTGTGATTTGCCAACATTTTCTCCCATTCTCTAGGTTGTATTTTTTCTTTTAAATATATATATTTTTTATTTTAGAAGGGGGAGAGAGAGAGAGAGAGAGAGATTGAGCAGGGAAGAGGGGGGCAGAGGGAGAGAAGCCTCAAGCAGACTCCCTCCTGAGCACGGAACCCAACAACATGGGGCTCAATCCCACAAGCCTGAGATCATGACCTGAACCAAAATCAAGAGCTGGCCGTTGAACTAACCAAGCACCCCTAGTCTATTTTTTAAAGTATAGTTTCACTGAGATATAATTGATATGCTATACACTACGTCTTTAAAGTATACAATTTAATGGGTTTTGATGTATGGAAACAGCGGTGAGATCATCGCCATCATCAAGATATGAATAAACCCATCACCCCCCAAAGTTTCCTCATGATCCATTATAATTTTCCCTCCCTGCCCTTCCTCTCTCTGCCTGTTAATAGTAATGCTCTAAATGCCCTGCGGTTGGCAGTGAGGCATAATGGGAAGATGCCTAATCTGGGACTCAGGAGGCCAGACTCCTGGTGCTCTGGCTCTGTTGGTGGATGCTGATTTTGAACAGCCTCTCCACTTGCCTGGGCTTGCTTTCTCACCTGCACATGACAGGATCCTGCTATCAGTGGTTCTCATCCACTCTGGCCACATATTAGAATAATCACCTGGGAAGAAAATGATTATTGCTTTTTTAAAAAGCTACATTTTAATAATTACTTTATAGTTAATTTTGAATAATTACTGCTTTTTGAAAAACACGGATGTCTATCCCCCATCCTTTGAATGAGAGTTTCTGGAGGTGGGATCTGTGCTTTTTAAAAAGCTCCCCCAGTGATTCTGATGCACAGTAAGTTGAGATGATTTTCTTCTTATTCAAAATTCCATGCTTTATATATCACTTTGTATTTTTCATATTGATTTTCTTTCACTCTTTCAAAAATATGGTGATGTAGGTCAGAAAGATATGTTTGTTTACAGACAAGGACACAAATCTAGACAGTGGGTAAGGGACTTGAGTAGATGTAATGTAGCGTGGAGACTGCAAGGTAGCATGTGTTCTCCATTATTCCCTTCAATTGCTATTAAATGAGGTGACACCAGCATGCAGGCAGCCAGTGGCTTCTGGGTGGGGCTCCCAGGGTGGGATACCATGGATCAGGGTTTGACTTTGTCAGTGTATCCAGAGATTAACAGACTCTCAGGACTAACTCACTCTAACTCCCTAAGACATTGATATTTAAGGTAAAATGTCACATTATTCATTTTAATGGAGTCTGCTCCTATCTAGTTAATGAAAGAATGGTGGTTGCCCTCCTAGACACCCTTCATGGCCTTCATGGCAGCAAGGTCTCCAGAGGGTACACTTGTACCCTGAAGATGTCCTAGGTGAGTCAGTGAGATGTGTTCAGCCTTCAGATGCTTTCAGCCATTGGCGCTTTCCTCTCTGCTGAGCCATGGTGAGCATATCAGTGATGTCTCCCCTCTTGGTCAGGAGAAGTCTGCAACAGTCGACCCAACTGCAAGTGGTAGGCAAGTAAGGACAAGGGGTGCTCCTTCACATGAAGCACCTGGCAGGCTTCTCATGTGGTCCAGTTGGCCAGGTTTAAATCTTGTGAATGTTAGGAGCTCATGCCTGGCAGAGGGGAAGGTTGACTTAATCCAACCTTGATTAACCACTGGGGCTAGGAATCATTGGCTAATTCCAGGCATGCCCAACCCCCTTCTGAGGTGGGGCCCCAGATGGAGGGTGAACTCCCAAATAAAGTTAGGGGTTATATCAGTGGGAAAGGATCAGTGGGGGGTCAGCTGCCTCACTGGGGAGCATGAAATTGGAACCAGGAGGTTAGTGTTTTTGAGAACCATGTCATCCATTGCTTGGAGAAGTCTGATGGCCAGCTGTCATCACTCCTGGAGTGTGCTTCCTGTTGAGCCACATAATCATGTCTGGAAGCCACCACAGCTCTCTCTCTCTTTCCCTGGTTTGTGTAAGATTAAAAACCAGCAGTTATTGCTGTTTTGCTTTGTGCTCTGGGCCGACCACCCAGAGTTGGTTAACATCTTCTTTATTCTGACTCTTTAGATTACAGCCTTCTTGAGTTATATTCTTGTTGGAGGAAGAAACCATGTCACCTGAGTGGGCTTCAATTCCCTGCTCTTTCAGCAGTGATTTCGGGACAACTTGCCCCTGTAAGGTGGCTTCTACAGATACCTGGCACTGCTGTGCAGATGTCTTGTTACTAAATTAACTCTCAGAAGGTCACCTTATCTCCTTGTTCCAGGGACTTCTTTCTATAGCCTCTGTGTGCAGACTCCATCAGCCACCTCTTGGCTCTGTTTGAAGAAGTTGATTAGGTCAGGTGGGTGCCTGGGTGGAGGTTGAATCTGCACCTGGGCAGTGTGCTGGCAGGTGGAGTGAGGAGTTGATTTGGGCAAACACAAACATGACTGTGATGTGGTCGGGTGTCAATTCGGGTGGGAATGCGGGTCATTGGTCGGTTGCCGCATCGATCTTTTCCAGGCTGAGCATTTTGCCTCATTGATTTTTTCACTGCCGACTGACTCTTGTTCATCTGTTCACTTGGAGATTGCTTCATTTCTTTTTAGTTCATTTTTCTGTGCCTGTTTGACATTCAGCCACATTGTATTGCCCTTACTATAGGTGCTGATCACCCCTTTCCTAGGACAATCTCTGTGACCCTGGCAAAGGACTTTAGCCTCCCTGAGCCTGTTTCCTCATCTACATGGAGAGGATAACTCCTGCCTAAAGCATTGAGAAGCTGGGGGCATTTGGGTATCCAGAAGGGTAGCTCCGGAGAGGCGGGTACAAGACTTGTTTGGTAAAGAAACTGTGGTCTTGCTCAGACTTGGCAATGGGGGAGAACCTCCACTTGAGGAGGGGTGCTGAGATTCTATGGCTTCCATTCTCCAACCAGTGCATGCAACTCAGGCCATGTTGGCTCCAGAGACCAGCGTGTATCTTCCTTGTAACCTCAGCCCAAGTATGGCTTTACAACTGCCCATCGATGTCTAATAGCACAGCTGAGACAAGCCTGGACACTTTAACAGGACTCTGCTAGGGACCTGGGGGTAATAAAGGGGAAATAAATAGAGTTACTATAACAAGTCAATGTGGTTTCCAAGTTATGTTTTATTTTGCTTCATCAGTAGATGAAACCCCAGTTTAACACCAATTGTGCCACCATGGAGCACTGTGCGTTTTTGATCCTTAGCGGGACCCAACAGATCCCTTAAAGTTTAGGCATAAAGACTGAGGCCCAAGGAAGGATGGGAGTTCCTTCTCCTACCTGCAAAGGTGTGCCACCAGTCCTGATGACCTGTGTTGGGAGCCATCTCTTACCCAGTTGACTTATATCGTGAATTTCCACTCTTCATGAGCATAGCCTTACACCAAAGACCAGGGCGGAGGAGTAATTATCCCTAAATAAGGCAGCAGCCCCACAGGATCACCAGAAACACCTGCTTTCCAGGCAGCAAGGAAGTGAGGCATCCAGACAAGGTGCTTGGAAGCTGAACTAGCTCTCTGAGGTGGGGGTGGGTGGCGAGTGACAGGGCCTTTGAGTCTGGGAACAAGTTAGGGATGGATGCAGCAGAAACCCATACTTTGTTTAGATAGACTCATTTTATGCTTCTTCCTTTCTCTGTGTTTATTTTGTTTTCCCGTCGATTTCATGTGATCACAGAGAAAAATTGCCACCTCTCTCAGCTATGCTAAGAGGAACCTGGAGAAGTGGGTTGTAACAGGTGTGCGGTGTTGTGCCGGGAGGTTAAAGGGAAGGGTGTTATGTACCCATGAGGCTGTGGTGACGGTGGACACAGTGTGTTACATCACTGGGCCTTCAGCAGAAAGGGGAAATCAAGGCGACATTTGTCCTAGCTCCTTCCCCTCACCTAGATATTTTCCTTGCAGTTCTGAATCTTGAAAGCTTTTTTCCCCCTTTTTCAATAAGTAAAGCAAATTACCTTCAATTTCTCAGTCTACTTGACAGAATTTTTATAAAGACTAAGTGAGAAAATAGATGTAAAAGTGTTTTTGAGAAACAGAAGCCAGCATACCAACATTTCCCAAAGTGTGTACCATGGAACAGTGTTCCTAGAGATAGTAGTAGGTGTTACGCAATCAAGGATTCCTTGGTCAAACACAGTTGAGAAACCTTGGTTACTAATCCTACAACAGGTGTCTTCATCAAAGGACTTCTCGGGACTTTTAATACGCTCATGTGCCTCTTGGCTCTCCAAGAGGGTGATTTGGTGTTTCCCAAACTTGATTAAGCAGGGACCCTTTGTGGGCAGAGCTTTGGGAAGGATTGATAATCTTCACTGGGTTGTACCAATATAATTGTGTGGGTTTGGAGTTGCAGGCGGGTGGAGGGGCATGCTTTCATCCAGTAAGCTACGACAGGCATTTGTCCATAGCGGTTTCTCATTTCAGTGCTTCTTCCCATTCTCATCAGTGTCTATGAAATGGCAACTACAAACAGGAGTTACTTAAAATCCAGATGAGTACTTTTGAAGGGGAAAAATTTTTTTTTTAAGTTAAAAACCATCTTAGCCCACATGCTATATCACAGGTGAGCTTTGAAGACATTGTGCTAAGTGAACTAAGCCAGACACACAGGGGCAAGTACTGTATATCTCCACTTATATGAGGTCCCTAAGGTAGTCAGATTCATAGAGATGGGGGCACCTGGGTGGCTCAGTCCATTAAGGATCTGTCTTTGGCTCAGGCCATGATCCCAGGGTCCTGAGATCAAGCCCCGCATCCGGCTCCCAGCTCCACGGGGAGCCTGTTTCTCCTTGCCTTTGCCTCCTTCTTTCTCTCTCTCCCTGTGTCTCTCATGCATAAATAATATCTTAAAAAATATAAATTCATAGAGACAGAAAGTAGAAGGGTAGTTGTCAGGGGCTGGAGGGAGGAAGGTTTGGGGGAGTTAGTGATCACTGGGGAACTGAAACCCTTTTCAGTCGGGGATGATGAAAAAGTTCTGGGGATGGATGGTGGTGATGGTTGCACAAGAACACGAATGTACAAGAACGTTAATGCCACTCAACTGTACACTTAAAAATGGCTAAAGTGGTAATTTTTATGTAATGTCCATTTTACCACAATTTTCCAAAAAGTTATTAGAAAAAAAATCTTGTCCTCGGTCTGAGTTCTTTTGATTTGGTCTGATTTCTGTCAGACTCTGGCCATCAGACCTTTGCTGGTTTGTGATCACTGAGTCCCCAGGATGCCCTTCAGAACTTGAGTGAGAGCTCTCTGCTAGGAAGTCTCTGGCTGATGCCGATTATCCCTTGCCATGTTTATTCCTTGAATAATTCCTTGAATAATTTTGGTTGGAAATTGATGAAGTTTACAAATTGGTCCATACTTCGTAACCATTTGTAATTTTCCTTTAGCAAAATTGAAATTTTGATGTGATAGTTATTTTTCCACCAAACCTAAGTGTAAAATACTAGGTCCCCGAGTAAAATATTTTGTAATTTTTATTGGCATCATCTTCTAGCTGAGGTCATTGGTGCACCATCTGCATGATCAGGGGACTGTCACAAGCGAGGACCCTGATGAGTAGGGGGCTTTCTGTAGGCTTAGGCTCAGGACTCAGCCTCATTTTATATTTCATTGAGAATCAGCTTCTCATCTAGAAAATAAGGATACCCTTAGCATCCTCTTGGGAGTATTTAAATAAGGTGCCTAATGCAGACCACACAGCTGGTTCTCCAACTACCTCCCTCCATTATTCCCATTTGCATCAACCTGGGCAGGGCCAGCTCTGCGGATGACCTTGCCCTTAATGCTCCAAATGGAACTCTGGACTTGTTTGTTCCCCTGCAAAGCCGTCCCCGTATCAGTAACGTGCCACTGCTGTTTACCCAGTTCAGTTGCTCAAGCCAAAATCAAGGAGGTGTTACAGCTTTCCCTCTCTCTCTCCCCTCTCATTTCTGTACTCACCAGCAAGCCCTGTTGGAGCAGGTTGTCTGTTTTCAGCACTGATGCCTGACCCAGGCCACCCATCACCCCTCAATGAACTGCAGGTCTTCTCTTCCACCCACAAACCATTCTCCATCAAGCAGCCGGACTGAGTTTGTGATAAACCTGACCTTGTTTAAAACCTTTCCATGGCTTCTCACACCCTTTGCAATGAAATTCACATTTCTTCCCATGGTTTTAAATATCCTCTGTCATTTGCCCCCTGCCTTCCTCTCTGACCCCATTGCTCACACTTCTCTGCTCACCAATGCCTTCCAGACCCTCAGCCTTCTGCCTTTTCCTTGCCAAGTCTGCTCCTCCCTAGAGTTTTTGCATTCACTTTTCCTTTGATCTCCCCAAATCTTTGTGTTGCTGCCTCCTCCTTGTGATTTATTTAGCCCCCCTGCAAGCATCACTTCGGATAGACCTCCACTGGTCACTCCAGTTGGGGACCCTGCTCCCACCTACAGTTACTCTATATGGAATGACTTTGCCTCCCTTTTTTTTTTTTTTTAAGGTTTTAGCACTGTCTGAAAATAATATTTTTTTCTTATTCATTGTCATTCTCCCTATTAAGTGTAAGCTCTGTGACATCAAAGACTTTTTTGTCTTATTCATTGTGTACTCTTAGAACCTGGGTTCCTGGTATGTAGTAGCAGCTGGGTAAATGTTGAACAAATGCACGAATGGACTTGGGTCATCTTCCCTGTTTTCTGATTGGCCCCTCTCATATCATCCTTTGGCTACCCAGGGCTTGTCCAGTTGTGCCATGTCCCTGGGATGAAGGAGAGTTATCTCTCCTTCACAGGCAGGTTACCAAGGCCTAGCAAGGTGATGGCACTCCAAAGCAGTTTGGTTTTTATGCACAAATAGGTTAGAAGGCTTTCTTCTCCTCCCACTTAACAACTACACATGGGTTGTGGAACCTCCTAGATTTATCTGCTCTCCTACTTTTGATATACAGTCTTCGGTGATGATGTCTGATGGATGACTTTGTGGTTTACAGGGAAGCGTTGGATCTGTCAGAAGACTTGAGTTATAGACATGAATAGCACGGCTTTGGGGAAGTTAATGACATTCTCTGAGTTTCTGTGTCCCCATCTGGACAACAACAATCATGGGTTGGATAGTGATGAATATATATTTTTGGAGTCATGAGTGTTTATTGCTTATGAAGGAGCTTGTGGAAGGCAAGGTTTACACACAAACAAGAGGTGGTGGTGGTGGAATTTCAGGCCGTGTAAGAGGAGGAGTGGGTGGAGCTGGCAGGTGTTTTCTTCTCTCTATGCAGCATTTCGTGTTTTCATCTACTGTGCAATGTGCGGGGCAGACTCATGAAAACGGTGAATCTGCTGAAAGGCCTCCTGGGTTTTGCAGTGGATTCAACCCTCTCTCATACCTTAGATCCATCTCTTGGCCTTCCTGCATCCCCAGTGACACAACTTCTGTGTATCCAACATGAATCATCCTCTGGCTGGCCTTGCCCTGGATCCTCGCAGCAATATGCCCCATCTGTATTCTTGTCACCTGGACAGAGAAGAGAACACAACTAATTCATAGGAGTGCTAGCGGAGGACCCCAGTCCTGTCAGGGGTGCAGGCAAGAGGGCCTGGTGTTGATGTTGGGGCAGAGGTTGACTTGTTGAAAACCATGTTCTGTTGCTGCTTTACAGTGATGGATGCCTTGGAGAATGGCATCGAGGGTCTTCACCATTCTGTGCCTTACTTGTGAAAGGGCAATGGGATGGGGGATTAAGATTTTCTGCCCCTTGCCTCATAAGTTGCTGGTATAAATGCAGAGGTAGGGTGAGGTTTCAGCAGAGTAGGGTGGGCAGAGCAGGAATCAAGAGTTTAGGCATGTGTTAGTGAATTTAGAATTGTTGCCCGAAATCGCACATCTCTTTGGTCGTTTGACTCATAGGCGTGTGCCCAGCAGGTGGGGAAGCAGTGTGACTCTGTGGTACATGGAAATAAGCAGGGGGAAGGCCACCAACAAGCTCCTTGGAAGGAATAGCATACTATCCTAGCATGACTTGATCAATACTAAACATTTAAAAGTTCCGTGTTGTCATGGTGATGGAATTATTTCCAAACTTTAAGCCAGAAAACCTACTATTCGGCTACCTTGCTTATTTCCAGGTCTCAGTATCTGGCCCCAAAACTTTGTTGCAATCATTCTGAGTGTGGTGTTTGGTTTTTTTGTTTTTGTTTTTGATTTTTTTTTTTTTTTTGAGCTAATATAGCTCTGTTCGGCTTCCGGCTGCAAGGAAGACTTCTGCCAAGATTTGCGGCACGCAGCTGAAATATGTTTTGTATTTTATGAGCTTTGGCTCATCGTGGAATTAAATAGCACTAATTACATGAATATAGACCAGCAAGGGAGACAACTGTTCACTTCCTGATTTTCCCTGGAATTGAAAAAGAAAGGGAGGAGGTAGAAGGACAAGTAGGGGACTGGGGAAAGGGCCCTCCCACTAGACGTTAAATGACAACAGAAGTACTGTCATTTGGCCCAAACGCATGCCCAAAGGGCTGCCCCTTCACAGTGCCACTCATTGGTGGAACTAGTGACTTCCTTATTTGGAGACTGTGTGGGTGGAAAGGGGGGTGGCTCTGATGGGGGCAGTGACAGGGCCAGGGGTCAGGGAGCCACTGGGGATCCAAGTGCCAACTGGGGGAGATGCTGAGGCCCAAGGATTTGAGAGCAATGGGCTCCCAGCTGGATTCCCCCAGCACCCTGTATTTAGCATCCTTTCCAGCAAAGTCTAATGAGAGATTTCACACTTGTCTAAAGAAGGGAATCTTCATTCCTGTTTTCATTTGTTTTCTTGCTAAAGGGAGGGAAGGAAATGGACAGCATCACTCTAGCACGGGTGTAAGTTAAGCCCTTGGTTGGGGTGGGGGAGTGTCAGGGCCTAGAGGACTCTTGCCTGCTCTTCAGAGAGCTGTTGTAGGTGGAAGTCTCCAGAAGCCGGAAGAAGTGAAGGCCCCTCCCTGAAGGGTTAGCTTGCTCGCTTGGACCGGGCTCAGTGCAATGGGCCAGGACCTGAGCTGACAAGGTGCATCCCACTCCAGCCTCCCTTATTATGAGAGACAAAATAGGCTCAAGGAGGGTGATTGAGGCCCACCTGACAGATGAGTGTCCTGTGTCCTCAGAGGGCAGGCTGTGGAATCCAGACCATGGCAGGCTCTCCCAAGGCACCCCACAGCTTAGATGTAGGTCGCTACAAAGCCAATTTATGCAAAGATGCAAAGAGCCTCGAGAGAGAAACTTCAGTACCAGCCTTTTGCTTTTTAGTCAATACCCCTACCCCCTGGAGTATTGTAATGGGCACCATCATGTGACTCTACTGCATGCGACTTTGGTGGAACCCTCCCAACATCAGTGGTGGCCTGCCTTCCCTGAGGACTAAGTGCCTTACTCTTGCCTCTCCTAGATCTGTCCCAACAAGAAACTTGGTGATCTCTCTTGCCTCAACATCCTGTTTCCAGAAACACCATTTTACAGGTGGAGAAACTAAGGTTTTGAGAAAGAAGGGCAGCAGGACTGTGACCAGGTGGGATGACCATTCCTGATGGGTGACTTTGGCTGACACATCAACCACCCCCGACTGTGGGCTAAGGAGATCTGACTTTTTCCCCTGGTCGAGAGAGGAGGGGAGGGTCTGGAGAGGAGGAGCTTGTTGAGGTGAAGCCATGTATCATGGTTTTGCTTACTGCTGCCAGGCTGGGAGTCCAGGCAGAGAGGATGGCAAGGCCATGGGAAATGTGACTGGAAGAGCTGTCCCTTCCAGATGAAAATCAGGCCTCTGAGCAAGTCTTCAATCCACCTCTCCCCAGGCCATGGCCACCAGAGGAGCTACATGGAGCGATGACTGTCCTCAGGATGTGGTAGACTCCCAGCACCTCCCCTGGGACCTGAGTGTCCACCCAGGACTTGGGGGAGCAAAAGTACCAGCAGACACTCCCTTCATCACAGCTTGGGGGTGTCCTGAGCACCTCCCCATGACATCTTTCCACTTCTGTACATCCAGAGGCAATGGGGACCCTCAGAATGCCAGCAGCCAGCCCCCCCTGGGCAGAGCACTCCTCATGGGCTGGGCTCTGGGTTGGGGCCGGACAGAGTGACCACACTGATGCCAAGTCCAGCCGGGGCATCTGACCCCAAATTCCTGGCCAGCCTGTTTCTTTAAATGAGACGCTGGAAAGTTGACGACTCTGTCCTCCCAGCTCAGGCTGCTCTTGAGAATGTTGTGTTTTTAAAGCCTCACAGCCAGACTTGGAGTAAAGAGAGTCATTGCTTAGCGACTCTCCCACCCGGAGCGCAGTGTCTGGAACATAAAGGGCTGCTGCGATGTAATAATAGAGTTCCATGTTGGGCTGCCTGGGCTCGCCGAAGCTCCCGCTCAGCTCTGCTGGGAACACGGCAGACTTGGCCAGGGAGAGGTGGTTCTGTCCCTGGGGGGCTCCCTCAGGGCCAAGGACGGGGAGGCCTGGGGGAGGGGAAACCATAGATGGGGGGCCTCAGGGGTCCAGGGACGCCCTAATCTCTGAATGGGGCGGCTCACACACTCACCCTCCTGCAGAGGCTTCTTCTAGGCTCCTTCCAAAGGCTCTGTCCATGGTAATCACGGTTCCCCAACCCCCCTTTAATCAACTGGGAAGTAAGGATTAAGAGGGCCCGAGCTGCTGAGCTTGGTGCTGAATTTCCTGGGGACCAGGGCTGGTTGCCTGGGCACAAGGACTCTGAAGCCTGCGGCCGGGTCCGCGTTACTCTGCTTCCCCATCCCTCATGCCCCTCTCCAGCCCTTCCCCCAGCCGCCAGGGCCACATTTCTCATTGCTCAAGAGAACAGAAGCAGAGCGGAGGGAAAGCGGACTGTACGGATTGACTCCTAGGCTCACGGCCTGCTCTAGCTGTTGCTGCATTGTGGTTGTGCACTGGGTTATGGCCACGCTGACCTTTCAGAGTCCCCCGTGCACACACGACTGTCCAATGACAGTGCTGTGACCTTCTCTTGGGAAGACAGCTGCTTTGACTTGATTTTTCCCCCTAGCGGTCGTGATGGATTGCACTGCGACATTCACACCCTCAGGCCCTTTTCCTTTTATGAATGTGGCCCTCATTTCTAGGGCAGCGATGAGGAGGAGGGGCAGGGGGCCGCGGGCCCATCGCAGGCTTCGGAGGCACCACTGCACAACTAGGCCACAGACGTCCCATGTAAATAGTAATTCTTCAGAACAATAAAATAACGATTCATGCCTCCTGCTTCTGGAAACCAAGAGTTTAATGTGAGAAAAGCAGGCAGTGGGACGCCTGGGGGGCTGGGTGGTTGAATGTCCACCTTCAGCTCAGGTCGTGATCCCAGGGTCCTGGGATCGAGTCCCACATCGGGCTCCCTACAGAGAGCCTGCTTCTCCCTCTGCCTGGTGTCTCTGCTTCTCTCTGTATGTCTCTCATGAATAAATAATTTTTTTTTTAAAAAAAAGAAAAGCAGACAGGAAAAATACTGGTTAGTTAACTGAGGAGATTACAGACTCAAGTGGGAATCTGAAAAGGGCATTTGTTCCTTTTGCTAATTTGGATCAGTGGCTGTCTAGTGTTCCTTGAATTAAAATGGGAGAGCTGTGCTGTGTCCCATCCCCTCCTGGCCCTCAGCAGCACACACGTAGTGCCTCCCCAGCCCTCAAACTTTGAAAGGGCCGCTGAGGAGCATGAAGATTTTTCTGCCTTATGGACAGTGGCGCGGTCATCTCGTACCTGTCTAGGCAGCTACTTGCAATCTGGCTTTGGGAACCAGGAGGGGGCCGCTGGCACCTAAAGGGAGGCCCCCTAGAGGCACCCTCGTGTACTACAACGATCAGGGCCCCCACAGTGCCCAGCCTGGGCTTTGAATCCCTGCTCTGCCGCGCTGGCTGTTTCTGCCTGTGTTAGGGTGTTGCCAACTGCTATGACACACACATCCACCATTTCAGAGCCTTGTTCCAGTGATGGTTTCTTTCTTGCCTTGGCGAATGAGTGCTTTCATCTCTAGGCCCCATCCTCCCATAGAGCCTCAGACTCCTCTTTCTCCAACTAATGAAAGGCTCTGTAGGGAAGACATATCCTTGTCTTACCGCTTTGGTGTGGAGGTGGACCCATGACGCTTCTTCACTCTTCACAGGGTCACACCGGATACTGTGTGAAAACATAGAGGCTGGGGCAGGTGGGCCGTAGCTGGCGGCCACCTCTTACCAACAACTTCACACCATCGGCCACATGGATGGGGAAGCACACACTTTTGGTGGATCATTAGCTTCCTGTCCTTCAGCCTTGCCCAGACAAAAGCTGAACCACGTCTAGTGTGGCACAGGAGAGGAGGCTAGGGGAGTGAGTTTCCTGGTTTGTAGTGAGTGCAGAACTTACCATGACTGGAGATAACCTCAAAGACGGACAGCGGGAGGGTCCTATAAGAGACCACCAGCCGCCAGAGGGCAGGGGTACTGCTGTCTTCATCTTCTTCTTTTTCTTTTTTAAAAAGATTTATTTGTTTGAGAGACAGAGAAAGAGAGAGCATGGTGGGGGAGGGGCAGAGGGAGAATCTCAAGCAGGCTCTGCACTGAGCACAGAGCATGAGGCCCAATCCCATGACCCTGAGATCATGACCTGAGCTGACATCATGACCTGAGCTGAAGTCAAGAGGCAGACACTTAACTGACTGAGCCACCCAGGCGCCCCGAGGGGGTCTGTCTTCTGCATTTGAGTATCTGTACCCCGTGCAGCCAGTTCAGAGCCCCTCACGTGGTCCTTGCTCAATCGACATTCATTGGGTGAATGAAAGAATGCATGCTGATTCTAGCAACCATGTCTCCTGCATCATCTAAGTTTTCCTCAATGCAAGTTTGTTTTAAGGCCCTGCTCTTTCTCCTCAACAGAGTCTGTGCTGATTTTCTCTGCTGAATAAATGATGGTTCTCAAAGTCCGAATGGTGGATACAAGGCAACTTGTTACAATATTCCAGCCGGTGGCCTGGCAGTTTTTGTTGTAAGTCCTGTATGAAAGATATAGTTCCCCTGATGCATTTGAAGTCATGCTTTAAGCAGACAAAACTGAGTATTTTAAGTAGTTAGAAGCCCTGGACCAGAGCAGGGTAAAACCAGCATTTTAAATTTGGTCACTGTTTCAGCAAGTGGCACAACGCCAAGATTTGCACTGTACTTTTGCTATAGGTGATCCCAGCTGCCATTGCCGACACGCTGCAGGGGAGTAGGCATTCATTTGTTCATTCATCATTTATTCATCCATTCATTCGTGTGTTCTCCAACATTTATTGGAGCCTGCTATATATCAGGCTCTGGTCTTGGAACTGGAGAGAATAGTAATGAAAAATATATAATTTCTGATCTCTAGGACCTCATATTGTTAGAAAGGGGACAGCATTAATGGACAAATACAACGGAGTTTGTAAAATGTGAGACGCAGGTGGGCATTCATTCCTCTACTAACATATCACAGGGGCTTCCTACATCAGAGGCAGGGCCAGAGATGGCTTCTTTGAAGATAAGATCCTAGATGAGGTGGGGATCCCAGGGAAGTGTAAATCTCCTATGCAGAAGATGCAGAGGCACGGACAGGTGGCGAAGACACATCCGAAGACACATGCAAGCACAGCCCTCAAAGCAAACGTCCAGCAGACAGAGGAGCACTGTGTTTGATTCTGAAAGTCAGCACATGCATACGCGTACACACACCTTTACACACCCAAATCCCGCCTGAGATAAAGCCTCACTACTTGCAAATTCTAGATTAGCTCTGTGGCCAGTGAGACGCGGGGATCTCTGGCATGCTTACTTTTCCCTGTGAAAGAATAGTCTATTAGAGAGGATGTGGTGAGAGACACTTTAGTCTTTTGGCTCAAAGGCTGGGTTTTTCTGTGTATGGGTTAGGATTCTTTCATTAACAAATACCAGAACCCACACTGGCTTATGTGAAAGGGGAATTTTTGGCTCGTGTAACTGGAAAGTGTAAGCATAGAGCTGGCTTCAGCACACTTGATCCAGACATCTGTGTGATGTCACCAGGACCTGAGATCGAGTAACTTCCATGCTCTTGCTCAGCTCTGCTCTCCTCAGTGCTTGGGCTTCATGCTGTTCAGGCCCCCCTGCCCACCTCCCACCCTCATGGCTATAGTATGGTACCCACGATTTTCAGGTGCATACCTCTCCAAGGTCACAGCCAATGGAAGACCTAGAACTTTTTCCTCAGCACTCTCATCCAAAGCCTGTGGCCTCTTAGAGATTCTGACCAGACTAAGTATCCATCCCTGAACCAATCCCCGTGACACTCCCTCTCCCCTGCTGCCCTCACTGCTCCACAGCTCTGTACTGATTGGTTTGGACCCAGTCATGTGTTCTCTCTTGGACTGGGGTGGAAGCCATTTTCCCAGAAGCTTTTGGGCTGAGAGAGGGTGAAGAGGTGGATCCCTAGAGGATAAATGATTGGTAGAAAAATAAAAGATGTCCAGCATCTTTAATAGTGTCTTTCAAACATTTTGTTGATCACGCCTGTATTAGTCAGCGTTCTCCAGAGAAACAAAAACTGTGTGTGTGTAGGGAGACAGAGAGATTGGTTTTAAGGAATTAGGTCGTACAATTGGAGGCTCCAAATCTAAAATCTGCAATGGTAGAGCCACAGACCTGAGACTCAGCAGAAAGCCAAAGGGGTCTGCTGGCAGCATTCCCTCTTCCTCAGGGAGGTCAGTCTTCAACTGATTGGATGGCCACCTTATAGGGGGGAGTCTGTTTCACCCCACTCCCACTGATTTCAATATTAATTTCATCTGGAAACATCTTCACAGAGATACCCAGAATAATGTTTTTCTGCATGTCTGAGCACCATAGCCCAGCCAAGGTGACATATAAAATTAACCATCACAGCAACTCACAGTACGATACGCACTTACACCACACTGGAGCACACGTATATATGGCTGAAACCAAAGTGGTGCTAAATAGTGGTTATCCTTCCTAACTGTGACATAGCCTTGTTTTTCCCTTCTATTTTATTTCATTAAAAAGCATGTGTGACCCCCTCAATTGGTTTCTGGATTTGTGGTATGTCATAGAGATGGTCTTGTGAAACACCATCTGAGAATATATCTTCAGAATGTTCTATCATCCCATAGCAAAGGTCCTTCCGGCCTGACTTTGTCTTACCTCAGCCCAGACCTGTGCCTGTTCATGCCTCGGTTTCCTTATTTGTAGAGGAGGCATACTTACAAATATTTCTTTTACCTAACAGGGTTGTCGTGAACAATAAAATCAGAACGAGGCAATGTATATGAAACCGTTTTGTAAACTCTGAAGTAATTTCGTGAGGTAATTGCTATTTTAAACTAGTCTATAATAACTTTCTTGTCTACCACTCAGGAACCTGAGAGGATGGTGCTATTTCATGAAAATTAGTTGGAGCTCTTCAACACTACTTGCCACATAAAACAAAGACAGCCCCAATTTCTTTAATCAAAATGATGATCAGCTTCTAAAAATGAGTCTCATCTCCCCTGAGATCATTCAGCATTAAAATCTGATTTTAAAGAAGGGAAAAGGGGCGGTATGTCTGGGTTCGATTCAGAGCCTCTCAGTTCTCCAGCCTTCTGCGACTTGCCCACTCTGCTAGTTCAGCGAGGCCTTTGGGGCAATCTTGGGGTGATTCAGTCACATCATCTGCCTTTAAGAATCAGTGATGGGCTGAATGCCACCTCCAGCACTTTGTTTTAAAGCCATCTAACTGATGACCTGGGGAAGACATGGTGGGCAGGACCTAGAATTGGGAGCAGGGTTTCCTAGGTTGCATCCCCACTTATGAGGACAGAAGACAGATGTCCTGGAATGGAGCTGCCCTGGCAGGCCAGCCTGCAGAGACAGAGCAGCCTCAGGCAGCCCCGGGGGGCCAGAGGGCTGACCGCTCTGCCCTCTGCCTACTTGTGGGGCCGGAGCTGGGGGAGCATAGGCGCTTTGGTGGGGTTCCCCCTGCAGTGGTGCCCGGCAGGGTGTCTGGGGAGGCAAGCTGAAGCCCACACCCTTGCTTGTTCCTTTTTTCTAACATTTCTTTGTTACTTGTTTTCTAAAAAGTCCTTCCGTGGAGTGTAAAATGCGAGTCTGGTTATTCCTATCACACGTTACTGTTTACTGTGGGTTCCCCCCTCTCAAGGTGCCACCATCCTTAGATGAGGATGATAAATGTTTGAGATGCATAACTGTGTCTCATTTCAGTATCTAGAAGATGGAAGAAGAGCCCTGGCACCTTTCTGCTCCGTAAATTCATAATTACAGGCTTCCTTGCCTCGCTTCTTGCAAACTGGGAAACTGTTGATTGGCGTGTGGGTCTGTGAGTGTGTACAGTAAGGTCGGGGTATGGCAGGCACGGTTCCCCGGTCCCTGCCAGGTTCTGATACAGGGACTGCAGAAAGGTCCCTCCAGAGAGTTGGTGGCTGAGCCCTGACTGGCACCTGCCTGTTTGGAGTGAGGATCACCAGCCCTGCTGGAATTGGGTTCTTGGCAGCAGTGTTCTGAAAGCTGTGTTAGCCAGCAGCGCGTATGGCACCCAAAGAGCAAGCTCCTCCAGACAAAGGCCAGGGAGCAGGTGCTGAAGCGAGTTCAAACAAAGTTGGAAGACTAGGCTGCAGGTGATGGAAAGAGCACTGGACTGGGAGTCCAGAAGCCTGAGCTTAATGCCGCCCCACCTTCAACTCACCATGTGACCTTCTGCAAATCATTTAACTTCTCTGGATCATAGCATCCTTGTCTTTAAAATCAAGGATCGGAAACCTTTACGCTGAACTGCCTGTTTCAGATGAAAAACCTCTAGATTCTTCTCTGATATTTGGATTTGCACAGGCAGTTCAAGATGAGCCATCCCACGAACTGAGATGGTGCCATCGGGTACCACCTTGTTATCATCATCCTAACCCTGTTCATCTCCTTTCAGTCTTGTCAACAAGAACAACTCTCACTTCATAAGTACTTAGGGCATGCCAGGCTGAAGGCCCTGTGCCAGGCGCTGTCCGTCGTGAACGCTCTTAGAGGTGGATGGTGGTGCCCACCTGCTGCATGTTACCTGCCAGGCTATGCCCTGTCCCAGGGGCTTGGGTCCCAGGGGCTTGGCTTCCCCCTGCGGAGCTGGTGGGGAGGTGTTACCGGGAGATGCCCTGGGGCTTTTCTGCTTGAGGCCTTATGTGGATTAAAAGAGGCTTCCACGTGCTCTATATTCTGGACTCAGAACTGCGTGTTTCTAGAAGGACTCTAGGTTTTGCGGTTTGATACAAACCTGGGTTTCAACCTAAGCTCTGCCACTTATCAGCCCCTTGCCCTGGACAGAGTTACCGTCACCTCACTGGAGAAGCAGGTGAGAGCACTCTGACCCCAGCAGACAGCCGAGCTGAGCAGGCGAGGGGTGGGCGCGCAGGCCTAGGGACCGGCTGTGGCAAATGACGTGCCTCCTCGCTTCCCAGCCCTCTACTAATCAGATAACAGGCCTTGAGTCTCGGCTATATGTCGAGCATGGGCCTGGCACTTGGACTCACCAGTGAGCATGGCGGGTCCCCAGCCCACAGCCCTCAGCCCCAAACCCAAGTCCTCCTGCGGAGGCTACATCGATGGAAGCGTGCCCCCCCCCCCCCCGGGGGGCCTGTGCTCTGTTCCTTCAAGCGCCTCTCCTCATTACCACAGGTGTATAGTCTCCACCTGGCAGCGATGTCCTGACAAGGCCCAGGGCTTCCCTTGAGCCCTGTCTCCTATCTCCAGACTCTCCCTGGCGTACCTGCCATTTGATAGGCTTCTGCTACGCTGACGCCTCCCCGAGGAGACCTTCCAGCTCTGCGGGTCCTCCCTTGGTTCTCGGCCAGGCCCTAATGCCACCCACCGCTTTCTCCCTCACCCCGAGCTAGGAGTCAGTGTTCCTCAAGGGACCTGCTGAGCATTCTATGATCTGTCACGCAGCATTTTGCTGTCTGCATAAGTTAGGTTCTGGTGGCACCTACCCGACCTGACCTCAGGTTCTTTGAGGGCCCAATCAGCCTGGCTGTGCTGGGACCCCGCAGCATTCTGCACATGCCGTGTACGCCCTGTGCCAGTATCGGTCACCTGGGGGAGTGAATGAAGGCCCTGGGTTGGCAGGACTGTCCTGGGCCGTGGCTACACAGCCAGGGCTCCTCTTATGTGCATTTGAGCAGGCCTGGGGTTTCTGTCAGGGTTTCAGCTGACAACATCAAGTCTTGGCTTTCTTCTTTTCTTCTGTCTTCATGGAAACTTGCAACTCTCCCCGTGGGGGCTCTCTTGCTCTACCTCTTCCCACCACCCTGTTATTGAGGATTTGGGGGGTGAACACGACAAGTTTCACAAAGCTGAGATGCCCCCAAATTGGATGTGGGCCATTCCTGCCCCGATTTCTCTCAAATAGGAAGGAATATGACACCGTCCTCTAGAGTAGAAATGAAGGAGACTGTTAGGACCGAGAGCTATTTTGTTCCATGGGGATTTATTTATTTATTTATTTATTTATTTATTTATTTATTTACTGGACCACTTCTCAAACTATTTGTTCTCTCCCTTTAATGAAAACCTCTCAGAGGAGGCCCCAATAGGGGAGGCAGCCAGGATCTGCCTCATTAAAATGACATCAGGGCTCAGAGCCGGGCAGCATACCTCGAGGACTGGTTGCTGCTGTGGTGCAAGAGATCCAGGATGTGGTTTTTACATTTTGGCCTCATACACCATTTGGCAGTGGGGAGGCTCAAAGGAGAAGCGTAGGTGTCAACCCAGAGGGCTGGGGTGTCACCGACAGCCCCCGAGGAAGGGTTGTTTGCACTCTGTGCTGTGCATAGACAGTAACTGGTATACAGCCTCCCCTGTGCCCGGCTGGGGTAGACCGAGATGGATGCAGTTAAGGAGAACCCACTGTAGACTTGCACTCTTGGGTTTGAATCTACTTCTACCACTTGTAGCTATGCAGGCTGTAAACCTTCCCTAAGCTCTGCAGTGGGGACAGCTACCCCAATTCAGAGGACTACGAGTCAGGGTCCCAGCAGGAGACAGCACACAAAAATCCGGTTATTTGTGCAAAGGGTGATATAGGAACCCTTCACAAAGGTGTGGCTCCGACAGAGGCAGAGCAGTATTTGGGAGTAGGAACAGTGAGGCCCTGTTACCTCCTCTAGGACCAACTGGGGGTAGGCAGGAGGTGGTTCACAGAACCTGGAGACAAGTCCACTGGGACCTGTGGGTGAGGGTGGGAGCCAGAGCATGCAGCCCACCTCCATCCTCTTGTCCCGTCCCCTTCCTGCCAGCCTTCCGCTCATGTTCCCAACTGGCTGCACATAACCAGGCCCCAGGGTCAGCAACCCACAGATATGCAGTCCATACAGCTCAGCCTCCTGGGCACAGAGAAGGGCAGAGAGTGGGTCTAGAGGGGCAGGTGGAAGAGAGCCAACACTGAAGGGTTTGTGAGTTGGAATGAGACAGTCTATGGAAGGTGCTGGACGGTGACTGTTACAAAGCCAGGCATTGGGTGGCCATGTCTGTTCCTCCTCCTCCCCCTCCTCCTCATTGCTATTGTTATCATTACCATTATTGTTATTGTTGAGGTCGCCCTCCTGGCACTGCTGCCACCCAGCCCTGCCTGTCCCCCCACACACATGGGGGCAGAGTCCCTTGGTCTTTGGCTTCTCCAGTGTAGTTCTGTGTCCTGGCATGTGCAGAGGGCTTTCGGGGTCCAGTGGCCTAAGCTGTGAGGTGAAACTAAGCCATTATCCTTGTTGTCCAATATCACATCTTTGCTTTCCCCCACAGGGAGCCTTTCCTCCTGAGTCCTGGCCCTCCGAGGGGACTCCTGTGCCAAGTGCTACCACGCTGCAAGGAGGACCTGTTTCTGAAATGAAAGCCATGCCTTGGAACTGGACTTGCTTTCTCTCCCATCTCCTGATGGTAGGGATGGGCTCCTCCACTCTGCTCCCCCGGCAGCCAGCCCCGCTGTCACAGAAGCGGTCCTTTGTCACATTCCGTGGGGAGCCAGCTGAGGGTTTCAACCACCTGGTGGTGGACGAGAGGACAGGGCACATTTACTTGGGGGCCGTCAACCGGATCTACAAGCTTTCCAGTGACCTGAAGGTCTTGGTGACCCACCAGACGGGGCCGGACGAGGACAACCCCAAGTGTTACCCTCCCCGAATCGTCCAGACGTGCAACGAGCCCCTGACCACCACCAACAATGTCAACAAGATGCTCCTGATAGACTATAAGGAGAACAGGCTCATTGCCTGTGGGAGCCTGTATCAAGGCATCTGCAAGCTGCTCAGGCTGGAGGACCTCTTCAAGCTGGGGGAGCCTTTTCACAAGAAGGAGCACTACCTGTCGGGAGTCAACGAGAGCGGCTCTGTCTTTGGAGTGATCGTCTCCTACAGCAACCTGGACGACAAGCTCTTCATTGCCACAGCCGTGGATGGCAAACCGGAGTACTTCCCTACCATCTCCAGCCGGAGGCTGACCAAGAACTCCGAGGCAGATGGCATGTTCGCTTATGTCTTTCATGATGAGTTTGTGGCCTCAATGATTAAAATCCCTTCGGACACCTTCACCGTCATCCCCGACTTTGATATCTACTATGTCTATGGCTTCAGCAGTGGCAATTTTGTCTACTTTTTGACCCTTCAGCCTGAGATGGTGTCTCCACCAGGCTCGACCACAAAGGAGCAGGTCTATACATCCAAACTCGTGAGGCTTTGCAAGGAGGACACTGCCTTCAACTCCTATGTGGAGGTGCCCATTGGCTGTGAGCGCAGTGGGGTGGAGTACCGCCTGTTGCAGGCCGCCTACCTGTCCAAAGCCGGGGCTGTGCTCGCCCAGACCCTTGGAGTCCGTCCAGAGGATGACCTCCTCTTCACTGTCTTCTCCAAGGGCCAGAAGCGGAAAATGAAATCCCTGGATGAGTCGGCCCTGTGCATCTTCATCTTGAAGCAGATCAATGATCGCATTAAGGAGCGGCTGCAGTCCTGCTATCGGGGGGAGGGTACGCTGGACCTAGCCTGGCTCAAGGTGAAGGACATTCCCTGCAGCAGTGCGGTGAGTCAGGGTGAGGGCCTGTGGGCTGGGGTGGCGGGGTGTGGCAGGGGGACTCTGGCCTGTGGCTTCCATGGGATGTGAGTCACCCATCCCATTTTGCACGTGAGACAAGTACCTCCGTCCCTGGGTCTCACCGGACTCAGATCAGCACAAGCTCCAATGTGCTATGGCTATGACACTGAGCTTATCAGAGCTGGAGGTATTGCTGAAAGGCAGATTTCTTAACTGAGCACTTTTCTCAGTTCCATACTGGCTCATGGTTATAGGAGGGCATGCTAGGAATGAGTGGGAATTATGTTTTATAGGTGTCACATGTACCGGGCATTGTTAAGGCTAGATTACCGTGTGCTCTGCACAAGACATGTCCCCATCCTTCGTACTGACCATGCCTGCAAATCACTTTCCTGGGAGCTAAAATAAAACCATTACTAGAATGAGCTAGTCAGTCTACATTTGGGATAGATCTAGAACTTCAGGGACATTGTGTTTTTAATTTCTTGAGTATCTTTAGGAAAGGGCAAAATGAGAGCAGAAGTAGGGTGGGAGTCCAGTGAGCATAGAGGCGAAAGCAGAGCTTGCTCAGAAGCCTGCATATAGTAAGCATCTTCTGTGTGTACTGTTCCATGGAAGAGATATGCCCAGCAACCTTGGAACAGTAGTGGGTGACCGAAGCGCTGGAGGAAACCGAAAAAGGTGAGAATGAAGGGTTGGTTTAGGAGGCCTTCCAGGGCCTTGCTGGGAGGTCACAGGTGCAACAGGGGACATAGCCTCCTGCCTCTCCCAGCTGAACTCACTTGTAACCTGGCTTGCTGTGGCTGGACTTCTATTCATTTTTAAAATGATTCCAGTAGCTTAGAAGGCTCCGTTCTGAGCATTTTCTATGTCCTGTGTCCATGTGCTTCCCCTTCTTATCATTCACTTAAAAGATCATGACCCTGGTTTGAGAAAAATCCATCCTGTAATCTTAACGTAGAGAGAAGAAAGGAAAATTCACATACAAGTAGAAGTATGTGATTCTTGATGGCCAGTCCAACTTTGGTGGAATTCCATAGTACGAAACTGTATTTTGATTGGCTTTAAAAGTCCAAGTTTCCCTTCATGAAGTATGGCCACTTGCCAAGCACATTTCAGGGGGCGCTGCACCCAGGCAGCCTGTGAGGAGGCCATTCCTGCGGGCGCTGGAGAGATGGAGAGGAAGGGAGGGTTTATCTTTGGTATTCTAACCTTTAGGCTCAGGCTGTTCTCAGTGGTGAGTTTTCCAGGTGCCTGGGCTGAAACTAAAAGAGGCCGTTTCTTGGAGGTACTGAGAAGCCAAGAGTCCCCTAGTGTCACAGAGGAAATGGGAGAGGCACCATTGGCTGGAGAGGGTGGAGGGGACTCCACCGTACCTGCCGAACCCTAGCGGGTGACGTATCTTTGGGAGCCTTTGGTTTGGGGCAATGACTGATCCACTCAGTAGAGTTGAGGGGAGAGGTTTATGAACTGGGGGGCCATGGATTTCTCCCAAATGCAAGCTATGAAGCACGGGTCAGGGGCTGTGTTGGGTGTATGTATACTACACATCCAAGCATAGCTCCCTGGGGGGGGATGATGGTAGGAAGCTGGCATGGGGAAGGCCCTTGGAGACCCTCTGGTCTCAACCTTCAAGTTGAATGAATTGCCCAAGGTCACATATTTTGGAAAACAAAGTCAGACGCAGCACTTGAGGGAAATTTCCCTGGCCTTTTGAAGAAGGAAATCCCACTTGCACACACTCATGCACACACATACACACCCCATACCTACACGTGCACGTGTGCACACATGCAGTCAATGCCCCTACCAGCTTGCACATGTACGCACACACCCTATGTTCAGAAATGCAAGTTTACACAGTGTGCTTGTGAAACAGCTAGTTCTTTTGAGATCAGAGGGGTTGGCTATTTTTTCCTGTTAGATGCTTTTCTGTAGAAAACTTGCTCAAATTCTGTCTTTTCGGGTGAGGCTTTTGGGAGTAGAATCAGCCACCGGGATCAGCCTGGCTGCCTATGGGCAGGTGTTTGTCCCGCCCTTGCCCCCTGCCACAATACAAAAAGCAAAGTTCATGAGGGAAGTCTGCAGAGCTGCGGGTCCTAAGACCACATGGTGGCCTTGGAGAGAACAGAGGGACGACAGCTTTGCAAGGCAGGCTAATGCCAGGGCTGGGAGTCATGGAGGCAGATAACAAGCTTTTGATTTTTCTGTGGGCTTTAATTAGCCCTTTCAAGTTAGAGGCAAGTTCAGGGCTGAGAGCAGAAAGGAGGAGGCCAGAAACTCCACACCGGGCTGGGCTGTCTCCCCAGCCAGTGTAAAAGGCCATGCCAGCTTGTAATGTCAAGTATCGGTTTCCTTTGATTCGGCCGGCGCTTGGATTACTTTGCTCCGGTGCTCCGGTGCTCCGGCGCTCGGCTACAGTTCACTTGGCCCCAGCTCAGACCACACATGCTCCCCATGCCATCAGCCGGGCCGGAGTCCTGGGGCTCCCCAGGGAGGAGCCCTGCTGGGCGCACCGCTTGCAAACCCAGCTTCTCCTCCACCCATTCACGTGGCTGCTGGGTTCCCTTCCGTTCTCCCTTCCTGCCTCGAGGCAAGGATCGGCAAGGGGAATCTAGAGTTCTCTCTTGCCTCTGAGTCCAAGATTCCCCGGAGGCCTGTGACGTGGGACAGAATCTCAGATGGATGGCCCGTGTCCTGGAGCATGCCCTGTGTAAGACCACGGAAGGAGGGAAGCCTGGGCACAGGAGGTTGACTTTTAACATTCGTGTTTTGCAGGCTAGGTGTTCCCTCTGGGCTTTATCATAATTACGATGCAGGGAGTTTGAAAAGGTGTGAGTAGTGGTTCATTTTTTTTAAATTGAGATATAACTGATGCAGGGCATGGTCTCGGTTTCAGGTGTACAATGAATGTAATGATTCGATATTTGTATGTATTGCAAAGTGATCACCGCAGCAAGTCTGGTTAACCACACCAAGTTACAATTTTTTTTTCTTGTGATGAGAACTTTTAAGATCTTTCTCTTAGCAACCTTCAAGTATACGATACAGTCACCATGCCGTACATTACATCCCCAGGACTTAGTTATGTTATAGCTGCAAGTTTGTACTTCTTGACCAGTGATTTGCTTTTATTGTGTTCCTGTTGTCTTCATTCCCCAAGGCTAGAATGCTCAGCCTGTGGTATCCTTCAGGGTCTTCTGGCCTCTCCCATTTGTTGGGGTCCACATTCCTTCCCCTGAACTCGGGCCTCTGGAACTCAGACCAGGGAGCAGTGTGCGCTGTGAGGCCCCTCTCCCCCTCCCTAAATCCCAGCTGCCACTTTGCATATGCTCACGGAAGATGAGGCGGGGTGGGAAGGGAACATCTGTGTGACCTGGGCTGCCGTGCCACGGAGCATTCATGGAGGCACATGGTGAGCTGTAGCCTGGTGGCCAGACCAAGGGAGAGGTGTGGAACTCGGCCTGCAGGCTCCCAGAGAGCTCCCTGTAGCTTTATTGCCAGGTGAATCAGGGAAGGCTGGTGGAGCCCACCAGAAACAGAGGATGGCGGGCCGGAGTGGCCTCCTCCTGGGAATGTAAATGCGTCGCACACACAAATCTCTGAGTGGGTGTCGGGCAGGTGCGTAGAGGCTAGGAAAGCAGCCCTGGTATTTTCTGGTGCTTGTGGGAGATGGAAGTGACTTCCAACTTTGCCTTCTAGGCCATTCTTTTTCTAATCAGCCCTAATAGAAAGAGGTATCCAAGAACAAATGGCCTAGAGTCTGAAAAATGTTCTATAGGTCTCAGGAGGGCATGGGCAGAAAGAGGGTCCTAGAGGCATCAGCCAGGGATCCCATTCTATTTTGGGAGTCAAGGGACTAGGGACCAATCTGAGGCCCTTTGCTTACCCACATCTAGGAGGGTTAATGCTAACATGTAAGCTCTGTTTCTCCTGTTCAGCCCTCAGATGGTCTCTGTCTCTGGTTTCTTTTGAAAGCCGTTACCCAGCTCCCCAAACCGTCTGTATGCAGAGCACAAGATGATTGGCACGAGGAGCCCATTGCCTATGGCTTCTGTCATGTGCCATGGTCCTGAGCAGGCCAAGGTGACAGCTCCAGACTTTTCCTGGGAGCCCTGATACTCCTGACCTGGAGGGGGGCAGCCAGGCTGGAGAGCGTGCTATTGTGGGCCAAGGCTCTTGTGCTCTACATGGACCAAGTGGCCTGGCCCCCAGGGTCCCCAGGCATAGCTCTCCATGCCTCCTCAGCCTCCTGAGGTAACTCATGGAACACTATCCCTCCCACCTCCAAATGAATTAATGAATAAATGAAACAATTATCAGGCCCTGGCAATGTACGCCTTCCTAGTGGATGCCAAAATCATGAAATGACATCAGTGTCCGGGGGCTCAAGAGTCCAGGAGAGAGATGCACCCCAGCAGGTGATTTTGACCTGTGTGACGGGAACAACGGCTGTGGTCATGGGAAAGGTCATCTCTCACGCCACTAAATCTGTGTGAGTTTGGATCCAATTGAGAAGTGGACATGGGAGTCAGGGAGTGTCAGCTTTAGTGCTGATAAAGCTAGATGGGGCAAAAATCAAATTCTTAATCTTCCCCTCAATCCTTGAACTTCGAGTGACCTTGCAATACAAAACATAGGTGCTTGGGGGAGAAACTTTTATCCAGAATCATTGCCTGACACTGGTCAGGTGTCCGTAGTGGGAGTGGAGAGCGGTGACCTCCGAGCTGCCTGGCAATCCCATTGCAGGGCTTCGCATTGTGCCTAACAGTTTACAGAGGGGCTCATCACCTACTTTTCTTCTCAAAATGGTGCTGCAGGGTAAAGCAAAGGCAACATCATCTCCACTTGAGGAACTGGAGGAACAGAAAAGTCAAGTATGTCCCTCAAGGTCATAGGATTGGTAGACTAGAACCTACTCTGCATCCTAATTCTCAGCTCAGTGTTTCCCCAGTGTGCTCATTGGTGTGTTAGTGGCATCCGGTGTGGGACAGTCTATGGTGTGGGGGTTGTTGGGGCATTGCAGGGCATTGACAATCCTGGGACCCCCGTCACTGCAAGAACTAGAAAAGCCTCTCACATTTCTGGAAGTCTCTGGCTGAGGACCATTGCTAAACCATATATCCGACATGGGGCTTACCCGCCAGCCCTGCTCTATCATTCCACAAGGTTCACAGAGGTACAGGGACTGAGCTTTTGATTTTTAACCCCACCAAGCTTCTCTTCACGTCCGACAGGAGAACCCTCCTCACAGGTGCCCTTGCTTTGACTCTTGTATGCCTTGGTTTTACAGGCACTGAAGCCCTGGGAGGAGACAGGATCACCCCCCCACACACACACACAGCCCCCCACACACACCCCAGTCTTGGGCTGGCCTCCCATCCTGGCCTGGATGGGTTACTCAGGTTTGTCTGGCGCCTGGGATCCTGAAACTCCATAAGAGTGAGCATCCGGAATGGTCAGGCGGCCACCCCGGGCTCCGGGGGCTGGCTTCTGCTCGTCTGTTCAGAGTGTTTTCTTACTCCTGGCCAGCAGGAAGTGCAGCTCTGGCTAGATGGGGTGTATCCTGTTGTTCATGGCGCTAGGCAAGGTTTTTCTCTTGCCGCTCAGACCAGGAACTCCTCCTCTTGCAGGCCCCATGCCTCCTTCCTCAGCTCCACTACATGTCTCTGTCTCTCTGTCTCTGTCTCTGTCTCTGTCTCTCTCTCACACACACACACACACACACACCAGGCCCACCAAACATGCTCAGAGCACACACACACTCAAGTCCCAGTGACAGCTCAAGTCACCTGTCTCCTTTCTCACGGGCCCAGGCACCCAGCTCTCACAGCCCATTGACCCAGTACTCCAGACCTCAAGTTTGGCCCTGGGGGGGCGGGGGGGGCTGTCATATTGCAACCCCAGTCTTTACAGAAGCAAGTGTTTCTCTCCTCCAGGTTTGGCTTCTGTTCTGGGTATGCTGGTGAGAAGGCCACCCATCTCCCCCTTTTTGGCCAGCAGGTTTTGCAGGGAAAGTCCCAGCTAAGTACCCACAGATGGTGCTTTGGGCTACAGGATGGTGGCTGGGCCTTGGGTGGTGTGCTGGATGTATCCCCCCAGATGCCACCTTGGAGCCTGCTGAGTCAGCAGGGGGAGTGATGGAGACCCAGGAGTCCCGTGTGCAGAATTTGAACACGGACAGCTGCCAAGAGACCTCGGAGGCCCCTCAGCCCTGCCTCTGCTGCTCACTCTGCTGTGTTCCACTTACCTCCTAAATCCCTCTTCCTCCTCTTTCTGTGATGCATTCTCCTCCACCCACCCACTACGTGGAACAGCTAATGCAGAGAGATCCCTCTCACGTGTGTGCACGTGTGTGCACACACACATGGCCCATACGGCATGCGGCAGCCCAACCCAAATCAGCAGCTGGGTCTCTCATTCGTGAGCATACAGACCAGCCAGACTTTACGGTCCAGCTCTGCATTCCGGGCCTTTCCTTCCAGTCCTGTCACCCTCACAGGGTGGTGTCTTGGCCAGGATTCTGGCTGGAGATTTCGGGCCCCTGGGTCTCAGCCAGTCCCATCCTATGAGATGTCACTGGGCTGGTGAGCAGCTTCCCTTTTGCTCTGAATTACACATTTCATCTCCAGGAAGGAGGTGGCAAAAACAATATCCCTTTCATAAAGTGTGTTGAGACTCCTAAGGAAAGAGAACTACGAAGACATTAATAAATACCGAGAGGCACGGAACACCTTGTGTTTGCAAGATGCTTCCACATCCTCACCGCCCCACCTGTAAGGTTCTCCTGTGGTTGGAATGAACCTCTGGTGGGGCAGAAAGGGACTTAATAACACTGCTAGGATTTCAGGCTTATATTTTGGCTTCACCAGTATCTGCGTTTCAGAGATCTGGGCTCACCCAGATGCTGCGTTCTCTAGCCCAGGCCTGGAATGTGCCCGTTTGCCTGCCCATCCCTCTGGCCCGTGTTGCAGATGCAAAGTGAAGACATTTGAAGGAGAGGCTACATTTCAAGTCAGACCCCCCTGCTGTCACCTTCAGGTGTCCCTCGGTTTTTGCAAGGCAGAGGGGAATGACTGCGCATCGGTGCAGGAGGTTTGCTTCTTTTCCTTAGCAGAGTTAGTGGAGAGGAGGGGGAAAAAGACAACTACGGGAGTTTCCCAGTTGGCCTCTCCATTTACATTTTTTCTCCCCTGGAGGACTGGGCCCCACGTGCTGTCCACGTAGATGAAACGGGATCCGCGGGAGAAGCAAGCCCACGTCTTTTCCCAGTCCCGGTGTCATTACTGTGTCTCTGTCAGTGTTCCAAAATATAATGGGATTTGTTTGGCTGATTTATCCTGTATGCAGGCAACATTATCCAGACTCACACACAGGCCTGAGGAGCAAGAGGGGAAGATGCATGGCAACAAGAGTGAGGCTAATAAAATTTATTCCCACTAACAAGGGAGTGACCTCTCCCCATAATTCAGCCTGGCCAGTGGGGCCACTGCTTCCCAGGGCCTGCCAGAAAACACACAGACTTAATCACTGTGGCGTGCCCTGCTCCAATTACAGCTTTGGTGGCGCTGAGGCCCTCTGGAAGGGGAGTGAGAATGTGGGATGATGAGCAGTGTGCAACTTCTTTGCCCTTGACAGGTAGCCACTGGCGACCTTTGAAGCCAAGGCACAAATGGACAGAGCAGCACCCAACGGGGCTGTGCTTGGCACCATTCCCAATGCTGGGAAGCCTTCCCTGGTATTTCCCTATGGTCACCCAGTTTGGGCCACTGGATGAGCCTCTGCGTGGTGGCCATCTGCAGAACTGGGCCAGTGGAGTTGAGGTCCTGGTTCTCTTGCTCCACTGGCCTCTAGTTCTGGTCATGGTATCTTGGACCTGTCTGCTTGTCAGAGGGAGGAACTGGGGCTCTCAACAGCTGAGCTAGTGAGGAGAAGGTTGTGGGCTCAACCCCCCAGATCCTATCCTGATTTGGGGTTACTCTTTGCTGGCTCTACTCAGCTATTCCTAGGAGGGGTGCATTGCTACACCTAACTGTTGGTTACAGGCCTCAGAGAGTGCACTTGGCCTAAGCCTCTCTCTTGGGAAAACAGCTCAAAATAGTGGCATTAGTTTCATCTTGGAAGGATAACTTATTATGATGATGAGTGAAAGGCTGCTTAGTGATCTGGTGGGATTGGACACAGTCTCAAACACACATAGAAATATTAAAATGAGTATAAAAATAAGCATTGCTTTTAGCACATCATTTCCATTGATTCACAGCTAGTTACGTGCGTTAGTCCAGTGAATGTTTTCATCAGAGGCCACATGCACATACAGAACTCCTAAACCATGGTGACCTTCTGTCCTATATTTTAGTATCCACCCTTTCAAGATGCTTGGAAACAGGGCACTTGACTCCTGGGAACCTTGGTGTGATTTGTTGGGTTGTTTGTTCTTCCAACCCCGAGATACTTCTCATGAAGCCCCTTCCATAACAGTTTTGTCTAACTCGATTGTTGTGACTGTGGGTTTGCTGGCTTCCCCTCTGTGTCTCTGTCCATGTCCATTTCCCCTACAATCTCGCTGGAAAAAGACACGGTACAGGAATCATTCTGTGGTGGTGCTATAGTAAGGAAGTGGATGACGCCCCATTCCCTCACTCTGTTTTTGACGTCTGTGTTCACAGCCAGGGTAGGAGGGCCGGCCTTCACCTGCTATGGGACTTCCCTGGCTCTCAAGAGAGTTCAGGGACGATTAGAGCTCAGAAAAGAGAAAGGGAATTTTATGTAGAATAGTAAAGTGGTTGGTTGGTGGGCCGCAGAGTCCCATTTTGGGGGATTTTTGTCTTTGTTACAGAAATGAGCACTCAGGCACATTGGACTATTTTATGGAGTAGGAAGCTTTTTGCTAAGAGTCACCCTAAGCCTCTGAAAGCCTCCTCAAGATGTTCCCAGCTCCCCGAGGACTCTGTCTGCTTACTTCTCCCTCGACCCTCAGAAGGTGCTTAGAGTCATCTCAAGGGGTAGCTGCACCCTGGACCTCAGACCCTGTTGCCTTTATTAACACCTTGGGGGTCAGTGGTCATATTTGAGCTGGGGCCCCCAATAGGTGGGTAATTATTGCCTTCTTGTGCTGTGGAGCTTTACAACTGGAGTCTGTATTTAGACATGATCTACTTCAGCTTATCTGATCAATATCCCCCTTTAAAAAAATCCCACGTGCATAATTCACTGATTCCCTATTTCCAGGGGAAGTCTGCTCTGATCAGTTTTGGGGATGTGTGTGTGTGTGTGTGTGTGTGTGTGTAAATGTAATTAATTAATGGGAAGAATTTAGGGCTGCTGAGCTTGAAGAATCCAAGACCTTTTCTCTTCCACAGCAACAAGCCCCTCATGGGCATCCCTCCTCTTTTTCTCCTAACTCACATTTCTTTTCAAAACTGTAGCCCTCACTTTCCTTTAGGACCAAAGACCAGGAAGGGAGGAAGCCCTGTTCTGATGATTGGCCAACAGCCTCCTTCGTAGTGGAGAGTTAGTTGCTTCCAGAGGCCCCAAGAAGGCAGAGCGTTTGTCCTGGGTGGCAGGACGGAGAAGTCTTCCCTGCCCAGGTCCTGGCCCTGGAATAGGTTCCTTTGGCACCACCCTATAGGAACCTGGAGAAAACCCCTATGTAAGATGAGTGTTTGCCTTCCAGACCAGGATCTGGGGTTCTGGTGCCATTTCTCCATCAACTTAATAGGTCACATGGCAGGGGGGTCATTTTGCTCTGTAGGCCTCTATTTCCTCCTCTGCAAAATGGGACTCTTGGAGTTTTTTGCCTTCTCTGAGACAGCCAAGGTGTGAAAGCGTGGCCGTGCCCTGTGCTGGATGGAGCACTCAGAACTAGGCCCCGACTCACCTCTCCTGCGAATCCCTGCTGCTTCTGTGTGCCCCCTCTACCTCAAGCACTGTGTATACAACTGAGGCAGGGCATGTATGGCGTTATCTAGGTCATAGCCTAGGTCTATATCCCCCACTGAGAAGGGGGCAGAAACCGATGAGATGTTTCCATCTTCACCTTTTTGTGTCCTCACTGAGGCCTTTGTTCACTTCTTCCCTTCCTACTTGTCCTTATGCCTACAGTAAATAGTGTTGTTTTCAGTTAGGACCTCGGTTTCCCCCTATAGAAACAGGAGTTCCAATAGCCTAAGGTACCAAAAGTTTGATGGACAAAAGCCCAGCTAAAGGCTCTTCAGTGGGTAAGCTTGGGCAAGTGTCTGGTACCTTCTCCCCCTGTGTGATGATCTGGCCTTCCAGCTTTGGGGGTGAGCCTGGGGTGCCCAGGACTGCTCTGCACGAGACGAGATGCTGCCTTTACATTTAGGAAGGGCAGGAGAGCTGGTTGCTCCCAGATGGAAGGACTCCTCCCCTTGCTGGACCAGGAGCTGCCCACAGAGCAAGAGGGGACCAGGTCTGACTTTGTATTTTCCACCCTGGGCTCAAGATCACTGCTGCCGACCCCGAGCAGTTGGCGGCTGCATCCCTGTTTGAAGGAGTTGGCCTCATCTATCTGCCCAAGCCTGCTGGCCTACCTGGTGGGCCTCCTTTGGATCAATTCGGGATATTTGTAAACAGTCAATGCCTAGGGTAAGGGGGTGTCCTGTGGCTATGGAAGAGGCTGTGTCCTAGAGCTGAGCTAATTGGCCCACGGGGGGATGGACCTGGTGACCCTTACCTCATTAGCACCACATCTGGATCACTGAGCTCTGGCCTAGTTCTGACCTTTCCATAATAAGGACTCGATGAGGGGTTTCTGCAAAGGTGGGGCACCTGGGGGCGGGGCTGAGACAGCCCCACTGGGCAGGGGAGGTGCCAGCAGAAGCCAGGCTAAGGGCCGCATTAGCCAGAGTGAGAAGCAGCTTCAGGACCGGGCCCCTGCTGCCTTACCACCCAAGGCCTTCCTGGTGGCTTGGCACAGGTGTCAGGGTGACAGAGGTTCCTTATGAGTATGTCCCCAGGGCACAGGGCAGGAGGCAGTACCGAGGAACTCCCAACCAGATGCCCTGCTGTCTCCTCCACCCCCTTCAGAGTCTCTGCAGAGGCCACCGGACACCTCTGGGGTCCTCGGGGACTGCTTTGCAGCTCTGCCCCCGGGGAGTCTGGGGAGACGGCGGGGGAAGGCTGCCGGTGGAATTAAAACCCCCTTTCCATGGAGATGATAGAGCTCTTCAGAGTGCCAGTCTGTCTACAGAGTGGGAGCAATTTCCCTGTAATTGGTAAAGTAACCGTAACTGCTCTGTCATTTGTATGTAGCGACACGTAATTGCACGGTAACCTTTGCCGCCGTGCGCAGGGGAAGCGCGCTAAGCTGTTAGATTGTAATTTGGAGTGTCAGCTCCGCTGTCCACACCGCCTTCACCGCCAGCGCTCGGGAGCCTGCCACCGAGCCTCTCTATCCGGATCCAGAGGGCCTGCTCTGGAGCGGCTGCACCGTCCCTCCCTGGGCCGGGGCTGTGGTGTCCTTGGCAAGGAAGGGACCTCCACAGGGTCCCAGGCCAGTGCTTCCCCACCTGCTGAACGAGGCTCCAGCACCTACCTGGGAAGGGGTTAAGATGCAGGTCCCCGAGTTCCTGATCCAGTAGATCCGGGGTCGGTTCCAGAATTTGCGTTCCAAATGAAACAGCGATAAATGTTCTGGATCCTGCCATCACTCCGTTCCTTCCTTCCGCCTCATAGGCCTTATAGATCTTTAGGAAACACTACTTTTGCTATCTCATCTTGAAGACATTAGCCTCTTTGAATGTGGTAACACCTCTCTGAGGTGGACACCATGAATTTTCCCCAAAACGTGAGACACACAGAGGTTGTTGGGATTGTCTAAGGATGACAAACGACAAAGCTGACACTCCTGTAGTATTTACTAAGTGCCAGACGGTGTTCTACGTGTCTTAAATCATTTAATCCTCACCCCAGCACTAGCAAGTATATACTCCTGTTATTATCCCCGGTCTACCAATGATAAGCTGAGGCACGGAGAGGTTAGATACCCTTGCTCAAGGTCGCACAGCATTAAGTGGTGGAGTTGGGGTTCAAGTCTAGGCCTTCTGATTCTAGTTCAGCAGTGTTAACCACTGGGAAATCAGGCTTTAATTTACTCATCCGTCTATCTGTTCATTTAACACACATATGTCTCAACCTACTGTGAACCAGGAATGAAGCTAAGGGTATGAAGATACATAAAACGTGGTCCTGTCCTTGAGCTCATGGTCCCTGGAATCCAGTAGATCACAGATCTTTTTTTTTTATTTTATTTTTTATTTTTAGATTACAGATCTTGACTAATAAAGCCATGCAACCATGAGGATGTTTGTGGAAAGCGGACTTGGGATCTTCTTGCGTGGGGCAGAAGGGGGTGGCCCTGTCTGAGGCTTTAATGGGACCCTGTCTGTTCCCAGGGTTGCCCACATAGGCACCTCATACATCCCCATGGAACAGATCCTTATTTTTTCCTTGGTAAGAGTGAAGTTGCTCTCTAACAAATAAGCATTATAACAATGGCCAAAGCTCATTTGTGTGCATTTGTGGAGCAACCGAGGGAGAGGTATGGCTGGGTTCCTGATTATAGTGGGGTCCAGTCCACCCCTGGTGCCCCTGGCTGCTGCTCTAATCTTGCTGTTAATGGGGCCCAGGGGAGAGCTTGGCCATGGCAAGAGTATAAACTCTCCTCCCCCATTGCCCAGGGTGTTCTGGAATCCACACCAGCCCTCACCTGTCGAAGGCTTTCAGCAATTAGCCTTTCCTTCCAGGGCCCACACGGCCCCGGCATCTCTGCTCCTTACACCTCAGCCTCCCCGGTCTGTGGTCCCTATGGGGTCCCCCTGCAATGATCAGTGCTCTAATTACCCTCTTCCCACAGCTCAGACCCAGCATAGGGGCGTCCTTAGGGAGCCCACTCTGGTCAGGGGCCATGCTAGGGACGCTCCCTGCAGCCATCCCACCCCTGTTCTGGGCAGGATTCCCATGAAAAAAAACAAAAAACAAAAAACAAATGTAAACTATCATCCTGCATTGACAGGGTGCTTTCCTCTTTACCCAGCATCCTCACACCTGTTTTCTCACCTGGCCCTCAGGACAGTCCTGTCTTACTGTTTTATATTTGAGTTGTGCGGTTGGGAAGGGAGCTGCCACGTGATCCCGAGTCCTGTGTCATCTCTGCTACTTTGGTGTTAAAGGTCCCACCCACCTCCATTGCCCCTGCTTTGAGGAAACAAAAAGTAGGCCCCCCTCGGGCCACAGCTAGGGGACCTCAGCATCCCTGCAGACCTGGACTGCACCCGGCTGAAAGCCTCGATCAGAACTTTATCACCTGGGGCCCTATGTAGAGGGAGAAACCGATATGTGGTGGGAAGGGCAGATGCTCGGGAGAAAGCCATCGTTGTCCCAGTGCCACGTGAGGAGCCCCAGCGGTGGCCCTGGTCCCATCGGAGCCCAATGACAACACCCCGAGGCAGGTGGGCAGTGTGCGGGATGGTTGTCAGGTCCAGGCGAGCGGACTGGCTGCCTCCTGACTGTCACGAGCCGAAGACGGGCAGGGCCGTGGCCACCAGGCTGCCCTGCTCAGCTGTCCTCACTTACCCCCCCCCCCCCGTGGAAACATCCCTCCCTGGCCCCCCTGCCGCTCGTGGTGCCAGAGTGGCAGAGACTTGCAGCCTCCAAGCAAGCCACGATTCATGCTGCAAGCGGCCAAACATGCACGCTGCTCCTTTAGTAGGGGGTTGGGTATTTATCTGTTGGTGTTCGGCCTGGCCGAGGGGAAGAAGGGTGTCCAGTGATGGGCCACTCCAGAAATGTAATTATGGGGGCTGAGCAGCCTACAGCCTATGCCAGCGAGGTGCATGTTTGTGCCAAAGGTGGTGGGAGAGTGTCAGACATGCCTGGTCTTGCTCCCTGCCTCAGTTTCTCCTTTTGCACCATAGATGATCATCCAGCTTCATCTACTTGGAAAATGCACCATGAGGGCAAAAGTCCCTGTGGCACAGCTTAAGCCCAAGGAAGTTAGGGGTGAGGGCTCCTTGTGAAGAGGAGGCAGGAACATGCAAGGCCATGAGGATTCCCAGCATGCCCTAGGCAGCCCTTGGCATGCTGGCATAGCATCCTGCTCGTATGTCTGCCAGGGAGAAGGCACTGTCCTCCCTTTATCTGGATTTTTCCTTCTTCTTTTCTTTCTGTCCCTTTTACCCTCCACCACCTGCCTCCTACCCCATGTCCTCATTTTAGGAAAGAACCATAAAGATCAGACTAAACCTTGAAAGCTCCCTCCTAACTTTGACTTCTGTATTGTTTTTTGGGGGGTGGAGGGGAGGGGTTGGGGGTTGTGTTTGGCCTAGTCTATTGGGCCAGACCACGCAAGAAAGGCCAGAGGGGATCAAAGGTGTGGTGCAGACATCTGTTATGCACGTGGCCTGCTGGGCCTGCCCCCTGTTCTCCCCAGCTCTGCCCCAACTGCCCCCATGAGAAGAAGAAGGGGAGAGGTCAGAGAGAGGTTTTAGATGCTCAGCATGTTGTCTTCTCTGAGGTGGACAATGCCCATCACCCCAGCCGCCATCCTTCGAGGGAGCTGAGGGGCCCTCTGAGTCTCTGGAAAACTCAGAGTTGGCCACTTACACACAGCTCCTCTGGCAAGAGCTTGCCTGCTGCTTCTCCAGATGCCTTTTCCTTTGGCTGGATTGAAGCCTTTAAAAAAATGACACCTTGGATTTTATTTCACTCCTTTTTCTAAAAAGTCCAAAGACGTTTACAGGCGTGAGCTCTATAGACTTTATGGAAACCCATCAAAAAGCAGGCCTTGTTTCCTTCATCTTTATAGAGTGGAAAATAAAAGCACAGGGAAGATGGAATAACTCTTCTAAGGCCACACAGTTCTTCTGAGAAAGAGGGGAGGGATAGCCAGCGTAGGTTCCTAGAGCAGCCTCGGAGAGGTCTGTGCCAGACCAGAGCTGCTCGATGGGCACGCTGGGGGCTCTGCGCCAGCTGTGGCAAGGTCCCTTCCACTCCCTGGAAGGACAGACCCGGCTGTGACCCTGTGCTCACATGGGGATCCGGGAGGCTGGAATAAAACAAGGAGAGACTCACCAGAAACACAGTGGTGAAATGGTCCAAAGGCTTTTTCTGTTGGTTCCCGGACTCCTGAAAGTGTCCAGGACTCAGGAGCAAAAGGTTGGATGCGTGTGTCACACAGGGTATCCAGGGGATATTCTCTTTAAGGAATGCTCGTAGACGTTCTAGTCATTTTTAGGGACTACAGTGCTTAGGAAAGGCTGAAGGAATGTTAAACATATTTCTTCCTGAAAAGACTTTTCAGATCTTTCCTGTAACTAATCGTTAGGAGCCTCTCACGTGGTGTTGGAATGTACTGTTTCAGTACAAAATTATTTGCCAAGGAGCCCTGTTTTGGTAGAGCATCCTTGGGGGGCTTGACTTCCACAGAAGACACCGTGGGGAATGCTGGGTTGCCCATCTTCCCCCATGCTTTAAAAAACAAAACAGAACAGGGAATCTGAGATGGGGCATCATGAGGCACCACTGTGGCTTGTTGAGTTCATTCGTGAACCTTCTACTTCTATTCCTCTCTCCCCAACTGATTGCCTGTGCATGCCTCTGTCATGGTATTGTCACTCACATGTTAATGTTTCTAGTTCTCTGTTCTGCACTCAAGAGTCCTCATCTGTGTGTCTGCTCAATAATAAGTGTCTCCTCAATAATATTAATAATAATAATAATAATAATAATAATAATAATAATGTGGAGGCCACATTCCCTCTTATTCCGGAGGAGAGCTGTCTGGAGCGGCCCCTGCTCATGGGTGCTGGCCCAGGGCTTGCTGGGTGATGGCGATGATGGACGATCTAAGCTACCAAGATGGAGCCCTGAGGGGTTGGAGGTGGGGCAGAGAGGCCGCGGAGGCCAGCAGAGGAAAGAGACTCTAGGGATCTGTGTTTTTTCGCCATGGTCCTTCCAACTACTTAGGTTGACTGTTGACAGGCCACCTAGTTTCTCTGGATCTGATTTTTTCCCATGAAAGAGGATTCTCCTAGCCTTGCCATTCCCTGACTCGGTACTCCTGCTTATTGCCCTGATGTTCCCTCCTAATTTTCCTCCTTTTAAATTTTCAGCTCTTAACCATTGATGATAATTTCTGTGGCCTGGATATGAATGCCCCCCTGGGCGTGTCGGAGATGGTGCGTGGCATTCCCGTCTTCACGGAGGACAGGGACCGCATGACTTCCGTCATCGCGTATGTCTACAAGAATCACTCTCTGGCCTTCGTGGGCACCAAAAGTGGCAAGCTGAAGAAGGTAGGACCTGCGAAGGCAATCTCTTCCCACTGGCATGGATATCATCTCATGCTGTTTTACTACTTTGGCCCCAATGGGCAAGTGATACAAGCTTGAGCTAAGCAGATAAGTTGCTATTGAGGTCATGAATGATGCCCTGTCCCTCCTCTGCCTTCGTGTGGAAGGTTGTTGTGGGGATCACAGTGGGTGAGCGTGCAGATTCACCTCTTTCCTAGGGCTGGTGTGCACATGGCGGAGTTACTGCAGCCTCACCCGGCCATCCTAAAGGGTGTGCTCTGGCCAGCCTGGGTTTGTGCCCTGCAGCAATGGCTCTTGAAGGGCACTGGTTGGGGAAGGTGGACAGGGGCAAGGTATGTGCCAGTTCCTCTTGCTTCAGTCCTTTTGACTGGTGCATCCATCTGGAATCCGTGCGGGGAAACAGATAAAAGAAAGTTCAGGACCTGCTGGAGCTGCTGTCGGGACTGAGAGTCAGATGGTGGGATGAAGAAACTGTGGGTATTGTGAGGGCATAGAAATGACTTGAGGTGGAGTAGAATGGTATGACCTGGACATGAGCTTTTCCTCCTCATCCTCTAGAAGCTTTCAGGCCTCAGGGTATTGGGTGATGTTGGCCCATCAGCAGCACTGGGGGCACCCTTCCACCTAGGACTCTTCTCTCAGCCACATTTGCTCAGGCTTCTCATCTCAGTGACTTGGAGCTGGTGCCCTAGAGAGCCCCGGCTTGATTGGATCCAAAGCCTTCCTAAGACTAAGCAGTATATCCTGTTTTGTGTTGGCTGATAATTGCACTTCAGTCTCATCCCAGGGAAATATTGGTGAATCTATGTGGAAATCCTGCTTGTCTAATTTAGGCTTCCCATGGAATTCTCTGGATGTTGTGTGATTCACACTGGGCACTACCCGATCTGAAACCGTTTTGAACTCTACTTTCTCTTCATTGTGTTTTGGGGTATTAGCGCCACGTGGTCAAGGGGACATGTTCTGGGCAAATCTGGAAGACTTTGCCTACTCTCCCATCCTACTATATAACAGCCTGGCAATCATTTCTTTCTCTAAATCCGACATCTCTTGGAACAGGCAGTGGGGCTGGAGTGTGAGAGTAGGGAGGGGGAAAGGCAGGGAGAGTGTGTGTGTGAGGTGGGGGGATGTGTGGGGTGTAGTTACACGAGTAGTATCTGGAAGAGGAAGCATGTGCTGGGGAAGTGCCATGACGCGCCACCAGGATGATGCGGGCGGCGTGCCACCATCTGGTGCTGCCCAGAGAGCTAACCGTGGAACTGTCGTGGAGGGCCTTCCGTGTCAAATGAATGACTAATTTCACCATCATCTCCATAGCTTTCAGAACTATATTTCCTAATTCCCCGCATTTCTGTGAAGACTATGTTAAGTCTTGTGGCTGCCTTGGCCTGTTGTGATTCTGGCTCACACGTTGAACTGAAACTCGTGGAAGCCCGAGAGGCTGCCGTGTGCGAGGTGTTGGTGTGTCGTCCTGGCATGACTCCTACCTGGATGGTGCTGTCTTCTGCCTCTCCCTCTAGTGCACATGTGTCTACGCGTCTCATCACCTCCAGCTGCTGTCAGCAGCCTGGGCCAACTCCAGTCTCTCCTCCTCCCTCTGTCCTTGGCTTCCAGCTTTCCGTGAACTGGGAGTCAGGTATCCAAACTGGCTGAAATTGTGTCCCATAAGCCTCGGTATCAAGAGAAGAGGGAAGAGCCCAGACTTTGGAGCAGGGGTCTCGAGGTGTTTCTGTTGGATGCCCAGAGGATTTCATTTTTTATTATGATTCGGAGAGTTTGGTTTGCTAGGAAAGTGAGTTCTAAATACAAAAGGCATTCCCACAGGGTGTTCATACAATGACCTGCTTCACCTGACCTGATGTGTAAATAAGCACTATTGGGAGTAGAAAGTAAGCAAGATGATTTGGGGTGCTTTAACTCTTTTCTCTAGAGACCCCAATCTCAGTGCAATGGAGAAGTAACTTACCCCAATGTGCTAAAAGATTCGCACCCACTGAATTTCCTACCCTGGGCCATAGGATCACTTACTTGCTGGCAAGACTGAGTAGATCCTTAGGAGGCTTTTTTTTTTTTTTTTTTTGTCATTGTCTGAGCTGGTGTCAGTGAAATAAACACTGAGAGTTCAGTGCACATAACAGAACAGACAGTTATTTTCTCTTGGGGGAGCAAAAGAGACATGTTTCCTGGCCATGGTTGCATTGTAAACCCAAGACAGTCAACCTGCAAATGTGCGCTGTTGGTCAGAGGATGGATCGAGGTCAGTGGGGCTGGCTCTCTTGCACCCGTAGAAGCCAGGCCCCTGACGGGGAGGTCAGAGTGCAGCGCATGTCCATGACAGTGGGCTGAGGACACTTCCGGGGGTCTGGGCACGCAGAGTGCACAGAGACAATGCCCATAGGGCAGGCTGTAGGCAGAGCCTTGCCTTCAAGTGTCCCCAGAGCTCAGCCAGGCCTGCAACGACAGGCAATACCTGACCAGGAGGCTTGGGGCTTTATAAACCTTGGACTGGCATTTCCCATTGTTTTGGGGAGTTGATGTAAGAACAATTCTGTTCCAGCCACCTGGGACGTTCCATTTAATTTCCAGAGCAATGGGGCGATTGGTGAAGCATAAACATTTGAGAGGTAAGAGCAGAGGGTCATGTGGGGGGAATGAGCCAGCGGCCCTCCTGGGGAAAGCCGGGCCGTTGGGGCAGGCAAACTTTCTGCTCCATGAGCTCAGAGTGGCAGCCTTTTTAATAGTTTTGCTGGAACCCAGCTACTGCTGCTGCAGACTCAGCATAGTTGGCCCAGGGGACAGTGTGAGTTGGGAAAGGAAGGCTGGGCTGCTGAGTCTGTTGTTTGAAATAATACAAAGCAAAGGCCAGTTTATTTATTTTTTCCAAACAATAGAATTTCCCACCACCCTGCTCGCTGAGCACCACTCCCCTTTCCTTGCCATAACTTTGTATTGCTTTTCCCAGAGGTTATCGGACCACATTCACCTTTTGGGCAGAGGCCCAGCCACGAAATGCTTTGGGGCTGCAGGAGGATTTTTGCAGGAAGTTTTGTGAGCTACTGAAACGAGGGGGTGAGAATAATGGAAATCACACTGCAGCCGTAATTACAGAGTTGTCTTCCCTGAGCCCTGTAATAATCTCCTGTGTGTATCAAGGGCCGTGCAGAGTTCTTTGCAATACGACAAGAGACTTGAGGTGGGGAGGGTGGGTGGGAGGGCTTGGGGGTTTGCTGTGGGTTTCAGGGGTCTGAGAGCTAGACTGTAGCTATCCATAGGCTGCCCTCAAAATTACTGACTTTTCCTTTTGTTTGAAAGGTGTGGGTCCCCATCATTTGCAACCTTGTCTCTGATGACCATAATTTCACTCCTTTAGTGCACACATCACATGAGGCAGAGGGAAAGGAGGTGAGGAAAGTGCCAATTTGGATGTCTTTCATGTTTTCTGATGTGTGTGTGTGTGTGTGTGTGTGTGTGTGTGTGTGGCAGGTATTGGCAGCTTTTCCATGGCTAGTGTTATAGGCAAGTACTGTTAAGCAATGTGGCATATAAATGCTACCAGTCACCAGGAAGTACCTAGGAACTTAGAAATAACACACAGACTGTTAAAATTTCAACTCCTGGTTAAAAAAAGTCTTAAGGCGAATACTATCCTGATCTGCTGTAGAGTGTCTGCGGAAACAAGAAAATCTCTGTCCTGAGTTGGGGTAATGAGGCCAGTGTTGCCTCAGATGAAGAAAAATCTCTTTGCTTAAATATTTTGGCTCTTTCCTTGCCTCTTGCATTCCTACCACTAAGTGATCATATTTTATAGCTGCTGTTCGGCAGTGAATTTACTGCCTGACATTAGTGGGAGAGACTAATGTTCATTGTGAGCCAAAACATCATAAACTTCCACGTGAGGTGTGATGGCTCCTTTCCTTTTGTGATTGCATTGTTCCTGAGTATTTAACTAGGCTAAACTGTTGACATCTAAGGGGCAGAGCACTCTGTGGAGACTGGTTATGCAGAACTCGGACTGGTCCGACTCTTGGCCCATAGGAGGATATGTACCCTTGTGTGTGACATGCCAAGCCTCAGCAGCCTCCCTTGACAGGGACTCAGCGTGTGTCAGCAGGGAGAGTACACAGGAGTAGGTATCTTAAAAATCATTCCCGTTGGGAATTATTATGCACATCATCAAAATTGATATTGCCTATTTAGAAATTGATTTGCTTGTGTTCCACGGTTCCAGAAGGGCAACCAAACAGAAGTGGGGTGGGGTGGAGGGAGACCCACCTGGGTCTGTATCATTCTGACCATAAGTTCTAGGGAATAGATGCTCTGTGTGTGTGCAATGCTCAAGTCACAGAGCAATACTGGATCAGAGATGTGTAGCCACTGCTTTGCGACTTCCTAAATGTATCTGAGAATTCTAAACAATCCCCTGGAAGTTTGAATCAACTTTAAAAAAGAAATTCATTCCATTGATAGGACTCCAAACGGGTGAAGGTATCACAAAATCGAATGGAGATGTAATGTTGGAACTCCAACTTGCCTGGGGATCCTGAGATCAGAGCAGAGGTGCATGATCTGGGGCAGGATTTGGTCAGTGAGCTCTGTTACGAGTTTCTTCCAACAGAGGTGTGTAGGAAGCCTGTGTAGATCTGAAGGTGTGGGGTAAGTGAAGAGGAGCTGAGGTTGAAGATGCTACAGACAGAAGAGCACCACAGATGTTTTGGGGGTGCCGTGCCCCTTCTACTCATCTTTCATCTCAGGGGGGACAAGACATGGCTTTTCTGTCATTAGTCCTTCAAGCCTGGGGACCGCAAGACTGGCTGGCCTTCAGACCAACCTCACGTCATGCCAATTGCCCACTCTGGTCCATCTCCTACTTGTGCAGCCTTCCCTGCTGGGTTTTAAGCCATTTTGTCCATGCGGCATGTGGTAGATGTGGAGGGCGGCCTAAGCTGGTCAATGTCCTCAAGGGCGTGTCTTATATTCTTGAGCAATATTAAGTCTTCATTCAATCATCCTTTTTATATAAGTGTATCCCCACTGGCATTCACTTCCTGCCCCTTGCTATTTTTCACTACTTTCCCTTGGGCCCACCCATTGTCCCTGCATGTCCCTGGTGGGGGGAATCTCAGGTGGTTGCTCAGAGCAGACCTGACCAGGCATGGGGAGGTGTCCTCACCATGGAGCTTCGGCCTCAGCCCCTCTTAGAGCAGCTTGACACCATAAGCTGGGGCATCATCTCTTTCTCCTGGCAACCTCTTGAAACACACACTTTGAGATCCCCAGAAAATACTACCTCGGGAACGCTTGTCATTTTATATTCCAAATGATCATTAATAGTGCACATGATTTAAGGAGATAGTCTTCAATGAGCTTTGCCAATTCAAGATTTATTGATACACGTGTGCCACTTTTTTGAATCATATGTGTGTGTATATGTGTGTGTATGCATTTGTGTAGAGTGATCCTGATCATAAATTAAAATGCAAAGGCATTAAAATGGAAGAGAGTGCTGCAGAAACACCCCAAATCATAGAGCGCACTCAGTCAGCTGATGCTCAAATGCCAGACACGCTGGAAGAATTTATCCAGTGACACATGCAAGTGAAGTAAAATATTGTGCTTTACAAGAACATATCATTAAAATGAAAACTAGCAGCATATCAGGAGTCTGGCCATGTAACCAAGACAACAAAGATGGGAAAGGATGAAAGACATGGTGTACCAGAGGAAGAGGGAGGAGCAGAGGCGAGGGGAGGATGGGGCCCCCAGCTGTAAAGGGCCTCTTACTGCTGGGCTTGCATCTGATAGGACCCATATCAGAGGAAGACAGTATCTTTGAGTCCGCAGCGGTGAAGGCACTCGGTGAGGGCAAGACCAGGGGCAGGTCTTCATTGCCTGAAATCACTGCACTTCCTCAGCCACTTTGATGGGAAAGGTAGTGGCAGCTGAACAGACTCAGGACTCGTGGGCTGAGCTCTGATTGGGGTGTCTGCTGAGAGTCCCTCCTTGTTAGCAAGGGACTTCTGTGAATGTGGCCACATGACTGGCCGCCTGGGGGTGTCACGGAGCGTTTCTCAGCAGCTTTGCCTTCTTGTAGAGGCATTCACGGGGACCTTTTTAATTTTAAAAATTTTTTTTTCATAAAAAATTTATTTTTTATTGGTGTTCAATTTGCCAACATACAGAATAACACCCAGTGCTCATCCCGTCAAGTGCCCTCCTCAGTGCCCGTCACCCATTCATCCCCATCCTCACCCTCCTCCCCTTCCACCATCCCTAGTTCGTTTCTCAGGGGGACCTTTAAAATAGCTCTCTCAAGTGTGCTGTAGTCACTTGGTGCTTTCTATTTGGCCCCGGATGACACAGGGGCCTTGCTTATCCACTGGGACAGAACAAGTTACCCCAGAATGTAGGGGCTTAACCAAAACAACATTTGTTATCTCGTAGCTTCTGTGGTTGGGCATCCTGTCAGGGCCTAGCTGAGTGGTTCTAGTTTGGGGTTACTGACAGACTGCTAGTCCAGGAGGCAGGCGGGGCTGGGTAGGGGGAAGATGCACTTCTAAGATCATCCCTGTGGCTGTGGGCAAGCTTCAGGTCCCCACTGGCTGCACCATGTGGACCACCCCCCCATGACGGCCGTTCATACAACACAGCAGCTGAGAGAGAGAAGAGAGGGCGAGCAACCTGAAAGCGTCGATCTCTTTGAAACCCAATTTCAGAGGTAGCATCCTGTCACCTTTGCTGTATTTCGTTCCTTGGGACTGTCATATGATCCAGCCTCCCTTCAGGATGAGGGGCTTCCAGCTTCCACCTAGGCCTGGATACCAAGAGGCAGGGGCCACGGCCCTTTTAGTGGCTGCTCACCACACTACGGCCGTTTCTGCATCCTCGAGGGCACCCAAGCCAGTACTCTTAGACTTCCAGTTATCTGTTTGTGGTGCAAGGAGGGGCACAGCCCGGAGACTCTATGGCTCCCGGCTTTGTCCCCATTGGGAAGCACCTCCTTCCTTAGGAAGGGCTCCCTTTCCTAGTGATGGAGCTGGCAGGAAAGAAGATGGGAAGGGAACCCTAGTGCTTTGAACGTCTGGTGAGTACCAGTTCCTGTTCTGGGCATTTTACGTGCATAATCCTCAGCATTTCCTTTGGGGTAGATGCTACAACCTCCATTTAACACGTGAGCCAAGAGACTGCCTAACTCTCCAGGGTCACATGGTTCGACCTAAGGTCTGCCCTTGACTCCTTTATGTGGTAACATCTGGGACTCTACTGAGGTTGTGCTCTCAGGCTGTGGGTTAACCTCACCTCCCCAACTGGGAGAGGAGGTGGTCACCTGGCCTCCTGCACCTGGCCAGTGTGCCTGTTGGTCAGAAACTTCCTTTCGTTCCCTCTGCCCCAGTGCAGGCTCAGGGCCCTGTGCTGGAACCCCGGGTGGTTATAACCGATTTCCCGTGTCTAGGTGCTCCCTTCTTTAATTGTCCTATGAGTGTGCCAGGTTCATCTATCCAAAACAACTCCAAGCCTATCTATCTGTGTCCTGGGAAAAAAAAAAAAAAAAGAAAGAAAAGAAAAGAAAAGAAAAGAAAAGAAAAGAAGAGAAAAGAAAAGAAGAGAAAAAAAGAACAGTTGCCTCACCCAGGCTCCTGTGGCCCCCGGCTATGACCCTGCTGTAAATAGCCCGGCCCCACTGCCTTCCAGCTCAGCTCTTCAGCCCTGGCCCGGCACCGGTTGAGTCCTTAAGGGCCCTGGCTACCTTTAAATGCCAACGAAGAGCCTCCCACCTGAGAAACAATGGGATGCCCACCTACATGGCAGCTCTCCACGGTTTCCCTCTGGAGGAGCCATCCTGCTGCAGCCCCAGCCTGCACAGAGTGGGCGGTGGCCTCGGGGAGGGCCGGAGCTTTTCTGGGACGCAGACAAGCTGTGCTTTTCCACTTGCCACTGACCTGCTGCCTAGGACGCACTCGGGCGCTCCTTTGTCTTTAGCTTCTCACCCGCGTGCTCTCTCCCCACAGCCTGGGGACTGTGTGTAGAGATTCTTGATGGGTTTTCTCATTGTTGGGTCATCCAGGGCCCCTGTCTTTGCTCATTGGATGATGGCTGCTTCTCCTTAGATTCCAGAATTGCTTTGCAAGCCTTGTGGGGCCGAGGACCTAATGACACCCTCTCCTTACCACGCTTGGTCATTTTGAGCACCTCCCCCGTCCAGCCCGGCTTGCCTTCATTTTCTCCCTAAATGTCCATCCCCCCAGCCCGAGCTTCTTGGCCGTGTCCTCAGTCCTGGGCTTGCCTTTGTCCACTGCCACCTCTCAGCTCTTGCCTGTTGCTCGGTGTCGTTATGTAGTATTGTGCTTCTGCCAAACATGTATCTCCTCATGAACATTATCTTGATCAACTCACCCAGGACCACTGTGAGGCTAGTGAGACCTGGGGCAGCCCTGATTCCACAATTCCTTCCTAGGTTTGGTGGCCTGAGGGACAGTGACTTGAGGGGCACCCTTTCCTCCAAAGCCGCCCCTGGATGCCCGTTGCCAGGTGGCATTATCTCCATTGTTCACTGCAGAAGCCAAGGCTCATAAAGATGAGGAGTGGGAGCCCATCTTCACATCCCATGTTGCTGGCACAGTGGGGTGGGGACCTGCTTTGTCCACATGAGTCCCATCAGGAAAAGAGGGCCAAGGAGTGGATGTGAGAGCAGTGGGTGTTGGCTCAGGGGTCTTCCCGACCCCATAGACCCTCCCTTCTTCTCAGGCTACTGAAACACACAGCATCCCCAGTGCCTCTCCCCAGGTCCCAACTTTTCTGGCTTCCTGGAGAATCATTCAGAAGCCCCCTCCCTTCCCCTTCTTTAGTTCAGGCTCTCTGCTGTCTCCCCAACATTTCCTCCAGTGATCATTCTGTTCATTTTCTTCAGCCTCCCCCAAAAGATCATAGCATTTATCCATGAGTTTCTACCAGAAACAGGACTCCTCTGTGGGGACTTCTTATGATGGGTATACAAGTTTTTTAAAAAGTTGTATGTAATTATATCTTAAATGGCTCAGATTAGCGTACATGGACTAGCTTATTTAATCTTTATGATCACAGTTGTTTTGGGCCTTCCCTCAGACATGCCAGATGTGAGAGAGGAAAATACATTTTCTATTTTTTAAAGATTTATTCATCCATTTTATTATTTTTTACAGATTTATTTCTTATTTTAGAGAGAGAAAGAGAGAGAGCGAGAGAGCGAACATAAGTGTATGTGAGTGGGGGGAGGGACAGAGGGAGAGAATCTCAAGCAGACCCCCTGTTGAGTGTGGAGCCTGAACCCAAGGGGCTCGATCCCATGACCCTGAGATCATGACTAGAACTGAAACCAAGAGTCAGATTTGAAACCGACTGTGCCACCCAGGAGCCCCAGGAAAGCACATTTTAAACTTCACTTTCAGAGTAAATCTCTTTTAGATCCCGTGAGGTTTTTCGGATAGAATCAGCTTAGGCCCTGGGTGGACCTGAACTTGCACATTGTTGACTTTAAGTGCCACCAATGGCCACTGGGGACGCTTGACCCCACCGTGATCTGGGCAGCACCAAGGCCACAGGGATGCTGGAAGTGCCCACGCTACTTCTTGCCTCCACTAGCCTGTGAGCTCTTTCTCCAATGGAAAGGTCATGGGCTTTGGTGGAAGAGATTCGAGTTCATCAAAGGCAGCCAATGAATCCTTTTTCAAATGGGAGAATGGGTTCCCCAAATGGATATGTTATGTATCCATTTTATCAATTTGAGTTTTTATTCAGTCCTGTTTTTTTTTTTAAGATTTTATTTATCCATTCATGAAAGAGAGGGGGGGGATGCAGAGACACAGGCAGAGGGAGAAGCAGGCTCCACTCAGGGAGTCCGACATGGGACTCCATCCCGGGTCTCCAGGATCACGACCTGGGCCGAAGGCAGTGCTAAACCGCTGAGCCACTCAGGGTGCCCCAAGTCCTGTTTTGATTTACCCAGAAATCATAGTCCATCAGAGGTTCCAAACTCTATAGCCGAGAACTTCTGAAAGCAGTTTATTTTCTTCACATAAAAAATGGGCAATTAATATAGCTGGATCTGTGACCCAGTGTGTCTAAATCTTCCCAGTTGGACCACAATAAAGGCCATTTCCAGCTCGCAGTCACGCGCACCCTGGTTGGGCGGTGGCTGTGCTCCATGTGGTATATTTGGGGCAGAGACTGAAGAGCAGCCCCTCAGTCTGGGACATGCCAGTCTTCTGCTGCAAGGAAGAGAGAGGCAGCAGAGCCACCTGACGACTGTTAGAGCCGCCCCTTGGAGGGAGCACCCATTACTGCTGTTCACATTTTATCGGTCAAACCAAAGTGAATGGTGTGGGAAGTAGGAATCTGCCACGGGAAATGGCCCCATGTGGATGTGGATGGCGGGGAGGGAGAGAGGGGCAGAGAACATTTTGTCAAAACACAGTTTACCGGAAAGACTATTAGTGCGATCGTCAACGTTGAGTCAAGAAATATCAACTTGGTCATCTGTAATGTGCTAGATGCATCTTGACTTAAAGAGCTATGGTCTTTTCTGCCTTAATATTGGAGAAAATGTGTGAGGAATATAGGATATGACTGACTTCATATCATCAACCTCCAGACATCGTGTTAGAGATTTTTTTTTGAAAAAAAAAAAAAAAAAAAGACCTAAACCCTCTATCAGCTGGTTTTCTTGTGATTTGCTTTTTCTCCCGAAACCAAAACTAGAGTTGTTCAAGTCCTTCCATTAGTTAGGCTCTGAATGTTTGTATTTCCTTGCATTCAGTTGTCCGTAAGAGTGAGGGTACTTTTTTACATACGGAGATCGGATTGTGCCCAGCAGAGGTCTCTGGAGGTAATTAAATTATCCAAATTTATTCAATCATTTCTCTTACCTGCAGTTAAATAGAGCCTCCCAAATTCATTTTCCCTGAGTAACTTAACTCCCTAAACTTCCCGCATTTCCCCCTCTGAACTCTGCTTTTCTAACTGTGAATTCCAAAATTCATTCTGGACACAGGCAGGACCTCTGGCCCCTGAGTTCCATTCCTCTGGGCGATGAACCCACCCTGGTTCCCGCTGACTACCTACTCAAGGCCAGCTCACAGGCCTCCTTCTCAGGGCTCCCTACCATCCACTGCTCTCTAGAAAAGGCAGGAGAAGTGCAGAGCTGGAATTCCGAGCCGAGGAAGCCGTCCTGCAGATTGGTTTGGAAAACATTGATTTTTTTAGCTCTCAAACTTATTTTGTAGACTGCCAATTTTTTGGCAGACACGTCTTAAACTTATATCACACTGATGATGCATGAGAGCCATCGAGCATCCATAACTGGGGAAAATGCTAAGTATTTTCATGGCTGAGCTGGTGGCAGTGATTGTGAGGGCCTTGGCAATCACGGAAAGCTCGTGAGGAGTTTGCCCTTTTGCAAATGCGCTAGGAGGGGCCCGCTTGTCCTTTCTAGGCTCTCCACCTTCTATTTCCAGGTAGATAAGACATATACCCACATGCACATGACTGTGTGCCCCCTCCACCCACACACATTCACGTCACCAGCATGCACATGTGCTGAATCCCCACATGTACCTGTATGTGGGCACTGAGGTACCAGACCCTCCTCTGCGCTCAAGCCTGGGGCTCGTCCCCTGTGCCCTCCTTGGCTGCGCTCCCCCTCCCTCGTGTTCTCTCTGGGAAATTAGCAGCACACCATCTAATCAGTTTACCTCTGACTCGCCCACTTTGGCTTCGAGATGATGACAGAGTGGAGCTATTTAGCTGTCAAACGCGCTGACTGTTGCCCAGATGGACAGCATTTCAGACATCAGAGTGGGCTCTTTTTCCTCCGTGTGTGTGTGTGTGTGTGTGTGTGTGTGTGTTGGGGGTGGGTAATGAGTCTCCCAGATGCTTTTTTAAGTGCTTCTTGCATCTGCCTTTCATTTTAATGCCTCCTGCTTGCTGACCTCGCTTCCCGGCAGCCAGTGTAAGTGTGATTCCCATAATTAGCTTAGTGATAATTTAATCTCTGTGTTTTAAATTTGATTGTTTTTGAGGGCCCTGGGTCTGGGGACGGGAGAAAAGGGGACCTTTGCTTTTGTCCAGACTCTCTCTGTCCAGGGACACGCGCGGGGAGGGGACTTGCTGGATTGGGGTGGGGGTGGGGACAGTGAGAGGAAGGCCATTGTGGGTAGATTCTGGTTCCCTTCCTTTGTCCCTGTGTCCCATCAGAGTATGAAGGCAGGTGAGTATGTGTACACACAGCACTTGAAGGTGCCTCAGTGAGGAGCAGCTCCAAGATGGGAAAACATCCACTTCCCTAGTAGTCATGGCAGCCATTCTCTTAAGCCAGAGAAGGACAAGAAGGAGCAAAAGGAGCCACTGGGTGCCACCTTGTTGCATCCCACACTCATCCCTGCAGTCTTCATGTCCGGGTCCATGTCTATATGTTCAGGTGTGCACCTGGGGTTGCCTGTGCCTCTCAATGGTCAGGAACCAGGCCTGCATATTACATGAAGAGCTGGAATTGACCGCAGGGAGATCTCAGCTGTGTTTCTTTTTTTTTTTAATATATTTTTTTCAATTTTTATTTATTTATGATAGTCACAGAGAGAGAGAGAGAGAGAGGCAGAGACACAGGCCGAGGGAGAAGCAGGCTCCATGCACTGGGAGCCCGATGTGGGATTCGATCCCGGGTCCCCAGGATCGCGCCCTGGGCCAAAGGCAGGCGCCAAACCGCTGCGCCACCCAGGGATCCCTCAGCTGTGTTTCTGGTTGCACTTCCAATTTCAGACAAATTATTTATTTGAACAATGAGAATATTGATATATGCACCCTCCGCCTCTCTCATGAAGGAGCTGGGGATAACAGGACTTCCCATCTGCAGAGTAGTCTTTGAGTCACCAGGAGGGAAAAAAATAAAAATGAAGAAGATGGTGAGGAACGGATGACTTTCTATGCTTAGTAAACTTCCAAGAAGAAAAAAAAAAAAAAAACTTCCAAGAAGAGTCTCCGAAACCCATGGATAGAAATGCCCAGGTGAACCCAGGCCAGGACTGTGGAAGGTCTCCAGAGATCGGGGCCTGTAGGGGAAACCTCAGATGCTCCAAATAGATGCACTAACCAGTCCTTGTGAGATTTAACTGTGCTCAAGATCTCTTTGGCAGAACTTCAGAAGCCCAGTGAGGAAGGGGAACGATGTCATTCAGCTGAGCTACTCTTGGCCCCTCACTGAGCGGCTAGGACATGTGAGGCCCTCGAATGGGTGAATAACCAGGGTGAGAAGGGGGCACGGGCAGGCCGTCCTCGGCTCTGAGCTTGGGTTCCCTCCTACCATCTCCTGCAGCCTGGAAACAAGGTCTTTGATTTATGAGCTGACTTTTAATTAAAAGAACAGCAGAAAAGAAATCTCATTTTGCCACCATAGGATAAATGATTCACGATCCGAACTAATTTTGCTTCTTCTCCAAATGTCCCCGTGCCGCAGGAGCGTGTGCATGTGTGTCTGTGATGGGACGTTGGCTCGGGGCTCTGGTCTGACTCCTCTGACGCGTCTGTGCTCCCAGGCCTGACCTTGCCTCTACCTTCGGGGTCCTCCTGTGCTGTCCTAACACCTGCTTCCAGGTGTGCATTCTTGCCCAGGGTCACAATTTCTCTTTGCAGCTTTCCTCAGGATCTTTACTTGAAGAGATGCTGTCAATTTTAAGTTGCTTGTAGAACTTTTCTTTCTTCTTTCAACCACGACGATGTTCATACGGTCTCTGGCAGAAGAGACTTTATTTTGTGGTCACCCCGAATTCTCAGGATGCTTTTATTTCCCTGAGAGCCCCTCATGACTTCCCTTTGGCATTTCCCAGGGTGGAATCTACCAGACCTGCAGCCCATGTTCTCTGGGAGTTGATCTGCTGTAATATGACCGAATCTGATGTGGGTGTGACCTGCCACGTGCGTGGACATAAACTTGGCCTCTTTATGTGACATTTCTTTACCATCACTATCCGTCCCCCACCTTTAGCAGTATGATATGGACTGCCTTTTCCTGTGGGTCCTTCCTCTGGAAATACCAATGTTTATTTGCTACTTAGAAGTATATTTCTGTCTATCTGAGAGGCTACTGGGTCTATTCTCAGTATTTCCATCCTTCCCTCCATCAGCAAGATTTGTGGGGCCTGTCCATTGGCTACAGAAGCATGAGCCAAGTGTCCTCAACACAACCAAAGGACCCTCCTGCCACTACCCTGCTGTGACTTTGGGGCAATATTGGGGAAGCCACCATAGTCTCTTTGCTCCAAGGAAGGAGAGAGAATCTGTCCCTGAAATACACTGAAAAACCTCAGGGGAAGTGGCCAGCAGAAATCACCAGCTAAGATAAGCCAGGAAAAAAAATTTGCAGAGCCACGGAGAGGCCTCTTGAGCCAGTGGCAGGAATTCGGGTTTGTACTTGGTGATGAATTTTCATTCTTCTCTGCTGGCTGACTCACTTTGAGGGATGAGGGACAATCACCCCCCTTTGCAGGGTCTCAGTCTTATTTGCAGTAAACAACAGAGGGAGTGAGCTCCAGCCCTCCCCCACCTTCTGTCTGCTGCTGCATTTATAAATACTCAGTCACATAATGTCCTGGTGTCAGCACGGGGGAGGCTCACAGGGACATAAGCCACCACTTCACAGTTAGAATGTTTTTTACTGCCTGCCACTCACCTCAAACTAAGAATTGGTATCTGTGGGCTCGCCTTCAAGCACCAGCTCACGCAGCCCGCTGCCTGTCACCAAGCCCAGCCATCTCCTGCACCTGCTCCTCTTTCATGAGTTGAGGGAAAGACCCCTGTGCCCTCCACCTACGTTGGGGGACCAGCAGTGACGTCTACTTTCCAACCTGTCGAAGTGATGCTTCCCAGAGCGCTGTGGGGCCCTGGGGCTGTTCTGCGAGATGAGATCACTGGTGCTAAACTTGTCTTTGCTGACAGCCCGGAACTGGATTCCAGGGTTCCTGGCAGGCTTGGGAGGTAGTCGGCTGGGGGTGAGTTCCCACAGATGCCCCAGCTCCTGCCACCACTGCTGTCTCCTGAGACGGGCTTCCTTCTCCTCTGACGCTTCTCTCCTCCCAGTCGGGTTTGCCAGGCTCCCTGTTCTAAAGAATTGCCTCCCTGTCCACCACCCCCACTGGTTCCTGGTGGCTTAAAAGGCTGTAGAAAGCCAGGTTGGAGATCTTTAGAAAAAAAAAAAAGAGGGGGTGGCGGAGCACCTGGGTGGCTCAGTTGGTTAAGTGTCTGACTCTTGATTTCAGCTCAGGTCGTGATCTCAGGGTTTTGAGATTGAGCCCCACGGTGTGGGGGGCTCCTGCTTGGTGAGGAGTCGGCTTGAGGTTCCCTCTCACTCCATCTCCCCCTGCCCCTCCCCTACTCTCTCTCTCTCTCTCTCTCTCAAATAAACGAATCTTTTTTTTTTTTTTTTTTAAGCCAGGTTGGAGGATACGCCAGGCATCAGTCGCTTCCCTGTTCTTGCGTGTGGACAGCTGTCTTGCATCGCAAGCACTGGTGTTTGGTGTTGTGCAGTCCATGCCCGGGGGTGGGGTGGGGTTGCTGCAGTTGGGCCCCAGAGCCTGAAAGAGCTCCTCTCCTCTTCAGGCTCCGGCATGTCTGTGACCTGCCGTCCTGACAGATGAGTATGGAACTCCAAGGGTCCCAGGAATTTAGAACAAGACTTGGGAATCCCATCACTGGGAACCTGGGCCATGTGACTCTGAAGGAGAGGGCTTTCTGGCAAGGGAGACGGAGCCCGGCCAGGGTGCTCCACAGAAGTCGCAGGTGAGATAGACGAGCTTCCCTGCTGGGAGGACTTGGCCAGGAGCACCTTGAGAGAAGCCCAGGGTGGGGGGGGGGGTTGTGCAGAGGGAGCACCAGGCATCTCACCAGGGACCAGCAGCGAGCGTTTTAGTCTCCTGTCACTTACTGACTTCAAACAGCACAGTTAGTAGGTTAGAAGTGACATGGGTCTCACTGGGCCAAAATCACAGTGTCTGACAGCTGCATTCCCTCCTGGAGCTTCTCAGGGAGAATCCATCCCCTTGCCTTTCTGGCTTCCGGAAGCTGCCCACATTCCTTGGTTCAGGGCCCTCCTCCTCTGTTTTCAAAGCTCGCAGCATTGCGGCTCTCGAGCCTTCTGTAGTCTTAGCTCCCTCTGACCCCAGCTGGGAAGGGCTTTGGGCTTTTAGGACTCGTGATGTGATTAGATCGGACTCACCTGCATAATCATCAGTGGAAGCTGATGACACTGCAAAGGTCAAAGTCACCACATCATCAGTCAGGGCTGGAGAGGGGAGGACAGGATGGAAGAATGAGAGAAAAGTGAGCAGCTACTGCGTGCCAGGCCCTTTGCTACCCAGACCTTACATGTGAAAGTCTTCGGCCCTTGCAGCAGCCCTACGTGCTAAGTGTTTACTCCAGTTTTTTCCCCAAGACACTTAGATTCAGACCCCAGAACCCACGCTCTGTGTTCGCTCTCCCTGTACGGACATAACAGATTTTGTGTATGTGTGCCCATGTACATTCTGGAGCTTGATTTGGTTTCCTCACCCCAAATCCAGCTTTGTGTAGGTAGGGGTGAGGCCGGGGCATGTGAGGAGTTTGAGCCCCAGAGAGGAAGCTCTTGGTCTTAGCATCCTGGGCAGCTCTCCTTGCTGGAAGTTTCTGAGCATTCCAGGGCCTGTGTTCTGAGCCCCAGAGAGAGTGGGCCTTTTCTCTCGCCGCCTGTTGAAATCCCTGGACTCTCACCACGAGCTTCTCTACTTACAGGACTGAGCTCAATTGGGCTTGTGAAAAGGAACAGCTGATGTGTTACATAATTCCCTTTCAAATGTGTGTGTAACAGTATGTGCATAAATATAGTGTGTGTATGTGTGTGTGTAGGGGGGGAGTTGTTCCTGGAAAAGCTGAGGAGGACCTGTTTGCCATTTTCGATGACTTGTTCTAAAGCATTCCTCTGCCTGTCTTCTCATTCCGTTCTCCTTCTCCTGCTCCTGCAGGAAGACGGAGAGAAGTCGCAGTGCGCAGCAGCCTACGGGAAGGGATGTTAGGGACATTGGGCTTCCGACTGCCTCTTCTACTGTGTCACCATAAGGCACAGACCTCCCCATGTGACCTCAGCTCTTTGGGTTATTGACATGAGAAATTCTGCCTTTGGGCTTCAATGAGATCGAGTGTGCAAACAGATACCACGATCAGGAAAAGCTACTTGTGCAGAATATGGATGTGTGTGTATAAATCTGAATTTACAAAGAATAAATGGGGATGGCTTTTAAATAGAGCCTTTAAAAGATGAATTATGTTTTCTTTTCTTTAAGTTTTTATTTAAATTCTTTATTTAAATTTTTTATTTAAATTCTTTTCTTTTTTTAAGTTCAATTTGCCAACATACAGCATAACACCCAGGGCTCATTCCGTCAAGTGGCCCCCCTCAGTACTGTCACCCAGTCACCCCAACCCCCCGCCCACCTCCCTTTTCACCACCCCTTGTTCGGTGTCTCTCATGTTCTGTTGCCCTCACTGATATTTCCCACTCATTTTCTCTCCTTTCCCCTTTATTCCCTTTCACTATTATTTATATTCCCCAAATGAATGAGACCATACAATGTTTGTCCTTCTCCGATTGACTTACTTCACTCAGCATAATACCCTCCAGTTCCATCCACGTTGAAGCAAATGGTGGGTATTTGTCATTTCTAATAGCTGAGGAATATTCCATTGTATACATAGACCACATCTTCTTTATCCATTCATCTTTCGATGGACACCGAGGCTTCTTCACGATTTGCTATTATGGACATTGCTGCTATAAACATTGGGGTGCAGGTGTCCCGGCGTTTCATTGCATCTGTATCTTTAGGGTAAATCCCCAGCAGTGCAATTGCTGGGTCATAGGGCAGGTCTATTTTTAACTCTTTGAGGAACCTCCACACAGTTTTCCAGAGTGGCTGCACCAGTTCACATTCCCACCAACAGTGCAAGAGGGTTCCCTCTTCTCCGCATCCTCTCCAACATTTGCGGTTTCCTGCCTTGTTAATTTGCCCCATTCTCACTGGTGTGAGGTGGGATCTCATTGTGGTTTTGATTTGTATTTCCCTGATGGCCAGTGATGCAGAGCATTTTCTCATGTGCATGTTGGCCATGTCTATGTCTTCCTCTGTGAGATTCTGTTCATGTCTTTGCCCATTTCATGACTGGATTATTTGTTTCTTTGGTGTTGAGTTTAATAAGTTCTTTATAGATCTTGGAAACTAGCCCTTTATCTGATATGTCATTTGCAAATATCTTCTCCCATTCTGTAGGTTGTCTTTGAGTTTTGCTGACTGTATCCTTTGCTGTGCAAAAGCTTCTTATCTTGATGAAGTCCCAATAGTTCATTTTTGCTTTTGTTTCTTTTGCCTTCGTGGATGTATCTTGCAAGAAGTTACTGTGGCCGAGTTCAAAAAGGGTGTTGCCTGTGTTCTCCTCTAGGATTTTGATGGACTAAAGATGAATTATATTTCAAATTTTCAACAATCCCGTGTGTGTGTGTGTGTGTGTGTGTGTGTGTGTGTTAGTTAAAGCTTTGACGGTGTGAATGTAAAGATTTCCTATCTTTTTTATAATTACATTAAACTTATCTTTGGCCCAGTTGATTTGATAGCCGACTAGAGTTTTGTGTGACTATTTTCCAGAAACTTAAAAATTAAGAGGGGCTGTTCCAGCTCATCCACACAAGGATTGGTCAGGGAATACCCAGTTACATACCCAGGGAACCAGCCAACGAACCAGGTGGAGTCAGGGTGTGTAAGTGCGAGTGTGATACGCCTATGTGAGAGCCCTGTGTAATTACCTCTGATGGTACCTTCTGCATTAGGGGGACAGGTGTTTCATTAAGTCTGAGAGATCTGGGACACCCTCACTATGCCGTGGTGGGATCTTGGCGTTCCAAAGTGAGCACGCAAGGATCCAACTGCCGAGAAGCTGGTTTTCTCAGCATATTTTAACTGCTTGGACACCACTGTCCTGAACGACGAGCTTATTTAAAGGATCAGAAAGACTCAAACTGTACTGCCACACAGCCTCTGAGAATGCTGTCTTCCCATCCCGGGAAGAGACTGGAAGTCTGGATCCCTGGTCCACTGCTTTTTTGTTCTGTGATCTTGTGTCTGCCACTTTCCCTCTGTCTATTGCAGACCAGAAGACATGCTGGGGACGTCCTTGCTGAGAGCAGCCTGTGAGTGGTTTTCAGAGCCCAGGATTGGCGGGCCCTGTTGGCCCAAGCAGGCCAAGATCTTTCAAGTGCTCCCTGCAGGGGGGCGGCAAAGGCCACTAACCGCTGGCCTCAGGCAGAGAACCCCGAGTCTTGCCAGATGGGTCACCTTGGCCACAAGAGTGTGTGACTGATTCAGCTCTGGAAAAATAACGCAGACCCCATGTGCTCCCCATTGTAGGTCAGGGGGCTTCGCACCTCTTTTGGCCCTAAGACCAGCCACTCTGCAAAGCAGTGGGGAGGACTGCAGGGAGGGGGCACTCTGAGCTCCTTCTCTTGTTTGATTATTCAATGACCCAGGAGACAAGGGAGCAGGCAGGAAAATAGGCCCCGTGGGACCACAGTCCCTTCTCCACCAATCACTTCTCAGCCTGTCTTACAGCTTCTCTAGGTGTGAAACAAGTAGTGGGCAGTTTTACCTGACAGAGCTGTTTAGAGAATCGCGAACAGGTGATGACAGTGCATATTTCTCTAAGAGGCTACGAAACATTTCAGCCTGGTGACTTCCCCCAACAGGAGTCTCCTGCTGAAGTGCCCAGAAAGCCAAGAATCTGTGAACAGGCAACCACACCCATGGCCATACTTATTTGGTCTTCTGATAAATGGTTTGGCAATTTGACTTTAAACTACTAAAAGAGCACAGAGGAGAACTTGAAAAGTGTTTTAAAAATTTAAGAAGGAGGGAGGGGCCCCTGGGTGTCTTGGTGGTTGAGCATCTGCCTTTAGGCTCAGGGCTTGATCCTGGGGTCCTGGGATTGAGTCCCGCATCAGGCTCCCTCAGGGAGCCTACTTCTCCCTCTGCCTCTGTCTCTGCCTCTCTCTTGAATAAATAAGTAAAATCTTAATAAAATAAAATAATTAAAAGGAGTGAAATGGAGGGATCAGGGAAAGGAAATGATGGGAGAGACGGAAATAGAGCCACTGCCCCCATGAGAGGGGTTATGCCTAGAGAAGATTGCTGTTGGGGTGCCGGTCACATTCTAATGCCACCTTTACCTACACCCATGCTCCTCAGTTAGTGAGGCTGAACGCGATGGGGACTTACCCATGCCTGCTCTGGGCAACATTTATGTCATGCTTCCTGAGTGTGGGCACTGCCCTGGGTGATGGACCTCTATCAACTCAATCAGGTCTCCTAACTGCCCTACAAAGTAGACATGCTTGGGATTGCCAAGATCACTTGAGGAAACCAAGGCCCAGAGTAGTTCAATCCAAACCATGTGATTAAAGCCGTGGAGGCAGGATCCCCAGGGCAGGGCCTGGCTCTAAGCCCATGTGTGTTGGTCTCAGGCTGAACAGAGTGTGGTCACCCGCAATGGCCCGAGGGAAGCCTGCAGCCTCCCAGGAATGTCAGAACTCACCCTCTTCTTTGTCTCTTATCCCTTGAGCTGAAGCAGCCCTCCCCCACCTTGCATTCTCTCTGCCCTGAAATCTTTGGTAGCCAGGCAGTGATGGGTGGCTCCTCCCTGCCCATCTGGTTGATGGCTTCTTTCTCCCTGGAGGAGAAGAAAGGCCAGGCAGTATCTGCTTACTGATGTTGAGTGTCCTGGGTTGAGACCAGGCCCCTTGGCCCATGTGGACACCCAGAACTATGACCTGGTGTTGTTCATGGGCTTTCTATATTTGAAGGGGATGCTCCCTGGCTCTAGATTGGCATCTCTTCTTCCCTAGCCTTCTCCTCTTTTTCTAAAAATACACATTTCGAAAGTAGCAGATGGCTTCATGGGTGATCTTCCAGCCCCTTCGCCTCCAGCTCCACAGGGTGAGGTTTTCTTCTCTTGGCCTTTTTTTGCCTTCCTTCCTTCCCCTCAAACCTTCTGGCCAAGGCCCAGCCAAGTGTGTGATCACACTTTGCTCTTTGGGCTCATGCAGCCTGGGCTGAGATGCCTAATCCCTGTGGCCCTGGCACCAGAGCACAGGCCAGAGGAAGAAGGGCTTTTCTATGAATGGATCAACTTCTTGTCCTCAAGCACAACAGCCATGTGTCCAGAGAAATTCTGGGTGGTGTTACTGTTGAACTAGATTTTCCCCATAAAGAGTAACATTGCCATTATTTGGGTGGGGAAGAGGCCTTTAGATGGCTTAGCTCAGGCCAGGGACCAAGGCTTCAGGTGGCTTAGCTCAGGCCAGGGACCAAGGCTTCAGTCATTATTCTTCAGAGCTTCTAGGGAAAAGATTTTGAAGCTTTTTTTTTTTTTTTTTTTTTTTTTTTTGAAGCTTTTTAGACAGAGAAGTCATTCGTCAAATAAAATCTTAATGGAAGCCAAACATAAAACTGATGCAAATCAGGTCAGGTTGAAGTTGCTGGTTGGGGGAAATGAAGAGGGGGGAGGTGGTTTCAGAGCTTCTCTCTCTGTCTTCCTAGTGGCCTCCCTAAGACTCTAGGGCACCCCATGGAGCTCAGGGAGCCCCACCTACATGTGGCTGGTCTCAACTGAGTCATGAAATCTTCCTGGCGTCGGGGCTGCATGTCTTGCGTTGTTGGGGTGAGGCCGGGGGGAATGCAGGGTGGTGTGTATGTAAGGGAGTAGAAAGAGAAGGGAACTTCTGCTGCTTCTCCTTTGCCCTTTCAAAGTGGGTGGCACCTGGGTCCCCCAGGACTACGTGATGGTCCTTAAAGGGAAGCCAGGCCCCCAGAAATGTGTTGAGTACGATTGTGCGTCTTCTCTCTTAGCCAGTATCTCAGAGCTGTGAAGAAAACAGCTTCTAGTGGGCCACTTTTGCTTTTAGGGTGAGATGCTTCCATGGGAGAAATATCCTTGAACGTAGCTGCCAGCACAGGTGCCAGGGTTGGGAACAGCCTGTCTCCTGGGCTCCTGCAGCAGGACACCTGTGTTACTGGTGTGTTCCTTTAACTTGCTGAGAAGGGTGGGCGCCAGCTCGGGGCGATTTTCATTTTGGTGATCAATAATGGCTGTGTTAGCCAAGGTCACCTGTGCCACCACTGCCACCAGCTACTTAGAGACCTCCCCTAACATCTGAATCGCACGTGACAGTTTGCAAAGCCTATACCGAGTCATATGTTGCCACGCTTACGTGGCACACCCACCTGCAAAGTAGGTGCACCGATTCTGGTTTTACAGATGAGGAATGTGTCTTGAGAGGTTACCTGCCGCCAGCAAGGTCGCCAGAGCAGTTAGTGGCACGGCGGGCAGGTTCCCAGCCAACCATCAAATCTCGGATTCTGAGTCCAATGCCGTTTACACTTTTCCACAGGTGCTTCCAGCTGTCAGGTCTGGCAGCTCAGGTTGGGAGAAGAGCAAGACGAAGGAAGGCCCTCGATTCTAGCGGGTTCTCCGCATCCCCTACTAAATGTCCCACAATGCTCCGGCTCGCCTCACCCTCCCTCCTTGGCGAGAGAGAGAGTGGGGCTCTTCCAGAGCACATTCCCATTGTTATTTTTTGCATCTCAGCACCACGTGTCTCACTATTTTTATCCTGTACTAGAAACTATTAAGAGGGGGAGAGATGTTAATTGGTATTATTACAGCAAACCGGGTCCTGGTAACATTGCAATTCAGAGGTAAGCGCTCCACTTGCCTCCCCTGCCTCTCAGGCCGAGGTAGGGATTTTATCCGTTTGGCTGGCAGCCAGCACAGATTTCTTGGGCTGGTGCAGGCCGGGGGAGAAAGAAGTGTTCAGGCCTCTGCCATGCGCCCCCGGGCCTCCGGGCCTCCACCCCACGGTAGTTGGCGAGGGAAGGATGTAGGGCGGCGGGCGGTGATGCGATTGTCCTGCCTGATGCAGCGAAGCTAGGCTGGAAGGGAGCGTGTCTGCTCAGGAAGCTCTCCTGGGGTGCCGCCTGCAGGGTCTTTGTGGGAGAATCTGGGGCATTAGTATTCACGGCCCAGCTGGAGCGAGAGATAGCAGCCTCCTCCTGTCCTCCGAAGCCAGAGCGAAGAACCAAGAGATTAGGAAATAATAGCAACGAAGTCGGGCAAGTGTGGCTTCACTTCCAGAAGGAAGAAAGGAAGGGGATTCGAAGAACAGGCTGCCTGTCCGCTGGCTCTCTGGGTTCAGATCCTGGCAGGTTTCCTTGGCACCACGTGACTGCAAGCGGGTCTCTCACCCTCTCTGGCCTCAGCTTCCTCATCTGTAAAATGGAGCTGGTGTATCTGCCTCGGGGCCGTCATGGAGTTTAACGCACATTGCGCGCAGCGTGCAGAGAGGGTTCGAAAAAGTGGAACTTTTATGGGGAGATTTTTCTCACGTGCTCAGAGATTCTTGAGGGCTGAGTGTGCCCGAAGCAGCGGGAGGCAGAAAAATCTAGATTGCGGCCTGGTGCTGTCTGCTGACCGCTTGGACCCAACCCGTGGCCCCTAATGTCTTCTAGAGCCTCTCTCAGTGCCCACTTCTCTACCCCTGCTCAGCTTGCTGTCATGACATCCTAAAACTCTTATTTTTGATAATGCTAGTTACCTTTTAAGAGTTACTATAGCAATATGTATCATTTGTGGAAAATACAGAAAAAGAATAAATGAGAAAATGAAAATCATCTGAAATCCTACCACTTTCAGAAAATTATTATTTTGAGACATGTGCGTGCAAACACACACACACACACACACACACGCACACACACACGCTAATGTGGGGGAGGAGCAGGGGGAGAGGGAGAGAGAATCTCAGGCAGGCTCCACGCTCAGTGCAGAGACGTACGCAGAGCTCAATGCCACGACCCTGAGACCATGACCTGAGCCCAAATCCAGAGTTGGATGCACAACCAACTGGTTCACCCAGGTGCCCCACCTTCAGAAAATTATTATTGAGACTTGGATGTATTCTTCTGTGTCTTTATTTTCTATAAACTTGTACTTTAAATATATATAAAGTTGAGATTATAGACTCCATATATATTATATTTATAACATGCCTTTCTCTTACTTTTCATTGTGAACATATTCCCATGTGATTAAGTATCTTTCAAACATGATTTCTAAAGACAGCCTAGTGTTTCATCATACAATCCTTGCTCTTCTGTTCTTTATCTTTAAGCTTTCTGGTTTTCTTTTTAATGCTTTTACTTCCTGTTTCCTTCTTATCTGTTAATTTTTGCTTTATGGATTGGATTTTCTCTGCTTTCCCTCCCCCTGGTGATTTGGAAAGTATTCATCCTATTTAAACTCAATAGTGATTACACTTAAGTTTTTGAAAGCATATTTAAACCCATAAGCATCAAAGTTAAGAATTAAACAATACGGTTTTATGTCCTTCCCTTCTCCAATTTCCCCATTTTGGCTACTATGCACTAGGTTTTTTAAGACCCATGCTAATATTTTTATACATTATGATCATTTCAATATTCCTTCATCCCTTTCAAACATAGATTCACATTTCTGCTATTCCACCATTAAAATTGCACTAAGTATTCAGGCAGCTCGAACAGCTTATCATGGCTCATGTATTTCTTACCCAGCACATCCCCCACCTGCGGGTTCTGGATTTTGCTTTATCTCTTGGTGGATCAGCATTTGATTTTAAGACTTTTTTTTTTTTTTGCTATAAAGGGAAGACTGGTAATGAAACTTATTTAACCCTTGAATATCTGAGAGTGTCATTCTATCGACTTCATATGTGAATGATAACTTGGTTATTTCCTATTTCTCAAAGTTGTTGAAATTTTTCCATTGTCTCTGAGCAATGAATGTCGGAAAGTAGCCCCAGATGAGCTGATTTTGATTCTTTGATAGGTTTTCTTTTCCTTTTTCCTGTTTGAAGGTTTATAGAATTTTCTATCTAGATACCAAACAAAGTATATGTTGATTTAATTTCTTTTGCATTGCATTTAAATATGCTCTTTTAATCTGCAGCTTCTGAGTTTTCATCTCGGGTTTGATGATCATGAGGGTGATCGTGATTGTGATGGTTCTGCTCTAGGCTGTTCTCTTCTAGAAGGATTCCTTCTACCCGTGTATTGGGTCCCCTGGTTTTGTTGTCTAGGACTCTCTCTTCTCCTCACTGACATACAAGTCCTGGGAAAGCTTTTCCAGTGTAGCTTTACATCTTGAAGTTAATTTCTTGCAGTTCTCTTTTTGCTGCTAAGTGCTTTCCATGAGGTTTTCACTGTGGCCTTTCAAGTAAACTCTCCTGACTCCACATCCTTCCTTTTAGATCAGTGGTGGAGGACCTAGTAGGGTCGAAGTCTGGGTCTGGTCCTGGCTGTTGTTTACATACAGTCTACTGCTCTGGGGAGCCCAACGGAGTCGTTGCAGAAGAGACCATGTGGCCAGCAAAGCAATTAATATTTACTCTGTGGTCTTTGAAAGGAAAAGCCCATTGACTCTTGCTATAGATACTATTTAGTTTGATTTCTTTCAGACAGGAGTTCTCTTGAATCATACTGAAAAGCAGATAAGAAAAATTTCTAAACATTCCCTCTTTCTTTTTCATTATATTCAATCTATCTCATAGGAAGGTATTTTTTAGTGAGCCTTCATCTTTTTGTTTTTATTTTCTGGACCTGTAATATCCATTTTACTAATTTTTTTTTCTGTTTGCTCAGCATTCCTCAGAGACGTTGTATTGGGAGGTCTGGTGGGTCTACCGGAGATC